>NC_056763.1:10484934-10859934 GCF_018687715.1 Carya illinoinensis | reverse complement strand
CCAAATATCAAAGAAATGATCTAGGCATTTCTTTGGCATAACCAAAAAGCTTTCCCAGCCGTCCTAAATGTCATGCCATCATTACATGGTGTGTTTCCATAGTCAACTCTCTTGAGCCTTCATGAGCCTTTATTTATTCTTTGAACTACATAAACCATGCCAGCTCTAAGCCTGGAAAACAATGAATCTACCTTTGATAGTTTGAGAAAATAATTTGGTGGAGAGTTACATTTAAAGGAGAAAATCGGTTTCATGATGAACCATATTATGGTTGCTCTGTTCGATCAAAGAAGAAAAAGAAGAAGAAAGGAAGTGATTTAAAAAAAAAAAAAAGAAGAAGAAGAAGAAGAAGAAGAAAAGAAAAAGAAAAAGAAGTCGCTAAACGGAGTGTGAATTACCTCAGATTTTGTTAAGGGAATTGCTGATATTACATCAGTGATTACAGTAATAATAATGCCACAAGTATGAGCATATTGCCAAGAAAGAGCTATGATTTGAATTATGTGGGTTTCTCTTTTAATGTTCTTTTCACTAAGTATTTTCCCAGTTTGATTTGATTTCCCATATCTAGTTCTTTCTTAACCCTCACCCTGTGGCCTATCATTACAACCTTATTAAAGACTTTTTGATCTCTGATTTTGGTGTTGACTACATTAGTGGAGAGGATTTCTGAAAATTGGACTTATGGGGTTAAGTTTTAAGAGAATTCTTCTGATTTTGGTTGTTCTACTTTTATCTGAGTTTGCAGGTGGTTTGAGGTTAAATTGACTATATCACACACACACTCAAGGTCTTAGATTTAGGTTGAAGTAAACGCCTAACTCTTGCTTGACAAATTGCAAAATTTTTGATTGATTTTCCTGCCATCTTTGATGTTAAAAGAGTAAGATACTAGAGATGAAATCTAAATTCATAAAAGCTTAGTGAGTGATGATACTTCTCTTTCGGGTCGAGTCGATATTGCCTAAACTATCATTTGTTTTTCTTTCTGTTTGAGGACAAACAAAGTTGTAAGTTTGGGGGTATTTGATGACTTGCAAAAATTTTATATTGCAGATTTTACAAGTTCGCTCGAGCGGAGGCTTTTGGCCGCTCGAGCGAATTCAGGCAGATTCAAACGCTCGACTGCCGCTCGACAGGGAGCTCGAGCGGGTTGCTGAAAAACAAAGATCGCTCGAGCGGAGACATTGGCCGCTCGAGTGAAATCAGGCAGAGTCGAACGCTTGACGTGCGCTCGATAGGATGCTTGAGCGAAATCAGACAGAGTCGAACGCTCGATGTGCGCTCGACACCCCGCTCGAGCGAAAATCGTATTTTGACAGATTTTAGGTTTTCCACCGTCACACCATATAAAAGCAATTTTTCACTCTATGGCCGCGAGTTTTGACTGGAGAACACTTCTTGGGAGAGAAAAACATAGCTAGAGGGATTCAAATCATCTATTTTTGGAGAGGGAATTCTAATTATTGCACGTACGTTGGAATCATACACGAGCACGGACGAGAGAAAAGCGTTGAATCGTTCCCTTAAGCTTTTGACGACAAGTTGAGGCTGCAAGGAGGATTTTTCAGTGTTTAATTTCTTCCCATCTTCTCAGAACAATTATGGTGAATTCGTTTATGTTGAATTCCATTTCTAGCATGAGCTAAATTTTCTTCATTCTAGGAAAATGATGTAACCTATTTCTGAACTATGCTTGATTGTCTATGCTAATTTAATGCAATTCTCTCTTTGTTTATCTGATTTATTATGAATTTATTGCTTCTAATTAACTGGCCATTGATTAGATGATAAGTAATCTTGTGATTTGCTATCGAAAGAGGGAATCATAGGATAGATCTTGGATATTTCAGAATAGGTAAGTATAGAGATCGAAAGACTTGTATGAACCTATGTAGTAATTAAATCATTGGTCTTATTGCGTTCTTGATTATTGAATTTGCATATTCTTGTGTGAATTGATAACCAACAGTCAATTCCAATTGACTATCGAAAGAGGCTTTTGGATGAATTAGAGATTTGCTAATAGACAAAAGAGATTTAAATTAAATTAGCTGGATGAGAAAAGCATAGTGAAGAAGTAGGTGAAATCGATTTCCTAGAAGTTTTCTTCCCATTAATTTGATCTTCGAACGTCAGTGTTATTTCCTTTGCACATTTTTCTTTGAGTTGATCTAGTTTAAATTGCAACTATAAAAATCTTAGTGATTCCTCTAGATAAAATCAAGTTTAGTATAATTTTGGTATTTGGCAAACGTAAGGTACTAATCCCTGAGGACGATACTTTTCTTATTACTTTACTATAAAACTACGATACTGTGCACTTGCAGTTTTGCACCGGTCAAGTCTCCATAACTAGAGTTTCGGTTTCACCACCGTATGCCACCGTACACGGCCACCCATGATGTTTCACCACCACCATCTTGCTCCTCTCATCACCATGACCTTCCCCAAGAAATTTCATGACCAACGGAGTTGTGTATAGCCCTCACTCTCCCTCACTCTCCAAGGCCGAAACTGGCTTCAAGTGGCCGGTCCACCACCGTGCGCCGCCACCTACGGCCAAAGCTCACTTCCAATAGCTTCATAAACATCCCTAGACCCTTCCCTATCAATTTCATGTCTTGGTTTGTCCCCGTTCGAAAGTGGGTAATTTATTACCCACGACCACAGTGTAAATTAGGGCTGAGCACCGATTCAACCGGAGTCGGATTTGGACTCCTCCGACTCCGACTCCGACTTTGTCGGAGGCCGAATCCGACCTCTGACTCCGACTCTGCTTACACCCCACTCCGCTCCAACTCCGACTCCGACATGTCGGAGCGGAGTCGGAGCAGAGTCGGAGTTGGGCTTTTTGTTGGGCTTTTTTATTGGGCTTTTTTTTAGACTTTTTTCTTTGACCCAATTAACATTCAATTTTATAATTTGCAACTCAAATCAGATTTGGGCTTCTATATCAATTTCTTTTAAAAATATAATTTGAGATTTCTAATTTATCTAACCAAAATTATTACATTAGAAAATAAAACTAAATTCAAAATCTATCACTATAAAAAATAAAACTAAATTCAAATGTGCAACCAAAATTAAAAACTAAATTAAAACTAAATACACACATTAAAATTACATAACCAAAATTACAACCTAAAATTAAAAATACATAACCAAAATTAAAAATACATAACCAAAATTAAAACCTAAAATTAAAAATAAATAACCAAAGGTCCAAAATTACAACCTAAAATTAAAAATAAATAACCAAAATTAAAACTTAAAATTACAAATACATAACCAAAGGTCCAAAATTAAAACATAAAATTAAAAATACAAAACCAAAATTAAAACCTAAAATTAAAAATACATAACCAAAGGTCCAAAAAATGTCATTTTTCAACTTGTGCCTAAAAAAAAAAAAACAAAATTAGTAAAGAAATAAGATACCATATAAATTTATAAAAATAAAGAAAGCAAAATTGAAATAAGATACCAGAAACAAGATTGTCAATCCTCATCACGAAGTATGCTGGCCATAGAATTGACTAATTCTGCATTAAGATGTTAAAGTATAGGAAATTAATATTACAAAATGTTAAAATCAGCTCATATAACAACTTAAAATAATTTTCTAATACATTAACTGAGTCTAACTTATAACTCTCTGCATCATCAATGGCTTCAGAATAATTTTGACTCAAGCATATGGGAGTAGACTTCAACCAATTTTGCGAGCACACGAGAGCTTCTACAGTTTTAGGAGCCAAAGAGCTCCTAAACGGATCCAGGACACGGCCTCCTGTACTAAATGCTGACTCAGATGCAACGGTGGTGATAGGAATGGCCAAGATATCGCTTGCCATTAGAGCAAGAACTGGATACTTGGTGGAGTTGACTTTCCACCAAATTAAAATATCGAAACTCCCCGTAGGAATCTCAATGTTCTCCAACAAATACCGCTCTAACTCCGACTTACAATCCATCAAGGATGCTGTATGCTCTTTATGGAACTCCCTCAAAAAATCCAAGAGATCATAATCTGTAACAATACTACTACTCCCCATTGATGCACTAGCTTCACCGCTTTGAGTTTTGTTAGCACCAGTTACGCACCCACCACCAAACTCTACATATGCCTCATACAAATATTCCATATCCCTCTTGAGGAGTGCAACAAATTCCTCACCCTTCTCCTCACCCAATGTTTTCTTGAACCAATATGCTTGAGTAACCAATTTGAACCGTGGATCAAGAATAGCAGCAATAAACAACAACCGATTTATTTTTTCAAGATCACCCCAATACTTATTATACTTTGTCTTCATTCTGAAAGCCATTGAACTCAAACGTCGATTACTATTGTCACAAAAATTATTCAAGTGTTTATGAATGGCAATAAGCTCTTGGACATAATTATTTGATGTGACATATAGTGTACCAGAAATGCGCAATGTAACACCATAAAATATTTGAAGAAACTTCGAAAAGTTTCTTATAGTCTCCCAATCATCCGGCCCAGGAGCTCCTAGACCCTTTCTCCCATGTCCATCCTCAGACAAATAAACTCGTGAGTAGGGATCTTCATCAAGCAAAAGTTGGAAGGCTTTTTGATACTTCTCAGCCACGTCCAACATAAGAAAAGTCGAATTCCATCTAGTAGGTACGTCAAGAGTCAAAAAACTAGAGCATTGAACTTTTGATCTATCAACACAAGACTTGAAAGTAGCAAGTCTTTAGGGAGAAGACTTCACATACTTGATCAAATTTCAGACCCTTACAATTGATTCATCAACATCTTTCAAACCTTCACTCACAATAAGGTTTAAAATGTGTGCCTTACACCTCATGTGAATAAACTCGTGAGTTGCAATACAATCCGCACTTCCTATTTCCCTTGTTCTCAACCAATCAATAGCGGAATCGTTAGAGGTAGCATTATCCACTGTAATTGTGAGGATTTTGTCAATGCCCCAATCAAGCATACACTCCTCCAACTCCCTCCCAATCGTTGCCCCCTTATGGTCACTAATCCGAACAAATGAAATGATCCGCTTATGCAACTTCCAATTATTATCAATAAAGTGAGCGGTCACACACATGTAATTAATATTTTGGATAGAAGTCCAAGTGTCGGTAGTCAGGCATACTCTAAGTTTGGTGGTCAAAAACATTTTCTTCAAACTATCTTTCTCTCTCAAGAATACCCTCATGCAGTCATGCATTACGGTAAATCGAGAAGGAATAGGAAACCTTGGATCAAGGGCTTTAACAAATTCCCGAAACCCTTCTCTCTCAACACACCTAAATGGTAGCTCATCCACTATCACCATCCTAGCAAGGGCAGCTTGGATTTTTTTCTCATTATATTTGGCCATCCCTAAGGTCTTCTCCCCTTCCCCTCCTTCACTTCTTGCTTCCGGGACCAAGAAAGTTTGACTCTTGTCCAATTTACTCTTACGGTTTTTGGGGCAAAGTTGGATGTGTGTTTTCATGGCCGAAGTGCCTTGCCTTTTGGGATGGTGTTTCCATTGCCTATGACAATGGTTACAAGTAGCTATAGGCTCTTCGGGATCACAATCGGGCACTCTTGTGAAGTGGGACCATACCTCAGACTTATTCTTAGGATTTTTACTACCGGGTGGAGGGCGAGGGGTAGAATGAAAGGCACTAGGAGTGCCTACCGAAGAGCCTATTGGTCCGCTAGACTCATCTATTATTGGAATGAGAATATCAATCGGTTGTTCTGGGGGTGGAATGCCAGGACAAGATGCACCTGTGGATGTAGGAGTGTTTGTGCCTTCCATATCCATGATTTAATAACTAGAACTGTAGAACACAACAAAATAAGATAAACATAAACAAAATAAATTCATGAACTAATGTAAAGATTACTCAAGTAAATCAACCAAAAATATGCCACCAACGAAAATATGCTTTATTTAGTGGACCTCCGACTCCGACTCCGACTCCGACTTCCAGGGGGGAAAAAACTCCGACTCCGACTCTGACTTGTCGGAGTCGGAGCGGAGTCGGAGCGGAGTCGGAGCCGGAGTCAGATTTTCAGATTTCTGCTCAGCCCTAGTGTAAATTATACTGTTATGTTGCTTTTCCTCCGCCGTTTGTAATGCCGCGAGCTTTCAAAAAATACCGTATAGCGCTGTAAGTATTTTCCAAACTCTACTTTTAGATTTAAATGTATTTTACTCTTACAATAAATATTTATCTACTGGTTGGTTGATTCCGGACTAAGTCCTAGGAATTCAGGGGTCGAATGGATTGAGGACGGAGTTGCTTGATGTGTTGATTTGTGATTGGTTGGTTATTTGTTCCATGAGGCGTGCGTTACATATTGCATACATGTGCATTTTATTTTAATTGAGAAAAAATCCTGTTTTATTGGCGTAAATAGATTTCGGGTGCGTGTGTCTCACGAGCCCAACCCGGGAGGGGTTATTATCTCGGTGGAGCTCCTCTGGTCACTCGGGAGCATAATATACTGAGTGACGTCCCCTGAGTTGTCGCTGAGCGACGATGGGAGTGGGGGCTAGAGGATGCTTGGCTACGAACGCGCCGGGCGCGGAACTGGGCATCGCTCTACGCACCGACTCCGTGGCCCTTCGCTGGCGAGGGTTAGAGGATGCTTGGCTACGAACGCGCGGGGCGCGGAGCTGGGCATCTCTCGTTTAGGTGTCACACGCGTGGTTGTTACTTGCGGTGTGGCACAGGAGCTAGGGTGTGCGGATGACCCCTAGAGGAGGTCATGGTGCATACGGATTAATTGGTTAATGGTTTGAGTTGGATATGGGCCAAATGTGACTTTTGGCGTGATATTTGGAAAGGATATGTTTTTGGGCCAAATGGGATTTTTGGCGTGTGTGGAAAATTATGGTTTTATGGGACATGTGCATTGCATTCTTTCATGCATGTTGTTTGAGTTAATATGTTTTTATCTAGTGGTGTTTGGATTTTACTTACCTACGACACTATTTTTGGTACCATAAATTTTGATGCAAAGATCGAGGAGGAGGAGGAGGCTGAGCCCGAGGATGCGGCTCCGCCGGAGTGCTGAGTTAAAGTTTATGCTTTGTGGTTGTTGGTTTAAAACAATATTTGTGCTTTGTAATATTTTATTATGTATGTTTTAAACATCTTTGTATTAAACTAAGAAAAATTCTGGTACTTAGTTATATGACTTTCGTTATCCGCTGTGTTTTCTTTTGCACATTCGTTGCTTATACACACACTTGGCACTCGTCGATAGGGTGGTGATCCGTGATGTCATCATCCGGACGTCTCGATTTCCCCGTGTCTGTGAGTGGGGATTTGGGGGCGTCACAGTCATTCAAGCCCATACCTTCCCCCTCTAGAGGTTTAAAATTGTGCAAGATACACTTCATTTCATTTCATCTCTTCTTCACTCCATTCTTAGAGAGAAATCAAAAATAGCTCTCTTGGGTTAATTTCTGGGTTTTTTTTGCGTGGCAATTTTTTACCATTTTTAAGTATTTTCTCGTAATGACTCCTTCATGAAATTGTTCATCTTTGACTTTAGTTTCCGTAGATATCTTATTCATTTCATTTCATGGTTGTTTGTTTAGCCAAAAGTATTTTTAACCATAGAAAGATCATTCTAGGCTTTAAATTGGAAAATATGTTATGTTTTGGAATTTTTGACCAAGCTAATGGATACATCTTAGTCTGAACATTTTATAGAGTGTTGTTAACATGTGTTTAGGAATATTCATTAAGGTTTTGTTGCATAACTAAAGCTTTTGATGATAGATTTCCTTAAATCTAGAAACTTGAAAACTGGAAGTGGAAAAATAGTTTTTGTATTGAGAAAGTTTGAATATTTCGTGATTTAATTTTACTTCAATGGCTTTGATATTTTTATGTGATGATCTTAAGTCTCTTATATGCATGTTAGAATGTTATGTTGAAGATATTTAGTATTAGTTTCAATGATATGATTTTTCTATGTGAAAGGATTTCGGTTAGGCCTAAGATTTGATTTTTTGGGTTAGATCCATGTTTTATCAATTTTTAGCCATGTGATTTTAAATTTGATGGTTGGATATTCTTTAGGACACATTTTTAAATCTGTGATGTTTTTATTTGAAGATCTCATCTTTTTAAGCCATGATGTAAAAGATTGATCAAAGCTAGTTAAGAAAAAGTTTCTTTCTTGGACTAAGTGTAGAACCAAAAACTCCAAGTGTTGTTTTGTGATTTATGGTGACTTTTGTTTGATGATTTAAAGCATGGTTGATCTTACGATGATGTTATGAATATGTTAGAAGTAAGATTTGATTTTTTAGAATTGTTGGAAATGTTTTGATTAAGGTCAAAACTTGTGATTCAAGGGTTTGCTTTTTGTTAAAAATTTTTGGTTTTTTTATAAAAAGTTTGGTATTGATAATTAACTTTTTCTTAATGAATGTTTTAATTATAATTTTAAACTTAGGATAGAAAGATCTTTGTTGTAAAATTTTGGTTTAATCATGCGTTTTGAAGGATGGGCACAAGGTGAACTTAGTCTTAAAGATTCTTTGCAAGTTCCAGATAGACCAATTACAAGTCAAGAGCTAGAAAGATCAAGAAAGTTATGCAAGGATGGGTGAAATCTACTTAGGATGAAACTAGAAAGAGCCAAACACTCAATATAGGCTTGAGAGAAGGAGTTCCAGTTTTAATCCACTTACTACAAGTTATGGAAGACATGAATTAGAGTTATTGTTTTGGCCTATTATTATGTTTATGTGATTGAGGCTTTTAACTTATTTAACTCATTAAAATGGTTTTTTATTAGTTATAGAAATTAGTATAGAATAATTGGGCTTAAAGATGCTTCATTCACATATGTTTTATTTTGTTAAACTAAGGCTTCAAGAGGCTTTTCAAGTTACTGTAGCCACAGCACTATTTACTTAGGGTATTTTTGGAAGACTCTCAATTTTATTTTGCTAGGGTTTTGTTTTGAGAAGGCATTTTAAACCTCTTGTAGCCAAATTTTACAAAGTTTTATGAAACTTGATGAATTATTTTTATTGTGAGTTGAGTTTATCTTCTCTTTTTCTTGAATGAACTTTTGAACTTTTCAAAGGTAAATCACAAACTTTGTGACATTCCTCCTTTGTAATTTGGGTTCTTAGGACAGGTTTTTCAATGGGTCTAGATTTTCATATAATCTAGGTTCTTAAAACGTGTACATCAATGGGTCTAGGTTTTTTCATTGACTTGATTTTTAGTTTCTTGGGTGAGTTTTTAAATTGATTGTGAGTACAAGGGATTACATTCCTGCGGGTTCCTCAGGTTTGATTCTATCTTTTAATTCTTGCATCTTTAATTTTAGGATTTCATTGTTCTAGGGTTGTGAAAAAAGAAGAAGGGGCTAGTCGAATATCAATTGGTTCTGCCAAAATTGCTTTGTTCTTTGATTAGGGTTGCTGTATATCATTGTCTTAGGGTTGCCATAACACACAAAAAAAAAAAAAAAAGGGATAGAGAGAAAAAGGGGGCTACTAAATTGCATCATTAGGGTTTCTAAATTCTAGGGCTTCTTGCATCTTCGAGTTGTCAATTGCTTGAAGTGTCGTTTTATTGATTCCCTTCTAATTTCTTGTCAATTTTCATGTGTTTGAATTCTTTGTTACTGTTTATGATCAAATCAATTAGAAAAAAAAAGAAAAGAAAAGAAAGGGATAGAAAAAAAAAAGAAAAGAAAAAATTGAAAAAAAAGAAGAGAAAGAAAAGGATTTTGGGCATAGTTGTTTGAAATACTTGCAATCTAAAAATTGAGTGATTTGTCATTGATTGAGCTTTATCATCAAAGGGGTTGAATACATCTTTTTAGTTGGTATCTTATTTTGTAATTATTCTTTCCCTCATATAAATTTCTTGTGTGACGCCCCCAGATCCCACATACGGACACGTGGAAATCGAGACGTCGGGATGATGACAACACGGGTCACCACCCTATCGCCAAGTGGCCAAGTGTGTGTACATGCAACAAGTGTGCAATAAAATTGAAAAAATTGAAAAAATTGAAAAAAAAAAGAAAAGAAAAAATTGAAAAAAAAGAAGAGAAAGAAAAGGATTTTGGGTATAGTTGTTTGAAATACTTGCAATCTAAAAATTGAGTGATTTGTCATTGATTGAGCTTTATCATCAAAGGGGTTGAATACATCTTTTTAGTTGGTATCTTATTTTGTAATTATTCTTTCCCTCATATAAATTTCTTGTGTGACGCCCCCAGATCCCACATACGGACACGTGGAAATCGAGACGTCGGGATGATGACAACACGGGTCACCACCCTATCGCCAAGTGGCCAAGTGTGTGTACATGCAACAAGTGTGCAATAAAAACACACAGCGGATAATAAAAGTCTTATAACTAAGTACCAGAATTTTTGTTTAATACAAACCCGTTTAAAACATACATAATAAAATATTACAAGTCTCAAATACTTGTTCAAAACCAAAATACAAGGCCTAAAAGGTAGTAGAGATATTTTTTGACATAAAGACTCCAAGTCAATACTCTTGCGAAACCTCCTCTTCGGGCTCAGCCTCCTTCTCCTCAAACTCTGCATCAAAATCTACGGTTCCAAAATGGTACCGTAGGTAAGTAATAAACCAAGCACACCTCAAGATGGAAAATACATTCATGCCACAACACTATGCATGAAAATGATGCCATATATACATATATTCCCAAAGTCCACCTTTATCCATGCACGCCAAAAATCCTATTTTGGCCCAAAACATTCCTTTTAAACATAACCTCGCCATTATCCCCGATAATGGTCCAAAAACCAAACCATCAGAGCACTGTAGGTGGGAATCGCAGGCGGGACTCTACCACCATCCCTGCTTATCACCTTCCCTACGCGTGCACCGTAGGCAAAAATCACAGGCGGGATTCTACCACCGTCCCTGCTTACCACCATCCCTACGCCGCATGCACCATAGGTGGGAACCACAAGCGGGATTCTACCACCGTCCCCACTTACCACTATCCCTACACGTGCCTCTGACTCAAAACAGTCAATCCAATCGTTCACATATACCATAAATCATTTCTCGCTTACAAGCCCAGTTTTCATTTTAGAAACACATGTACATGCATGCAACTACACGAAAACCCAATTTCCCTTTTAAACATGAACATGCATGCACTATACAATGCAAACATCAAGGCACAAAATCTCCAACAAATATCAACATTAACCAAATATAAATAGCTCCATCCTCAAAACCATCCGACCCTCGACTCCTCGGACTCAGTCCGGAATAACCAACTAGTCACAAATTATCGTTAAAGCAAATATATATTTTAATCTAAAAGAAAGCTTGAAAAATACTTACAGCGCTATATAATAATTTTCAAAGGATCAAGGAGCTGCAAACGGCGGAGAAGAAGCAACGTAATAGTGTAAAATACAATGTGGCTGTGGGTTGTAAAATACCCACTTTCGAACGGGGAAAAACCAAGACTTGGGATTGATAGGGAAAGGCCTAGAGGTATTTATGGAGCTAATGGAAGTGAGAGTTGGCCGTGGGTGGTGGTGGAAATGGCGGTGGAAGTGAAAAAATGGCAAAACGGAGTTGAGCTCATAGGAGCTGCTCCAACAACGGATCGGAGCCAGAAATGGGTGGTTTAGGACGGCAAGAGGTAGGTGATGAAGTGGTGAAGAGATGGTGGCCAGAGGTGGAACGACGGCAGTGGAAATGTACAAAATCGTGCGGGTTGGAGGGGCTCTCGGCGGCAAACGGCGGCTCAGATGGAGGTGAAACTTGGTGGGGAGGTTCACCGGTCGGAGGGGAAGAGAACTGGGTGGGGGGTGTATGCCACGGTGGCCAGACGACGGCGGTCTGGGCTGAGAAGCAGAACAACGACAGTGAGGAGAGAGAGAGAAAATGTCGCGTGGAAGAGAGGAACGGAAAGAAGAAAGAAAAAAAAGAAAAAAAGAAAAGAAGGAAAAGAAAAAGAAAAGGAAAAGAGAAAAAGAAAAAGAGAAAAGAAAAAGAAAAGATGGGGAAAAGAAATGAGGTTCAATTCTCACCTCTAGAGTCCAAAAACTAATGCTACGAAAACAATTTTAAAAACTATAAAACGACTAAATTAATTTAAACACCACGTCAAACTAAAATATAATAAATAACTAGTAAAACTAAGAACTAAATTTTAAATCCAAAAACAAACTAAATTAAATAACATAGCAATTTAAATTCAAAACGATAATTAATATAAAGAAAGCTCCACAAAACAAATATCACAACTAACTAAATCCAATTAAATTCAATAATTTAAAATAAAAGAACTAATATTTTAATTAAATTAAAATACTCATTCATTGAAAATACACGTAAAAACGGGATGTCACATCTTGAGCCTCATGTCATTTTATTCATTCATTATTTCTTGGATCTAAATACTGGTTGGAATAATACAAGGTTGTATTGTCTTGATTTAGTTCAACTAGTTCTTAAAGAACTTGAGTGGGAAAACTATTAAGGTAAAATGATAACTCATCACCGAAGGGGGTGGTAGACAATTCATTATTTGTGTTGTAGTCAATGCAACAAAAGTTTGAATGGTTAAATTTGGTGTTCGAAGAAGTGAGGGATATAATGGATTAGCGAGGTGCGATGATTAGAAATTTGTAAGGTAGAAAAGATATGGGGAGACGTGAGCCTAAAAGGGAACATGAGTATAAGGATGAATGAGATGGTGAGGATGAGAAAGACTTAATATCTAAAGTTGGGATGGATAGACATAGAGGAGTTAGGCGTGAAAGGGGACTTAGGGGAAACCCAAGGGGTTGGGATTGAGTTGTCACAACCCCACCCTATCAAGAGCGAGACCGTGATCCCGTACCTAATCTTTTTCCTATAATAACAGTAAATTTACTTATATATGAATTCCCACATTGTTATTAGTATTATTATTATTATTTTATTAATTTTTTTAAAGATAATGCGAGACGATTCGAACGCATCACGCATAAATTCTAATTTCTAACTGAAAGAAACATCTAATAGACATACCTTTACATTCCTTTACAAGGGACTCTCAGAGTCCGTCATCCATTTATTTAACATAACTATTTTAAACAAAAAGGGACTCAGTTCCTTCAGTCTTTACAAAAGGAAACTAACTTAAAGCAGGAGGGGTTTTCATTACCCCACTATATACTTTATACCCGAAGGTATCTTGTCTAGAAGTTAACTCAATTAAACATGCCCGTGTGGGGTCCAATATTAAAACATAAGAAACATATATCTTCATAAAAGGAAACCAAACTACCCAGGGACTACTAAACATCGGCCCCTCCCTCCTTAGAAATACTCAGCTCCTCAGTAGATTCGTCTGTACCTGGACGTTTAAAACATAAACACAAAGTGAGTCTAATACTCAGTAAGCAGTACACCATGCTGTTAACTTAATAAGCATATAGTACTTTCTTTTGAAAACATGCATCCATAAACCAGTACTAAATCTGACAATACTTCCATGCATACACTTACTTCTTACTATCATGCATATACTCACTTCATACTTTCATGTAGAATCTTTATTTCTTATTTTCATACATACTTATATATCATATCTTCATGCATACACTTCATTTAATCTTTCACTTTCTTGTGGCCAACACACTATTACGCCCCGTGTGTTTGGGTTAGCGGTCCTATTGGAACTGGATTCCACCCGTGGCCACAGGTTAGGAACTCCTTTCTGTCAGGGAGCAGCACTGGGTGCACTACCAATACTACTTACCCGGCATTGCAATCTGCCCATTTCTTTGATATCATTTCGTTTCATGTGGCCATTACATATTTTCATACATTAATTCATTCCTTTTCTTTCTTTGAAATCAACATTTTCAATATCTTCCTTAGTCCGATAAATATGCTTTTATTTTGAAAAATAGCATTTTATGTCATGCTTACATATAAATAAAATCTTAGTTATTTCAAGAAGCATGCATAAAAATTTCATGACTTAGGGTCTACATGCATGCATTACCATATATACATACAATCAATTATAATCAATAGGATACTTAACAGGGGCTACCAAGAAAAGCTTGTACATAATATAAACTCATTTATTCTTTAATTAGAGGAACGTTTGGAAAGAGATAGAGAAATATTCTTCCACAAGAGAACTTGGCGTGGGCGCATAGTCATAGCTACTTACCTCGATCCGCTGCAATACCTTTAACTTCAGAAAATCCTAATCCAATAAATAACAAGTGTGTTAAAACTCATCCAACATCCTTTAGATCCCCTTTTAACGATGGCTAAAATATTAAAAATCTAACGTTGTTTTGTACCCTTAATGTTACCTCAATCAACTACCCTCTCGACAAATCCTTACAAGAGTAACATAAGAAAATAGTTAATTTAGTTAACATAACATCAAAACAACTCCATATATGCATTTAATCACTTAAAACAGAACATTAAAACAACTTTATATATATAATTAATCCCTTAAACAGAGCATATATGTAGATATATAAAACATAACATCAAAACAGCCCCATATAATTACTTAATCCCTTGAAACAGAGCATATATGTAGATACATAAAACATAACATCAAAACATAAGCTAAACAATTTAGTTAGCTTCCAAAATCACATTAAATCACATTAAACAATTCACCTTAAGCTCCTAGATTCTTTCAAGAGGTGAAGTGAAGGTCCAAAGCTTGAACAAAATGAGAGGAGTTTGATTTCTTGATGAGGAGAAGAAAAGAGGGAAGTGGCGTTGGCTAGCATGGAAAGAGAGATGAAGAAGACTTGTTCTTCATTTGTTAGGTGTAGACCAATGAGTTTGAAGGGAAAATCCTTCATCTATTAGGTGTAGACCGATGGGTTTGAGGAGAAAATCCTTTATCTATTAGGTATAGACCGATGGGTTTGAAGAGAAAATCCTTCATCTATTAGGTGTAGACCGATGGGTTTGAAGAGAAAATCCTTCATCTATTAGGTGTAGACCGATGGGTTTGAAGAGAAAATCTTTCATCTATTATGTGTAGACCAACGGTTCATAAGAGAAGAAGTCTTAGTTAAATTTTTGGTCATTAAAAGCTTAAGGAAATGGAGGGTTAGGATTAGATTTAGGAAGATAACTATTCCAATTACCAATCCAATGGTGGAAATCATTTGTGCTCTTTCATAAATCATAAAATTTTAGAGTTTAAGAGAAAATACTATAAGGCCTTAAAAATCATGTACTTAATTTATTTTAACAACCCACATAAAAAATAAAAATAAAAGCACGCCCATCTAAAATAAAATAATAAAAATCTTTACATGAACATATTTAACTTAAGGAATAAAATAAAATGACGTAAAGACTCACGTAGTAAGACTAGGGTATTACAACTCTCCCCACCTTAAAATAAGCTCGTCCTCGAGATTGAATGTATCTTAAAGAAAAAGAGTGGAATATTTAATCCTCACGTCGTCTTCATGCTCCCAGGTTGCCCCTTGCTCAGTGTGGTGGTTCCAAAGCACTTTGACCATCAGAATGGTTTTATTGCGAAGTACTCGAACCTCCCGATCTAAGATTTGGACTGGTGCTTCCTCGTATGAGAAATGTTTATGCACTTGGAGATGTGCATAATCCAACACATGTGTAGGGTCATGCACATATTTTCGAAGCATTGAAACATGGAAAACATTATGCATGACTGAAAATTCTGGGGGTAGTGTGAGTTGATACGCAACTGCTCCTATCTTTTCAAGAATCTCAAATGGGCCTATGTATCTTGGGGTTAATTTGCCTTTCTTGTCGAATCTCATAACTCCTTTCATTGCAGCTACCCGAAGGAATACTTTGTCTCCTACCTCAAAGTACAGCTCCCTTCTTCTATTATCGGCATATTTCTTTTGTCTCTCTTGAGCTAGGGCAAGCCTCTTTCTAATGATAGCTACTTTTTCTTGCATAATTTGAACTAAGTCAGGGCCCAGCATCTTTTTCTCACCAACCTCGTCCCAATAAAGGGGCGATCTACATTTGCGCCCATACAAAACTTCATATGGTGCCGCATTGATACTCTCTTGGTGACTATTATTGTAGGCAAATTAAACTAATGGTAAGTATTTTATTCAACTTTCCTTGAAATCCAAGACACATGCCCGTAACATATCTTCAAGAATTTGAATTGTTCCCTCAGACTGCCCATCTGTCTGAGGGTGGAAAGTAGTTCTATAAATCAATTCTGTCCCCAAGTTCCTTTGCACGCTCCTCCAAAACGCTGAAGTAAACCGCGAGTCTCTATCTGATACTATCTTGGACGGAACTCCGTGCAACCTAACTATCTCCTTGACATATATCTCTGACAATTTGCTCATCGAGTAAGTCATCTGAATTGGTATGAAGTGGGCTGATTTCGATAATCTATCGACAATCACCCACATAGAATCTTGTCCTCCTTGGGCTTTATGAAATCCAGTTACAAAATCCATGCTGATTTCATCCCATGTCCAAACTAGTATTGGTAGTGGCTGTAGTACTCCCGAGGGTCTTTGATGCTCAGCCTTAACTTGCTGGCATGTCAGGCATTGAGCTACAAAGTTAGCCACGTCTCGTTTCATGCCGCTCCACCAGTAGTGTTGTCTCAGGTCTCGATACATTTTGGTACTACCTGGATGCACTGTGTATAGAGACTGATGTGCTTCCCTCAATATTAAATCCCTTAGTTCATTTTTAGCTGGTACACACAATCTTCCTTTAAACCGCAATGATCCATCACCTTAAATCACAAAATTAGGTTGTTTTTCTTCTAAAATATCTGCTTTGATCTTCTGGAGGTTAAGGTCTTCACTTTGAGCAGCTTTAATTCGGTCCAATATTGTCGGGCCAAGAACTAGGCTATTCAGCCTTGCTTGTACATCCTTCACCATTTTCACTCCCAGCTTCTCCATATCTAGAAGAACAAATTTCTGGGGAGTATACATACTCCTGAGAGTGCTAGAAGAAGACTTCCGACTAAGAGCGTCGGCAACTACATTAGCTTTGCCGGGGTGGTAGTTGATATTACAATCATAATCTTTCAATAACTCTAACCATCTACGCTGCCTCATATTTAACTCCTTTTGAGTGAAGAAATATTTTAGACTCTTGTGGTCTGTATAAATTTCACAATGTTCCCCATAAAGATAATGTCTCCATATCTTTAAGGCAAATACCACAGCAGCCAACTCTAAATCATGGGTTGGGTAGTTGTGCTTATAATCCTTAAGTTGACGCAAAGCATACGCTGCAACTTTTCCATGCTGCATAAGAACACACCCCAACCCTTTGTGTGAGGCATTGCTGTATATCACAAATCCTTTCGTACCCAAAGGTATAGTAAGAACAGGTGCCGTCACAAGTTTCTCCTTGAGCTCCTGAAAGCTTTTCTCACATTCTGCCGTCCATATGAATTCCTCACCCTTTCGGGTCAAGGTCGTTAAAGGAACTGCGATGCGAGAAAACCCTCCAACAAATCTTCGATAATACCCCGCAAGACCAAGGAAGCTTCTAATTTCTTGAATAGTTTTTGGTCTAGGCCATTCCACTATCGCCTCCACCTTTGCAGGATCTACGGAAATAACATCCTTTGAAATTATATGACCAAGAAAAGAAATCTTTTGTAACCAAAACTCACACGTATTCAACTTAGCATATAATTTCTTCTCCCGCAAAACTTGAAGAACAACCTCCAAATGCTTCATATGTTCTTCCGGGGTTCTTGAATAAATAAGAATGTCATCTATAAATACTATTACAAACTGATCAATATACTTCTTAAAGACACGATTCATCAAGTCCATGAAAGCCGCTGGGGCGTTAGTCAATCCAAAGGACATCACTAAAAATTCATAATGTCCATATCTCCTTCTAAAAGCAGTCTTTGGAATATCCTCCGCCTTAATCTTCAACTGATGGTACCCTGATCGGAGATCAATCTTTGAAAATACTTGGGATCCTTGAAGTTGATCAAATAAATCATCAATCCGTGGTAGAGGATACCGATTCTTAACGGTCACCCTATTAAGTTCTCTATAATCGATACAAAGTCGCAACGACCCATCCTTCTTTTTCACAAAGAGAACTGGTGCACCCCACGGTGATACACTAGGGCGAATAAAGCCTTTTTCCAACAATTCTTGCAATTGATCCTTAAGCTCCTTGAGCTCTACAGGTGCCATCCGGTATGGCGTTTTAGAGATAGGT
Source organism: Carya illinoinensis (assembly GCF_018687715.1). Lineage (NCBI taxonomy): Eukaryota > Viridiplantae > Streptophyta > Magnoliopsida > Fagales > Juglandaceae > Carya > Carya illinoinensis. The sequence continues at coordinate 10,841,698 of NC_056763.1, read as the reverse complement.
GCCGTTCTCAGAATGATATCTATAGAGAACTCAATCTCCCTATCCGGAGGTAAGCCAGGTAGTTCGTCTGGAAAAACATTAGGAAAATCCTTCACCACCTCTATATTTTGCAACTTAGGCCCATTTGGTTGTGGCATCACCAAACTAGCAAGAAATCCTGCACAACCCTTCCTTAACATAGTGGTGGCCTTTAATGCAGAGATCACCTTCGGCATAATACTCTTAGCCGCAGCACAGAAATGGAACTCTAACTCACCTGGTGGTCTAATACTTCCTTCTTGAAGCACTCCAAGCTAGCATGGTATTGAGACAACCAATCCGTGCCCAAAATCACATCGAACTCCTCCATATCAAATAATATCAAATCAGCAAGGAGATGTCGATCTTGTATCTTTATCGCACAACCCTTCAGCAAAAATTGACAAATCATGGGTTTCCCGAGAGGTGAAGAAACAGACATCACTGGCTCAAGAGGTTCAGGTGCTTTCTCGCTCAGGCATGCATACTTACGGGATATAAATGAATGCGTAGCACCAGAATCAAATAGTACTAAAGCACGATGCGAAAACAAGGGAAGAATACCTGTTACCACATTAGGAGAAGTATCAGCATCATCAAATGTTAACACGAAAACTCGAGCTGGTGCTGGATTCTTTTGCCCTTGATTCTGCACTTGAGTATTAGGGGCCACAAGCATTGTACACTCCCGTGCCAAATGACCTATCTTACCACATTTAAAGTAGATGTTAGTCCCCATAAGGCACTTCCCGGCATGACGTTTGCCACAGTTTTGGTATGCAGGGTGAGGCGCTGTTGTACCACGTTGGGGAGGTTTGACCACTTGGATTGGCTTGGGCATCAGGCTGTACATAGGTCTCTTGCCCTTATTTTGCTCCATGGCAGAAAATGGCCTCTTCCTTTGATTGAATTCCCCTGCCCGGACTCGTAAATTCTCCTCAAGTATCACTGCTCTATCTTCCAAGTCCGCGAACTTTCTAATTTTCAATGCAAGAAGGGAGTCCATAATTCTGGGGTTTAGGCCTCACTCAACCTTCTTGGCCTTCAGTGCCTCAGTGTGGACCAAGTGTGGGGCAAATCTCGACAACTCCACAAATTTTGATGCATATTGTCTCACTGTCATTTTCCCTTGTTTCAAGTCAGCAAACTCTCGGGCCTTGGCCTCTCGAATGGATACAGGAAAGAACTGATTATTAAATGCCTCTTTAAATTTATTCCATAATATAGGGGTAGCTTCACCCAATTCCTGCTGAATAAATCCGCGAGTAGCCTTCCACCACCCATTGGCCACATCAGCCAAGTTATATGCTGCAAATTCTACCTTTTGTTCCTCGGTACAGTTGATTACACTGAAAATTTTCTCCAAGCGCTCTAACCAATTATCTGCATCTAATTCCTACCCTTGCCATCAAACAACGGAGGATGCTGTTTGCAGAAGCGATCAAAAGTAGTCAGATGTGGGACTTGTACTTGCATGGTGGTTTGCCCACTAGTGAAAGCCTCTATAAGGCGAGTTGCTGCATCCGCAAGGTTTTCTGAATCTCTAGGAGATTCTTGTTGATCTTCAGGATTATGGACACTGGGCCGCCCTCGACGTTTATAGTTATTGTGTTGCGTTGCCATACTAGAACATGGATAACAATAGCATTAGCAAAAACTCATACAAAGTAGCATACATAACTTGAAATCTCTTTACAAAATTCATATCATGCAATAAGAAATACCATTTGAACCTGCTGCGGAACGTGGCATACTTTAGAGAGAGGGCCATAGCCTAGTTTACCCCTAAAGTCTACAGGACTTTTTAACCTTTGCTCTGATACCAAGATTTGTCACAATCCCACCCTATCAAGAGCGAGACCGTGATCCCGTACCTATTGTTTTTCCTATTATAACAGTAAATTTATTGATATATGAATTCCCACATTGTTATTAGTATTATTATTATTATTTTATTAATTTTTTTTAAAGATAATACAAGACGATTCGAACACATCACGCATAAATTCTAATTTCTAACTGAAAGAAACATCTAATAGACATACCTTTACATTCCTTTACAAAGGAGTCTCAGAGTCCATCATCCATTTATTTAACATAACTATTTTAAATAAAAAGGGACTCAGTCCCTTCAGTCTTTACAAAAGGAAACTAACTTAAAGCAGGATGGGTTTTCATTACCCCACTATATACTTTATACCTGAAGGTATCTTGTCTAGAAGTTAACTCAATTAAACATCCCCGTGTGGGGTCCAATATTAAAACATAAGAAACATATATCTTCATAAAAAGAAATCAAACTACCCAGGGACGACTAAACATCGGCCCCTCCCTCCTCAGAAATACTCAGCTCCTCAGTAGATTTGTCTGTACCTGGACGTTTAAAACATAAACACAAAGTGAGTCTAATACTCAGTAAGCAGTACACCATGCCGTTAACTTAATAAGCATATAGTACTTTCTTTTGAAAACATGCATCCATAAACCAATACTAAATCTGACAATACTTCCATGCATATACTTTCTTTATAACATCATGCATACACTTACTTCTTACTATCATGCATATACTCACTTCATACTTTCATGTAGAATCTTTATTTCTTATTTTCATACATACTTATATATCATATCTTCATGCATACACTTCATTTAATCTTTCACTTTCTTGTGGCCAACACACTATTACGCCCCGTGTGTTGGGGTTAGCGGTCTTATTGGACCTGGATTCCACCCGTGGCCACAGGTTAGGAACCCCTTTCTGTCAGGGAGCAGCACTGGGTGCACTACCAATACTACTTACCCGGCATTGCAATCTGCCCATTTCTTTGATATCATTTCCTTTCATGTGGCCATTACATATTTTTATACATTAATTCATTCCTTTTCTTTCTTTGAAATCAACATTTTCAATATCTTCCTTAGCCGATGAATATGCTTTTATTTTGAAAAATAGCATTTTATGTCATGCTTACATATAAATAAAATCTTAGTTATTTCAAGAAGCATGTATAAAAATTTCATGACTTAGGGTCTACATGCATGCATTACCAGATATACATACAATCAATAATAATCAATAGTATACTTAACAGGGGCTACCAAGAAAAGCTTGTACATAATATAAACTCATTTATTCTTTAATTAGAGGAACGTTTGGAAAGAGATAGAGAAATATTCTTCCACAAGAGAACTTGGCGTGGGCGCATAGTCATAGCTACTTACCTCGATCCGCTGCAATCCCTTTAACTTCAAAAAATCCTAATCCAATAAATAACAAGTGTGTTAAAACTCATCCAACATCCTTTAGATCCCCTTTTAACGATGGCTAAAATATTAAAAATCTAACGTCATTTTCTATCCTTAATGTTACCTCAATCAACTACCCTCTCGACAAATCCTTACAAGAGTAATATAAGAAAATAGTTAATTTTGTTAACATAACATCAAAACAACTCCATATATGCATTTAATCGCTTAAAACAGAACATAATTATATATATACACAAAACAGAACATTGAAAAAGCCTTATATATATAATTAATCCCTTAACCAGAGCATATATGTAGATATACAAAACATAACATCAAAACAGCCCCATATAATTAGTTAATCCCTTAAAACAGAGCATATATGTAGATACATAAAACATAACATCAAAACTTAAGCTAAACAATTTAGTTAGCTTCCAAAATCACATTAAACAATTTACCTTAAGCTCTAGATTCTTTCAAGAGGTGAAGTGAAGGTCCAAAGCTTGAACAAAATGAGAGGAGTTTGATTTCTTGAAGAGGAGAAGAAAAGAGGGACGTGGCATTGGCTACATTGGAAAGAGAGATGAAGAAGACTTGTTCTTCATTTGTTAGGTGTAGACCGATGGGTTTGAAGGGAAAATCCTTCATCTATTAGGTGTAGACCGATGGGTTTGAAGAGAAAATCCTTCATCTATTAGGTATAGACCGATGGGTTTGAAGAGAAAATCCTTCATCTATTAGGTGTAGACCGATGGGTTTGAAGAGAAAATCCTTCATCTATTATGTGTAGACCAACGGTTCATAAGAGAAGAAGGCTTAGTTAAATTTTTGGTCATTAAAAGCTTAAGGAAATGGAGGGTTAGGATTAGATTTAGGAAGATAACTATTCCAATTACCAATCCAATGGTGGGAATCATTTGTGCTCTTTCATAAATCATAAAATTTTAGAGTTTAAGAGAAAATACTATAAGGCCTTAAAAATCATGTACTTAATTTATTTTAACAACCTACATAAAAAATAAAAATAAAAACACACCCATCTAAAATAAAATAATAAAAATCTTTACATGAACATATTAAACTTAAGGAATAAAATAAAATGACGTAAAGACTCACGTAGTAAAACTAGGGTATTACATGAGTAGATAGGAATCTTAGGAGAATCAAAATGAAAATACCATCTTTTCAAAGTAAAATTGACCCAGAAGCTTATTTAGAGTGGGAGAAAAGAATAGAGTTGATATTTGATTGTCATAATTACTCTGAGTAGAAGAATGTGAAGTTGGTGGTAATTGAGTTCACTGATTATGCTATTATTTGGTGGGATCAATTAGTGACCAATAGAATAAGGAATCTTGAGAGGCTTGTAAAAACATGGAGAGAGTTGGAAGCTGTCATGCGGTGGAGATTTGTACCTAGCCATTACTATAGAGATCTTTACCAAAAATTGCAAAATCTTACACAAAGGTCTAGGAGTGTAGAGGATTACCATAAGGAGATGGAGGTGGCTATGATTCGGGCTAATGTAGTGGAGGATCGGGAGGCCACTATATTATGTGTAGGTAGAGGACATGGTGCAAATGGCTTTGAAGGTGGAGAGGCAGTTAAAGAGCAAGGTATACTTTGGTTTCTAACACTCATTGGAAACCAAAGTGGGACAAAAATGATCAAGCTGTAACAAAGGTGAAAACCAAACCATTTAAAGGGAAAGATGAGGGAACTAGTAACAAACCCAAGGTAGAATCCCAACCTTCGAGAAATAGAGATATTAAATATTTTAACTGTTTGGATTCAGGGCACATCACATCTCAATGTCCAAATATGCCGGTAATGATTATGCGTGATAAAGTAGAGGTGGTGATTGAGAGTGAGGTGATAGTGAGGAGATACCCATGTTGGTTGATTCTAGTGATGATGATGGGTGAGTCTCTTGCTGTCAATTGTGCTCTCAATACACAAATCAAGGTGGATGATATGGAGCAGTAAAGAGAGAGCATTTTCCATACTAGATGCCACATCAACAATAAGGTATGTAGTATGATCATTGATGGAGGAGTTTTACTAATGTTGCTAGCACTATTTTAATTGAGAAATTGAATTTGCCTACCTTGAAACACTCTAGACCATACATGTTGCAGTGGTTGAATTATTGTGGGGAGGTTAGGGTAAATAGGCAAGTGTTAGTTTCTTCTTCAATTGAGAAATACATGGATGAAGTGTTTTGTGATGTAGTGCCTATGTATGTTGGCCATATGTTGTTGGGGAGGCCATAGTAGTATGATAGAAAAGTGATTCATGACGGGTTTAGAATAGGCATACTTTGGTAAAAGAAAATAAGACCATTACTCTTGTAACGTTGACTCCAAGACAAGTGTATGAAGATCAAGTGAGATTGAAAAGAGAGAATGAGTTGAAAAACACTTGTGAGGCTGAGAGTTCAAAAGAAGAAGATGAAAAAGAGAGAAAGAAAAAAAGAAAGTTAAAAGACAAAAGAGAGTGAAAGGAGAAAAGAGAGTGAAGAAAAAAAGGGGAGTGAAAAGAAAAGAGCGAGTGAAGAAAGTGAGAGAAAAACAAAGAGAAAAATGAGTTTTTATTCTAAAGCGAGTTTTAATACTAACGAACTTGACATATCTTTGCCTAGTGTTGTTGTCTTTTTGTTGGAGGGATATGAGGTCATGATTCTTAGTGGTGTGTTTAGTGGATTGCCACCTATTAGAGAGATAGAGCATTACATTGATTTTGTGCCAGATATGATAATTCCTAACCAATCTTTGCTTGAAGAACATGAGTCCTTGATGCACTTGAAGGTAAGTTGACTAGAATGCATGCCAAGTAGGAGGAATGTATTGAGATTTTTCTTCATGTAATTAAATATACACAAGTTAAGGAAAATCTTATGCTTGATGCTTTAGTAAAAAGGAATGTCCTTATCTTCATTTTATATGCAAATTTATTGAGATTTGAATATGATAAGAAACTACATGATAATGACTTTGCTAGTGTGTATGGAGCATGTGAGAAGACATTATTTAGTAAGTGCTATAGAGTAGATTGGTATTTGTTTAGAGAGAATAAACTTTGTGAGCTTACTAGTCTTATGCATGAGTTGCTTGTGAATGGATGTGGTTTGTTGGGTCATTTTAGTGTAAAGAGAATTTTGAACGTGTTGCATGACCATTGGTGGGAGTAGTGCTTGCCATTCATTGAGTTTTCATATAATTGGAGTGGTCATTTGAGAGTAAGGAAGACTTTAGATGTGTTCAATGAATGTTGCGGGAGTATCATTTGCCATTCATTGAATTGTTGTATGTACATTTGCGGGGGTATCATTTGCCCTTATTTGAGTTTGCATGTGATAAGACCATGCATACTACTATTTCTTATTCTCATTTTGAAATTGTTTACGGTTTTAATCCACTTATTCCTTTAGTTTTGATGCTTTTGCTTGTTGATAACAGCAGTAGCTTGGATGGACCTTTCCAAATTCTTGAGAAACTTAATGATAATGTATATAAAGTAGATCTTCCTGGTGAGTATCATGTTTATACTACTTTCAATTTTTTTGATCATTATCCTTTTGATGTAGGTGAAGATTCGAGGTTGAATCTTTTTAAGGAGAGGGGGAATAATGGGCACCAATGTGGATTTAGTCTTAAAGATCTTTTGCAAGTTCTTGTAGATGAGCCAATTACAAGGTCAAGTGCTAGGAAGATTAAGGAAGCTATGCAAGGATGGGTGAAATCCACTTGAGATGAAGCTAGTAAGAGCCCAATACTCAAGATGGCTTAAAAGAAGGAGATCCACTTTTGATTCACTTGATACAAGCTATGGACGACATGACTTAGAGTTATTGTTTAGGCCTATTATTATGTTTATGTGATTGAGGTTTTGAACTTGTTTAACTCAATAAAAGGGCTTTTTATTACTTATAGGAATTAGTCTAAAATAATTGGGCTTGAGGATGCTGGAACCACGTATATTTTAATTTTTTAAACTAGCGTTTCAACATGCTTTTTAAGTTACTATAGCCACGAAACTATTCACTTAGGGTATTTTTGGAAGACTCTCATTTTTGTTTTGCTAGGGTTTTGTTTTGGCAAGGCATATTTAAACCTCTTGTAGCAACATTTTACGAAGTTTTATGAAATTTGATGAATTATTATCATTGTGAGTTGAGTTTATTTTCTCTTATTCTTGAATAAACTTTTGAACTTATCAAAGGTAAATCATAATCTTTGTGGCGTTCCACTTTTATAATCTAGGTTTTTAGGATAAGTTCTTCAACAGGTCTAGATTTTCATATAATTTAGGTTTTTGAAACAAGTTCCTCAATGGGGCTAGGTTTTTCCATTGACTTGATTTTCACTTTCTTGTATGAGTTTTTAAATTGATTATGGGTTTAAAGGATTCCATTCATGTGGGTTCATATCATTTGAAGTTGGAAGAAATTGCAACAAAAATCAAAAGAAATGGTCTATGAATGTTTCGGTCATAGTGAGTTTCTCATAATTGGAAATTGTTTTAAATTTTTCTGAATTGGTATTTGAGTTTAGGACAAATTTACATGAGAAGTGTAAATTTTGGTAATTTTTGGAGTTTGGATGTCAAGGGTAAAATGGTCATTTTTTACATATAATTTTATTCTAAGTTATCTCTTTTTCACATTTCTAATTATTAGTAATGAAATTTCTAACATTTAGAATACCCTTTTATAGTTTTTCATATTTCGCACTTTATTCTCGCAGAATGCCACAATCGAGATAAGTTAGCTCTTAACTTACTATCAGTTTACTATGTATGTGTGATGGGTAAGGGAAATACAGTTTATGTATGAATGTTATCATATATGCCATGCCATGCCATGCCATGTCATTTCATGTTTATCTGTTACATGAATTATTCTGTCATGAAATACTTAACTATTACATAATATATTTTATCATGTATTGCTATCTATTGTAAGTATGTCATGTTACGTATGCCAACTATTATATGTATATCATGTCACATAATATTCATTGTTACATGTTATGCCATGTTATTAAATATTGTCTATTATAAGTTATGCCATGTTACGAAATGTTATCTGTTACACGTTATGTCATGTTACAAAATATTTCTATCTCAAGTAATTCATATCTCTCGAGTTATGCTCAAGTCATGTAATGCTACGTCAAGACATCTGTCATTTCGTATTCCAGTCAAGTTTTGTCTACAATTGTGTATTTCAAGAATAGTTAAGTTTCTGTTATCAATTAATTTGTACTATGGTCAAGGATGATATGCACTGCTTAGTATTGTAGTCAAGGCTATGCGCTGTCGAGTACGAAGGTGAAGGAGTATAATCTACCGTACTATAGATGGATAAATTATTTAAGTTATATTATGGTCAAAGATAATACGCACTACCTGGTACTACGGTCAAGGCTATGCGTTTGCTAAGTACTATGGTGAAGGAGCATAATCTACTGTATTACAGAAAGATAATACGTGCTACCTAGTACTGTGGTCAAGGCTACACGTTGTTGAGTACTATGGTGAAGGAGTATAATTTGCCGTTATGTTAAGTTCAAGTTCATGTCAAGTTAAGTTTAAATTCATGTTCATGTTATGCTATGTTCACGTTCAAGTTATGTATCAAGTTTATGTTCACGTTCATGTTATGTTTAATTTTACATTCATGTTATGTTATGTTTATGTTTATGTTATGTTTCAACTTCATATTATGTCATGTTATGTTCAGGTTCAGGTTATGTATGTTCACGTTTTTGCTATGTTTCAAGTCCATGTTATGTTTCAAGTTCACGTTCATTGAAATTGCCACCAGAGTAAAAAATACTCGAAGGTATGTATGGGCATTCTGGGCGGGTCACAATAAGTCGCTGAGTCTACTTAGCAAACTTAGAAATTTATAGGCTTTAGGAATTTCGTGAAAGCTCCGTAAGTTTTTACGAATCGACTAATCGCATTGATTTTAATTTGTCAATATAGTTAGTACTATCACTCACTATGATGCTAGTAGTGTGATTTTATTTATTTGAGGTAATTAGAAGTATCAAAATGTATTATGGTTTGCACCAATTGACTCGGTTAATTATTTATGATTTTATGGTGTAATAATTCTATTTTCTGTTTTCAAACGATACGCTTGTTTGAAAAAGTATTTTCTTTTTTTAAGACATTTTGGGGTTGAATTTTGGTAAACAAATTGCACAAATAGGTTTGTATGAATATTTTGGATTTTATATTGCAAAATTTATTTTTCACTTTGTGATGACCCGTTTTTACGTGTATTTTCACTGAAAGAGTTTTTTAATTTAATTAATATATTAGTTCTTTATTTTAAATTATTGTATTTTAATTGGTTTTATTTTATTTGATGTGGTGTTTAATTTATTTTAGTCGTTTTACGTTTTTTTAAAATCGTTTTTGGCAGATTAGTTTTTGGACTCCGGAAGTGAGGACTGGACCTCATTTATTTTCTTTTCTCTTTTTCTTTTTCCCTTTTTCATTTTTCCTTTTTTTCCTTTTCTTCTTTTCTTTTTTTTTTCTTTTTCTTTTCTTCTTCCTCTTTCCTTCTCCCCACGCGCTACCCCTCTCCCCTTCCCTTCCCGTCGCCGTCAGCCTTCTTCACCCAGACCTGCCGCTGCTGGCCGACGTGGCCAACACCACCCTCACCATTCAGTCCCCCTTCGGTCGGTGAACACCCCCACCAACAATCTCGTCCATCCGAGCCGCCGTTTGCCTCCTACAGCCCCTCCTTTCCGCACTGTTTTGACCGTTTTCGGCACCGTCGCTCCACCTCCAGCCACCATCTCTTCAGAGCTTCTTCCTGTACCTCTTGCCGACCTAACCCACCCATTTCCAGCCTCGATCCGTTGCCGGAGCAGCTCCCACGAGCTCAACTCCAATTTGGCCTTTTTCCGCTTCCACCGCCGTTTCCACCGCCACCCACGGCCAAAGCTCACTTCTTTTAGCTTCATAAACATCTCAAGGCCATTCCCTATCAATTTCGTGTCTTGGTTTGTCCCCGTTTGAAAGTGGGTAATTTATTACCCACGGCCACAGTGTAAAATACACTGTTAAGTTGCTTTTTCTCTGCCGTTTGCAATGCCGCGAGCTTTCAAAAAATACCATATAGCACTGTAAGTATTTTTCAAACTCTACTTTTAGATTTAAATATATTTTGCTCTTACAATAAATTATTGGTTTGGTTGGTTGATTCCGAACTAGTCTGAGGAGTTCGGGGGTCGGATGGATTGAGGACGGAGTTGTTGGATTGATGTTGATATTTGTTTGAGATATTTGTGCCTTGATATTTGCATTGTATAGTGCACACATGTTCATGTTTAAAAAGAGAAAATTGGGTTTTTCGTGTAATTGCATGCATGTACATGTGTTTGTAAAATGGAAACTGGGCTTGTAAGCGATAAATGATTTATGGTATATGTGAACGGTTGGACTAACTGGTTCGAGTCAGAGGCACGTGTTGGGATGGTGGTAAGCAGGGACAGTGGTAGAATCGCGCCTGTGATTCCCGCCTACGGTGCACGCATAGGGACGGTGGCGAGCAGGGATGGTGGTAGAGTCCCGCCTGTTATTCCTGCCTACAATGCTTTGACGGTCTAGTTTTTGGGCCATTATCGAGGATAATGGCGAGGTTATGTTTAAAGGATATGTTTTTGGCCAAAATGGGATTTTGACGTGCGAGGAAAAATGTGGTTTTATGGGATATGCGCATTTGCATTCTTTCATGCATATTGTTTGAGTTTTAATGTGTTTTTATTTTGTGGCGTTTGGATCTTTACTTACCTGTGGCACCATTTTTGGTACCGTAGATTTTGGCACAGAGATCAGGGAGGAGGAGGAGGCTAAGGCCGAGCTCGAGGAGGCGGCTTCGCCGGAGTTTTGATTTAGAAGTTATGCTTTGTAGTTTGGTTTGAAACAATATATGTATCTCATGATATTTTATTATGTATGTTTTGAATGGCTTTGTATAAAACAATAAAAATTCTGGTACTTAGTTTATGACTTTGCTATCCGCTGCATATTTCTTCGTGCACATTTGTTGCTTATACACACACTCGGCACTTGGTGATAGGGTGGTGACCCGTGATGTCACCATCCGGACGTCTCGATTTTCCCGTGTGCATACGGGGGGATTTGGGGGCATCACAGGTGGTATCAGAGCAATTTGACTATAGGTAAAACCACATGTCCCGTAGGTAGTACCAGAATATTTTTAAAGTTGTGTTTTAAAATTTATTTTAAGTAAAGTTACTATTTGACATGTTTTATTTGTTTTGAATTTATTTGAGCTTGTTTGCTTGTATTTATATATTTAGTTATGTTATTGCATGCTAGTATGTTTTGTTTTCTTGTTGTGTGGTTTGGTTTTGGTTTTTGGTTTTATGTTGTTGGTTTTATTTGTTTTTCTTAAAGGGGGTTAAAGGTTGTGGTGGCAGGAAAAGGGTGAGGCCAAGAAAGTCTACTCAAGAGCCTCAGGATGATACGTCGAGGGATGATGCTATAGCCTAAGCAATAAGGCAAATAACTGAGTTCATGCAGCAGAATTTTAGGCCGCAACAAGGAGGGCCTTGGCCACAACATGGAGGGCCTTGGCCACAACAAGGAGGTCCTTGGCCACAACAAGGAGGGCTTTGGCTACTACCAGGAGAGTCTAGTGGAGGGGTGCAAGCTGGATGCACCTATGAGCGCTTTCTAGCACATAGAACTCCACCCCTCACGGGAGAAGAGGATCCAATTCGGGCTGGAAAGTGGGTCATTGACTTAGAAAGTGCAAGGCACTGCCTCGGAATGGTGGGATACAAAAGGAGTAGTGCTGGAGTCAGAATTGGGATCTTTTACCACTGTGACCTGGAAGCACTTTAAGAAAGAGTTTAATGATCGGTTCTTTCTCGCTTCTGTGAGGTGGCAAAAAGCAAGAGAGTTCTCAAGCTTGGTCCAAGGGAGTATGACTGTGGAACAATACACCCGAAGATTTATAGAACTTGAGCGATTTGCTCCCCACCTCATCGCCACAGAGGAAATGCAAGCCGAGTGTTTCCAGGAGGGTCTACATCCTGATATACGCTGAATGGTGGTCTGCCACTGGATTTCCACTTTTCAGGATTTAGTGGACTTGGCTATTCTTGCAAAGCGAGAGAATAATCTGAGTATGGGCTCCCCTCCAGGACAAAAGAGGCGGAGTTTTACTAGTGAAGAAGTAGTTCGGGTTCGCCTCAGAAGTTTGTTCAGCAGACCGAGACTTGACCACTAGCAGCCTCGGGAGTGCGTATGGGAGGACGAGTGCCAGTTTGTGGAAGATGTAATAGAGCTCACGGAGGCAAGTGTCGTCTAGGTAGTAACCAATGTTTTGAATGCGGTCAGACGGGGCATCTTGCTCGTGAGTGCCCTAGTCGAGTTCAAGAAAGCCGTGGAGCTCGTCACGCAGTGGTAGAACTAATCAGAGGCAATTAGCTCGGGCTCGAATGTACGCAGTGACTCCTAGTATCGTTGGAGGCGAGGTTACGGAGACTCGGAATGCTGGAGTCATGGCAGGTATGGGTCTAATCTAATCCTTCGTGATGAATGCCTTGTGCGGTTTGTTTTTTTTTTATATTATATGATCAAGACTTGGAGAGAATGGCATGATCTGGGTGATCTTTTAGGGAAGTAGAATAATTGAGTTCTTTGGTTCCGTGGAGTTTATGAAATGGTCTATAACGTAGTAGGTTGTAAGTTCAACAAATTTTAAGGATATATTTTATGAAGTTTCAACAAAGTTTTAAAGTTTGGGGCCTTATAGATTTTAGGAAAATAAGTTTATGGTAATTAAGGTGTTAGGTTCGACAAGCTTTGGGGGGAAATAATTAAATTTTGAGTTTTAGATTTCGTGATTCAGATGAGTAATTTGGTGGTAATTGGGGCTTTAGATTTTACAAGCTTTTAAGGTGAATGTTTTGGATTAAAACCACCAATCTTGAGAATTTCAGAAAATGATTTATTATCTATTAATGTTTTAGAATTTGAAATATTTGGGAGTCGATTTTTCTATTATGGGATGTAAGTTCTTTGATCTTAGAAGTTTCGGAAGATGATTCTAATTTGATTTAAGGTTTTAGAATTGCAGAGTTGAAGGACTGATTTATAATATGAATTGAGTTCATGGTTTTACAGACTTAGTGTTGTAGCTTGATCTACTCTAGGGAGTGATTAGTCTGTAACCATTAAAATAGGGTTGATTAGAGTTGAGTTATTGATATGAAAATTTTTTCTAGAGTAGATTTCTTTGAGGATTGGAGGTAATGATCTAGTTCGTGTATTTCTTTGAGGATTGAAGATATCGAGCTAGTTTAGAAAATAATTATTGTTAACTCGAGGTTGTAGTAGTAGATTTTAGGAAATGATTTTTATCGATTCGAAAGATATAGGTCCATCAGGGTGTTGGAAATAGTAGATTTTGTGTTGGTATTGAATACGACTGAATTTGAGGCTATATGATCCGTAGACTTTTGAGAATGGATTCTTAGCAGGTTTAAGGTCATTCTCGGTACCAAACTTTAAGCAATGGCTAGTTGCTGATTTAAGGATATAAGTTGAGTAGATTTAGGAATGAATCTTGTTGAGTTGAGAATATAAGTCCAGATGATGGAAATGTGGTAATGGATCACTTGTACGTTTGAATGATTTATGGTGTTGGCTAAGAGTACATGAGATCGATGAGTAGTAATGGTAAATGTGTATGGATTTCAGGGAGTGTTGGTCCTAGTCTCATCTATTTTTTTGGCTTGGTAGGAGTTGAAGAGGGATCTGTGTGATAATTTTAAATTCAAGAGATTTTGGCTTTGAGTTGTTTGGTAAGTTGAACGGAATGTGTAGTCGAAGCGGGTTACCCATTGGGATGATGGTTTGTAACAACTGTTGTGTTTATCTTGAGAATTAATTGCGACTTGAAGTCAATGGTAGTTTTTAGTGAGTTAGTTACTGCAAGATTAGATGTTATTCAAAATATAGGTAATGAGCTTGAAGTGTGGGATATCGGGTAGAAGTTATAGGCGCTCTCGTCGGTTGGCTGGGAAGGACTTGGGCCTTTTGGATATGTTCCTTATCTTTAGAAGAGACAGGTGTATTTTGGGATGATGTTATGTGTTTTCAATTTGGGGCCTGGAGGTTGATTAGTATTGATATCTATCATGAATCAATGGGTGTATTTTTGCAGAATGTTGATTTTTGATTAGGGCAGCGATGGCCAACTGAGGAATGAGTGGAGATTTGTGGTTTTGGAGGTATATTATTTTCTATAGAAATGTGGTAAAGGTTTTCTTGTGATTAGGTGTGGATTGAGCTTGTACTTCATGACGTAATTTTTGAGGATATAGCCTTTATGTATTTTGGTGAGTTATCAGAGTGCGCGCGAAAGCATGATTTTTGGAAATACTTAGATATTCAAATTTTGTATTGATTTTGAGGAATTAGTAGTGATCCGGAGTTTTAATGGGAGATTAATCTTTTGGTCGTGCAAATTTTGTTTATTGATGGTTAATTTTGGAAGTGGCTATTAGGTTATCAAAGTTGGAATAGGATGAAAGTTCGGAAGGTAAAGCAAAGACGTCGTTGATATTAGCAATTTATGGTATGGAGTTAATAACTATTGGAATTGTTGGGAGTTTTTGATGTTATTTATCTCTCAAATATGTTCGGAGTTGTATCTTGTATCTTTCTGGCGTTGATGTTTGACCTCACAAATTTCGAGGACGAAATTTGTTTTAAGGGGGGGAGGATGTGATGACCCGTTTTTACGTGTATTTTCACTGAAGGAGTTTTTTAATTTAATTAATATATTAGTTCTTTTATTTTAAATTATTGTATTTTAATTGGTTTTATTTTATTTGATATGGTGTTTAATTTATTTTAGTCGTTTTATGTTTTTTTAAAATCGTTTTCGGCAAATCAGTTTTTGGACTCCGAAAGTGAGGACTGGACCTCATTTCTTTTCTTTTCTCTTTTTCTTTTTCCCTTTTTCCTTTTTTTCCTTTTCTTCTTTTCTTTTTCTTTTCTTCTTCTTCTTTCCTTCTCCCTACACGCTACCCCTCTCCCCTTCCCTTCCCGTCGCCGTCAGCCTTCTTCACACAGACCCGCCACCGCCGGCCGATGTGGCCAACACCACCCCCACCGTTCGGTCCCCCTCCGGCCGGTGAACACCCCCACCAAAAATATCCTCCATCCAAGCCGCCGTTAGCCTCCTACAGCCCCTCCTTTCCGCACGGTTTTGAGCCGTTTTCGGCACCGTCGCTCCACCTCCAGCCACCACCTCTTCAGAACTTCTTCCCCTACCTCTTGCTGACCTAACCCACCCGTTTTCGGCCTCGATCCGTTTCCGGAGCAGCTCCCACGAGCTCAACTCCGGTTTGACCTTTTTCCGCTTCCACCGCCGTTTCCACCACCAGCCATGGTCAAAGCTGATTTCCTTTAGTTTCATAAACATCACAAGGCCATTCTGTATCAATTTCGTGTCTTGGTTTGTCCCCATTCGAAAGTGGGTAATCTATTACCCATGGCCACAGTGTAAAATACACTGTTACGTTGCTTTTTCTCCGCCGTTTGCAACACCGTAAGTTTTCAAAAAATACCGTATAGCGCTGTAAGTATTTTCCAAACTCTACTTTTAGATTTAAATATATTTTGCTCTTACAATAAATTATTGGTTTGGTTGGTTGATTCCAGACTGAGTCCGAGGAGTTCGGGGGTCGGATGGATTGAGGACGGAGTTGTTGGGTTGATGTTGATATTTGTTTGAGATATTTGTACCTTGATGTTTGCATTGTATAGTGCACGCATGTTCATGTTTAAAAAGGAAAAACTAGATTTTTCGTGTAGTTGCATGCATGTACATGTGTTTGTAAAATGGAAACTGGGCTTGTAAGCGAGAAATGATTTATGGTATATGTGAATGGTTGGACTAACTGGTTCGAGTCAGAGGCACATATAGGGATGGTGGTAAGCAGGGACGGTGGTAGAATCCCGCCTGTTATTCCCGCCTACGGTGCACGCGTAGGGATGGTGGTAAGCAGGGACGGTGGCGAGCAGAGATGGTGGTAGAGTCATGCCTGTGATTTCCGCCTACAGTGCTCCGACGGTCTGGTTTTTGGGCCATTATCGGGGATAATGGCGAGGTTATGTTTAAAGGATATGTTTTGGGCCAAAATGGGATTTTGGCGTGCGAGGAAAAATGTGGTTTTATGGGATATGCGCATTTGCATTCTTTCATGCATATTGTTTGAGTTTTAATGTGTTTTTATCTTGTGGCGTTTGTATCTTTACTTACCTGTGGCACCATTTTTGGTACCATAGATTTTGGTGTATAGATCGAGGAGGAGGAGGAGGAGTCTGAGCCCAAAGAGGCGACTCCGCCGGAGTTTTGATTTGGAAGTTATGCTTTGTAGTTTGGTTTGAAACAATATTTGTATCTCGTAATATTTTATTATGTATATTTTGAATGGTTTTGTATTAAACAATAAAAATTCTGGTACTTAGTTTATGACTTTGCTATCCGCTGCATATTTCTTTATGCACGTTTGTTGCTTATACACATACTTAGCACTTAGCAATAGGATGGTGACCCATGATGTCACCATCCGGACATCTTGATTTCCCCGTTTCAGTATGGGGGATTTGGGGGCATCACACACTTTCTCACAGTGAATAGTAACCTCAATAGTGGCACCTAGTACAGTGTTTTTAAAATCACAGCGTGGAATGTCCAAATTAGGTTAGGGAATTTTTATTTGGACACTTGGAAAAAGATCTTATGCACACTTGGTGAATAGTTTTGGACACATGGCACCATGAGGAACAATGAGATGCATTGTGAAGGAATCAAGGTATGAGATCATGTCTTCGAAGCAAAATCATATTTTTTCATCTGATCAACTAAATTGTACTAGACCAAAGAAGGAGGGTTCAACCCTAAATGGTTTAAATCCAATTGAAACCCCCAAAAACTTAGTTGAAATCAAAATCCTAAACGGTTTCCCTAAACCCTAAAGTTGGCCTCCAAACCCTTTTGATTCTATTTTTAGCATTGTATTTAATCACTTGATTAAATCACTTCCACATGCTATTAATTAATCAAATCCTTATTATGAATTTATTATACAACCTTCTAAACCCTAAAAATTTGATTGGGCTAAGAAAAAATTAGATTTGGGCTTGATAACATCCCAAACTAGAAACAAACCCCCTTTAAACCCCAAATTGAAGCCCACTTGGTTGAGGATCACCAAGGCCCACGAATTTGGCCACCTTGGAAAATATTTTTGAAGAAGTTTCCTCCCCCACATGGTAGGTCATCCATTGCCCTTGGCTGCACCCAATAGTGCCTTGATGTGACGCAGAAATTCAACTCATCACCTTCCATACCTCACAGCTGCAGGATGCAGTTCTTGCCCCTCACTATTCTCCACTTTATGTGACATAGCCACCTCCAATCAAGGGTTATTCAAGCCCATATCTTCTCCCTTCAGAGGTCTAAAATTGTGCAAGATACATTTCACTCTCTTTCATCAATTTGTCATCCCATTCTTAGAGGGAAACCCAAAAGAGCTCTCTATTTTCTTATGATGATTCCTTCATAAAAGTTTTTCATCTTCGAGTTTAGTTTCTGTATATATTTTATTAATCCCATTCCATGATAATTTAATCTATCAAAAGTATTTTTAACCATGTAAATGTAATTCTGGGCATGAAATTGGAAAGTATGTTATGTTTTGAAACTTTTGACCAAGCTAATGGGCATATCTCGGTCCGTAAATTTTATGGAGTGTTGTTAGTATGTGTTTATGGATGTTCATTGAGGGTTTTTTGCATGACTAAAACTTTTGATGATAGATTTCCTTAGATCTAGAAGCATGCAAACTAGAAGTAGAAAAACAATTTTTATTTTGAGAAAGTTTGAATATTTTATAGTTTAATCTTACTCCAAAGGTTTTGATATTTTTATGTCATGATCCTAAGCCTCTTGTATACATGTTAGAATGTTAGTTTGAGGATATTTAGTATTAGTTTCAAAGACATGATTTTTCTATGTAAGAGGATTTCGGTTAGGCCTAAAATTTGATGTTTGTGGGTTAGATCTATGTTTTATTGATTTTTAACCATGTGATTTTAAGTTTGATGGTTGGATCTTTTTTAGGACACATTTTTAAACTATGTGATGTTTTATTTTGAAGATCTCGTATGTTTAAGCCATGGATCAAAAGATTGATCAAAGTTAGTTGGGAAAAAAGTTTTTGTTTTGGGACAAGCTGTAGAACCAAAAATTTCAAGTATTGTTTTGTGATTTTTGGTGACTTTGTTTTAGATGATTTAAAGCATGTTTGATCTTAGGATGATGTAATGAATATGTTACAAGTAAGATTTTATTTTTTGGAAATTTTGGAGGTTTTGCTTAAGGTCAAAACTTGTGATTCAATTACTTGCTTTTTGCTAAAATTTTTTTGGTCTTTTTACAAAACATTTGGTGTTGATGAGTAGCTTTTGCTTAACGGATGTTTAAAGTGTGTTTTTAAACATAGGATAGGAATATCTTTGTTGCAAAATTTTGGTTTAATCATGAGTTTTAAATTTGGAAACAAAAATAAAAAGAAATGGCCTACGAATGTTTCGGCCATAGTGAGTTTCCCATAGTTGTGATTTGTTTTATGTTTTTTTGAGTTCATTTTTGAATTTAGGACAAAATTGACACGAGAATTATAAATTTTGGTAATTTTTAGACTTAGGTTGCAAAATATTTAAGTTAAGGGTAAAATGGTCATTTTCTTATATGTAGAGGGTAAAATGGTAATTTTACTCTAATTTTACTTTTTGTTTTCATGTTTCTAATTACTAATGATTAAATTTTTAATTTTTAGAATCATTATTTACAGTTCCTCGTGTTTACACTTGATTTCTTGTAAAACGCGATAAACGAGGTAAGTTACCTTTTAACTTACTACTAATTTAATGTCTATGTGTGATGGGTAAGTGAACTACAGTTCATATTTGTATGTTGTTATAGATGCCATGCCATGCCATGTTATTATATGTTTATCTGTTGTATGATCTGTCATGAAATACTTATCTGTTACATAACATATTCTGTTATGTATTGCTATCTATTACAGGTATGTTACGTTACGTATGCCATCTGTTACATATATGTCATCTCAGGTAATATTTGTTGTTACTTGTTATGTCATGTTATGAAATAATATCTATTACATGTATGCCATGTTATGAAATATTGTTTGTTATATGTTATATCATGTTATGAAATGTTTCTATCTCAAGTAAGTCATGTATTTAGAGTTACGTTCAAGTTATGTTATGTTACGTCAAGACTTCTATCCTTTCAT
The DNA here is from genome assembly GCF_018687715.1 of Carya illinoinensis. Lineage (NCBI taxonomy): Eukaryota > Viridiplantae > Streptophyta > Magnoliopsida > Fagales > Juglandaceae > Carya > Carya illinoinensis. The sequence goes on along the minus strand of NC_056763.1, from coordinate 10,822,031 downwards.
GTTCTAGTTACGTTTCATCTCGATTGCAATTGTGTATTTTGAGAACAGTTACATTTCAGTTATCAGTTAATGTGTACTACAGTTAGTTAATGTGTACTTCGGTCAAGGCTATGTACTGCCGAGTACTTAGGTGAATGAGTATAATCTATTGTACTACAAATGGATAAATCAGTTACATTGTATTATGTTCAAGGATAATATGCACTGTTTGGTATTGCGGTGAAAACTATGCGCTACCGAATATTTTGGTGAAGGAGTATATTATGCCATACTATAGAAGGATGATATGCGCTGCCTGGTATTGAGGTAAAGGCTATGCACTGCTGAATACTATGATGAAGGAGTATAAATGGCCGTTATGTTAAATTCAATTTCATGTCAAGTTAAGTTTAAGTTCACGTTTACGTTATGTTTCAAGTTTATGTTCATGTAATGTTATGTTCGCGTTCATGTTATGTTTCAAGTTCATGTTTTTGTCATGTTATGATTAGGTTCATATTATATTCAAGTTCATGTTCATGTTATGTACATTCACATTCATGCTATGTTTCAAGTTCACGTTCATACTATGTTGCTAGTCCATGTTATGTTTTACATTCGCATTCATGTCATGTCAAGTCAAGTTCAAGTTCAGTTTCAATTTAAGTTATGTCAGCTTATGCCATATTATGTCAAGTCACGCTATGCTTATTATTTTATGCCATGTTATGTCAAACTACGTTATGCTTATTATTTCATGCTATGTTATGCCAAATTACGTCATGCTTACTATTGACTTTGATTGTATATTAATGCCTTTATTGCTATCTATGCATGCATCATTAATTTATGTGAGAGTTTCCTATTAACTTGTTGAGATTCATAATCAAATCTTACTGTGGTAATCCCAACTACCATTCCTCCTGAATGGTAGGTAATGTGTCAGGATCAAAGTAAGGAGCGGATACTGGTAGACTGGAGGAGGTGGACTAAACGCCGTAGACACAACACGGACCTTACAGCTTCCATAATTAGGTTTTTGGACAGTATTCTGGCATCGTTTGTCGAGTTACATGAGTTATTCGTGGTAATATAAATTTGTAGTCTCTCATGTTTTGATATTACAATCTTCTGAGACCCGTATTGTAATCATGGATGTTTATTTTGTTAAGTATACATGGATTATGCTTTAACTATTTGGAATATTACAAGTTTGGTGCATAGTCTTGCTAAAATTAAAAATTATCTACTGTGAATATTGTATAATGCTATATGTATGTTAGGAACATTGAATCTTATATGCTGAAGCCCCAGGAACTGAAGAAGCTAGTGTCATCACTGGTATTTTTCTAGGACTTCTGTATTGTTAAGTTTAGTTAAGTTTGATTGGATTGAAATTGATGGTATTAGTGCATTATTGTTATTTTGGAGAATGTCAAGTCGTTGAGGTTTATAACTTGTATGCTTCTTGATTCAAGTTAGTCCCTATTTTTGGTGATTGTGTTATTGCACAAGAGTTCCGTTCGGAAGCTGAATTGTTACCCAGGTGGTAAGAGTAACAATTCTCTTTAGGAGTACTATTGTTCATATCAGTATAGATATAGAATACTCTTTAATAGTTAGAGGAAAGATATTGAAGGTTGATGAATTAGTATTGGCATGTTTTGAATTTGTTTTGATTATGAGGATGCAATGGAATTTGTGTTCAGAAGACTAAAGTGCTTGGGACAAGCTTTTGCCTTAGTAGAATTAATTTATGATAGTAGTATTATCCAGCTAACATTAAATGATTTTTGGCCAAGCATTGTCTTTGTAGATGTGTAGATTGCCCTTATATTGGAGACAAATATGTGGGGAGTAAAATCTTGGTCTTGAGGACTTACATGAATAGTATGAACAAATCCTTTCGTTTAAAGTTAGAATAAGAGGCAACTTATGATGGATAAAAGAGCTATGCCAATTATAAGAGAGAAAGTCTTGAGTTTTAGGTTAATAGCTGATCGTTTATTGACTCACTTAAAAATGAGTAGCACAAAGGGTATCCCAAGTGCAGGAGAATGTTGTGTAATAATTAGGAATAAAATTCCTAGATCGTCTCCTTGGAAAAAGTTGCTTAATCCAAACTCGTATAAAATGGTGAAAAATTTCACAAACAAAAGTGGTGGTATGTACAATGAATGGAAGAGTGCAACGAAAATAAAAAAGGCACTAGTCATGAACTAGATTCATACTTTTGGATTTTTTTGAGTGTCGAAATGAAATGTAAAAGACTAACAAATTGAAATTAACAATTAAGGATTCAACTACGCTAAACAATTTTAATTAATCTAATTAACCTTCAATCAATCTAAAATATAATTGTAATGCATATTTAATAGAAGCTTAAAGAAATAAGAAAAATAACTAACATAAAATAAAATAAACAGAATATAAAATGCCAAAACTTTTAATCCGAAAATATCAAGAATACACCATAAACTTCAAATTGAAATTAAATAAAAAACAGGGAATGAAAAGATCAAACCAAATGAACGAAGATGGATATTGAAAGCAGTGGAGGAGGCTAGACTGTAGCAATAATTGAACCCCTCAAGGAGCTCTTCAACAGCGTTGCAGTTCCTTGATGAAAAGAAAAGAATCAATCCTCTCCTAGCTAGCATGCGGCGTTGAGTTAATGCCCTCTAGCCAAAATAAAAACTGTACAGCCCCAAATGAAAAAAAATGCCCCAAAAGAATTAAGGTTGATGCCGCGCTCAAATGCTCCCAAGTAGAAAAGTGTTGTGCGGCTTGAAAATGCACCCCCCTCCCTTCCTAAAGTGTGCGGTGCCCTTTGAATACAAGAGAAAAAAAATTCAATTGCCGTCCAAGGTCAAAACTCTTCAATGGAATAATAGTTGTCGTGTGCTTGTTGAAGTCTAAATGCCAAAAGACCAATAACATGGGTCTTGCATAAACCTTATCTCATATCAAGCCAAAATTCATTCTTTGAGAATAATCCGTATGCCTTTCTGACTTTTTTCATTTTTAATTTTTGTATTTATTGGACCTAAAAAAATGGAAATAAGGAAAAAAATAAAATAAAATAAAATAAACAAGGAGCAATAGAATATCAAAATTGTGTTGTGCATATGAATGAACATTGTCCAATTAAATCACAAGTTATAAAATTAAGTATAAAATCATACTATTAACCAATTTAAATCACAACTCGGATTTATTCATCTTAACATTTTTTTCATATAAAACCAACAATAATGTAATAAAATAAATAAAATATATTGGTTCTAAATGTATAAGATATGTAATATTTCAGTTCAATCATAACCCCCAACTACTATTTTGCTAATCCTTGAGTAAAATAGTAAAAATTAGTTGAGATAAATGTTGCATAAAGATCGAAATTCAAACAAAAGCAATCAAACACAATTTCAAATTCTCACAAAAGGTGATCCATGACTACTCAACCCTAGGAGCTATACCCACCAAGACTGTCTCAGCAATCCTTGACATAGAATTGGAGAAAATGTCTTAGAACTTAGATGTATGTGTGTAGCTATACAGTTGTGTTTTCCTCATTACTAGCCAAGATTTGTCATAGGATTTTTTAATATTAAGATTAATCATTGCTGATTCTAACAACCTCAAAGCCCAAGGGACTAGCAATTTTCACGCCAACTCTGTTTAAAGGTTGAACACTCAACCCCGAAAGTTAGGGTCACTGTTTCTAGCCCTTTACTTAGTAAAGTTCATTAAGCTGCGTTTATCTTATTTTTCTCTTTTTTTTTTCCTAGATTCTTTTCAAATCCTTTATTTTTCTTTTTCTTTTTTTTTTGTTTGTTTTTCTTTTCATTTTTTTAGTATGGCTTGGTAGTCCTGCAGTTTACTTCTCCTATGTTAAATCAGTGGACAATAAAATGATGAACACTACAGGTGTAAGCTTGTGCAAAGTATCCTTCAAACTTTTTCCTTCGTTCTATATAAATCTTACCAAGTCTCATCTCAATAAGTATAGCAGCCTTGTGTTTCAAACCATATATCAACAAATATGATGCATCAGAAATCATGCTCTATACTCAAGGTTGAAAATAAATCTTCACAAAATAATTCTACTTAACCACTCCACCAAGTTACTCAAATTTCACAAAATACTAGAAATAAAATGTGCATCAATCATATATATATCAATGCACATCACATTAATGCATTTTTTTTTTTTAAATCTGTGCACACACACTACCCCCAACTAGTGAGAGACATGGTCCTCAATGAATCGAATGAAAGAAAACAAAGTGCACAAGGATAAGTAAGCAACACAGACAACCAATCATGTGATGTAAAATGAGAGCAAAATAACAAATATAAATAAAATATAAAACGCAATTAAAGAAAGCCGTAAAAGGAAGAAATAAATAAATCAACATAAAAAAAACTTCCTCGGGATCTTGCACAAGCAAGATCTCTTTGCTTGGATCAAAGGTAGTCATAAACGGCTTTAAACGTTGTCCATTGACAGTGAAGCTATTGCCATTTTTTGGATTGACAATGTCTACTACTCCGTGAGGATGAATCTCCTTTACAATGTACGGGTCACTCTATCGGAATTTCAGCTTTCCGAGAAAAAGATGCAGTCTTGAATTATAGAGGAGCACTTTCTGATCAGGGACCATATGTTTATCATGGATTTTCTTGTCATTCAAGGCCTTCATTCGCTCCTTTGCCAAGTGAGAATTGTCGTAGGCCTCCCTCCTTGCTTCATCAAGCTCTGAAATCTGCAACTTTCTTAAACCTTTGGCAGCATCAAGTGAAAAGTTTATTTGCTTAATAGCCCATATGCACGTTGCTGAATCTCAACAGGTAAATGACAAGCCCGACCATAAACCAATCTGTAAGGTGATATCCCTATGTTAGTTTTGAATGCAAACCTATAAGCCCAGAGAGCATCAACCAGTTTTTCAGACCAGTCCTTTCGAGTAGGACAATTTGTTTTTTCAAGAATAAGTTTGATCTCTCTATTGGCCAACTCAGCTTGATCATTAGTTTGGGAGTGATATGGAGTAGAGACTTTGTGGGTTACTCCATATTTCTGCATAAGTTTTTGAAAATGTTTGTTACAAAAATGTGAACCCCATCACTAATAATTACCTTGGGCATGCTAAAACGTGTAAACAATTCTTTCAAGAAACGAATGACAACCTTATGATCATTTGTTCTACAAGGTATGGCCTCTACCCATTTTGAAACATAATCCACAACAACTAAAATATAAGAATTTCCAAATGAATTTAGAAATAGTCTCATAAAGTCAATTCCCCAATAATCAAATATCTCAAGTGTAAGAATAGGGGAAAGGGGCATCATGTTACGTGCTTTGATTTTTCCAAGTTTCTGACTATGTCCACATACTTTGCAAAAAGACTCCACATCTCTAAAAATAGTGGGCTAGTAGAGTCCACTTTGCAAAATTTTGCAACAGTTTTCTTAGTTGCAAAATAGCCTCCACAAGCCCAAGTATGCCAAAAGTGAAAAACGGAGGTAAAGTCATTATCAGGAATACATCGACGCACCAGCTCATCAGCACAATACTTAAAAAGATAAGGAGTATCGAAGTAATAAAACCGTTCCTCTAAAGGAACTTACACTTGTCCTGAGCTGTCCCATGCTCCTACATCCAGTCAGTGACAAGGTAATTCACAATGTCCGCAAACCATGGAGTGTGCGACATTGTAAAAATATACTCATCAGGAAAATCTTCATTCAAAGGAGGAATGGATGTAGACACATCAAGTAGATGCAGTTGTGACAGGTGATCGGCTACTACATTCTCAACTCCCTTCTTATCCTGAATAGTGATGTCAAATTCTTGGAGCAAAAGAATCCAACAAATCAACTTGGGTTTGGCATCTTTTTATGCCAACAAATACTTAAGAACAAAATGGTCAGTAAAAATGATAATATGAGACCCAATAATGTAAGAATGAAATTTATCTAAGGCAAACACAACAGCTAATAACTCATTCTTGGTGGTGGTGTAATTTTTCTATGCATCATTCAAAGTAAGACTTGTATAATAAATAGTAAGACTTGTATAATAAATGACTGAAGGCTTATTGTCCACTCTTTGGCCAAGAACAGCACCAAGAACAAAATCACTAGCGTTGGTCATAATCTCAAACGACAAGTCCCATTGAGGAGTTTGCATAATAGGTGCAATTGTTAAGCGTTCCTTCAGGGTCTCAATAGCATGCTGACACTCCTCAGTCCAAACAAAAGTAGTATCATTTTGCAATAAAGCACACATTGGTTTTGCAATACTACTAAAGCCTTGAATGCAATGCCGATAGAAGCCAGCGTGACCAAAAAAAGAACAAATATCCTTCACTATCTTAGGAATAGGCAGCTGAGATATTGATTCTATCTTGGCCCTGTCAACCTCTATGCCACATTTAGAAACTAAATGCCCAAGTACCAAACCACTAGTGATCATAAACTGACATTTCTCACAATTCATTAATAAATTCTTCTTCTCAGGTGTATTCCATAAACCAAATGGCATTCTTTTAAAAGCAAAAGTACCAAAGGGGCAAGTGAAGGTGGTCTTCTCTTGATCCTCTAGTGCTATGGCAATTTGATAATAACCAGAGAAGCCAACAAAAAAATAAAAAATAAAAAGCATTACCAACTACTTTTTCTAATATTTGATCTAGGAAAGGTAATGGGAAGTGATCTTTTCAATTGACTGAATTCAATTTTTGGTAGTCAATACACATTCTCCAGCCCGTTACCTTTTTTGTACTATCTGTGTCGAACTTACCCACTTGCTATTGGAGATAGGATAGATGATGCCCACAGCTAACAGTTTCAGCACTTCATTTTTCACCACCTCCTTTATGGTAGGATTCAACCTCCATTGTGCATCACGAACTAGTCTCGCATCTCTTTCCAAAAAAATGTTGTGGGTACAAATTGAAGGGTCAACACCTTTGATGTATGCAATAGTCCAGCCTATCACTCCTCAATGATGTCTTAGCACTGTTAATAATTCTACTTCCTGCTTCGAAGTGAGCTGAGAAGAAATGACTATTGGAAATGTATCCTCAATTGGGCCCAAAAAAAAAATACCTCAAGTTTTCGGGTAGTGGCTTCAACTCTAGTATTGTGATTTCTTCTTCTAATGACTTCATTGCTCCAGGTAAATCAAGAGTTTCAAAAATTGGCCTACGCTAATTACTCGTGTACCTCACATCTAATAACTGAAGAGACTCAATTGTCTCTGGCAACTACCCATCTGATTCTGTCAACTCTAATGATGTAGGAATTGTCTCAACAAGAGCCTTAGATTGCTCAGGAAAGCCATCCTCAGATGCACTCTCAGAATCAAATACTGATAATAACTCTGAAATGTCAAAATCATACACCATATCAATAGTATGCACATTTGAATTGTCACATCCACTAGGCATCTTGCAAGCGTTGAACACATTCATCTCCAATGTCATATTCTTGAAAGTGAGTTTTAGTACTCCACTTCGACAATTGATAAATGCATTGGAAGTAGCAAGGAATGGGCATCCAAGGATGACAGTTGCATGGTGAATAGTGGAGACTGTTTGCTGCATGTCAAGAGCTACAAAACCTACGGGGTAATAAAATTTTTCCACCTAGACCAACACATCTTCAACTATACCCATAGGAAATTTAACTGATCTATCAGTTAATTGTAGCATGATGAAGGTTTTTTTCAGTTCACCCAATCCCAACTGCTCATACACTGAGAATGGTAGTAAGTTCACACTACTCCCCTGATCAAGTAGAGCTCTCCCAATGCGTGACTCACCAATCATAATGGAAATCTGGGGAGAGCCGGGATCTCCAAACTTCTAAGGAGTCTCACTCAAAATTAGTGCACTAACTTCCTCTGTTAGGAAGGTTTTCTTCTTCACATTCAGCTTCCTCTTCACCGTGCACAAGTCCTTCAAAAATTTTGCATACGAAGGTACTTGTTGTATAGCATCTAAGAGAGGAATATTAATCTTTACTTGCTTAAAAATCTCCTAAATCTCAGTGATATATTTTTTGTTTTGGCCAGTTTCTAATCTTTGAGGATAGGGAACCACAGGTTGGTACCCCTTACTAGTTTCAACCTCTCCACTCACAGGCTTCTTTGACTCTAGCCTCACTTCCTTTGGTTCTTTCTCAGTTTCATCAGTCTCAGTTACATCTTCAGGTCTAGAACCAACTACCTGTCTATTTATGGTCATCCAAGGTTGAGGAAGTTCCTTCCCACTTCTCAAAGTAAGAATTGTCTTCGCTGTCTCAATAACGTTCCCTGAGACATTATGCACTTGCTGTTGTTGCCTATATACTTGAGGATTAGGCTAAAGCTATGCTGGAAATTTTTCCTTCTCTAGAGTGCTCAATGTCGTGCTCATCTTATTAATGGTGCCACGTAACTCATTTATGGCCTGAGTGTTCTGATTATTTGTGGTGGCCTGAATCTGCATGAATTGCGGAAGTGTATTGGCCATCTGTGCCATATTGTCGTTTAGAGACTTCTTGGCAGATGATTGAGACTGAAAACTTTGTGCAACTACATGAGGTTGAAATCTAGGAGGCGCTACAAAAGGATAGCTCTAAGAACTCTTATATCGTTGATACTGGTGCTGAGGAGCACCCTGATGAAATCGCTGCTACGAAGATGGTGGAGACTGACTAGGCTGATCATTTCTCGATGAGAAATTTGATTGATCCTTCCACCCTAGATTATATGTGCTGGAAAAAGGATGATTCTGTGCTCTGTTAACCTAGTTAGCTGATTGCATCTGCTCAGACACATTTTCTTGAAATACTGGCATAATCGGGTAGTCCTAGGTTTTATGGTTCGAATAAGCACATATAGAGTATGCCTCTACTACTTTCACAACCTTTAGTTTTTTCTTTTCCATGACCTCCAGTCTTCTAGTTAATGTAGCTATTCGGGCTTGAACATCAGTATCCTCTATAAGCTTGTATCTGCCCCCTCCAGAAATAGCTCTTAGTTGCTGTGCTATTAACGACACTCGATCAGTCCCAGTGTTCCACTGTTGTGCACTCTCGGCAAGATAGTCAAAAAATGATAGTGCTTCATGGGGTTCCTTGCTAAAGAATTTCCCATTGCACATCGTCTGAACAAATTGCTTGCATTCTGGAGTGAGCCCAGTGTAAAAATAACTCACCAACATCCAAGATTCGAAACCATTATTTGGACAGATATTTACCAAATCTATAAATTTTTCTCAATTGGCCTGAAAAGTCTCATAAGGTTTTTGATTGAATTGGTTGATTTGCTCTGGTAAAAACTGAGTTCTCTGAAAAGGGAAAAAATTTTGTAAGAATTTTCACTGCATATCAGACCAACTAGAGATAGAATTAGGCCTCAAAGAATTAAACCAATCTTTTCTTTATCCTTTAAAGAGAAAGGAAATAAACAAAGTCTAATAAATTCATCAGTAATGGCCCAATTAATAAAAGTAGTGCAAGCCAACTCAAAATCTGTCAAGTGTTGGTAAGGGCTCTCAAAATCCATCCCGTGGAATAGAGGAATCACTGACATCATGCCATGCTTAATAGAAAAATTAGGGGCATTATTGGGTAAAACAATACATGAAGATGTAGTGGTACGAGTGGGTTGCAAATAATCCTTAAGTGTGCGTACTGCAGGTGCAACTATGGTTTGTTTAATTCAATATCCTCGCTCATAGAAGAGACATAAGAGCTATCTATCTCTGAACTATGTACACTACTCTCAATGCTCAATGTGACTCTAAGCAACCTATTTGAACCATCTCTCACCCATGACAAGAAACATTAGTCTAAATAGCATACATATGGCTTAAGCGACTGTGTGGTAGATGGTGAATGAAATGTGTAATCAGAGATAAGATAGTGAAAAAATAAAAATAATGAGTTTAAATTAGACAACTATCCCCAGCAATGGCATCAAAAACTTGACTCACTCAAAAATGAGTAGCACAAAGGCTATCCCAAGTGCAAGAGGATGTCGTGTAATAATTAGGAATAAAATTCCTAGATCTTCTCCTCGGGAAACGTTGCTTAAATCCAAACTTGTATAAAATGGTGAAAAATTTCATAAACAAAAGTGGTGGTATGTACAATGAATGGAAGAGTGCAACGGAAATAAAAATGGCACTAGTCATAGACTAGATTCATACTTTTTGATTTTTTTGAGTGTCGAAATGAAACTAAAAGACTCACAAATTGAAATTAACAATTAAGGATTCAACTACGCTAAACAATTTTATTAATCTAAAAATTAAATAATAAACTAAAATTATTTAAATCCTAATTAACCTTTAATCAATCTAAAATGTAATTGTAATGCATATTTAATAGAAGCTTAAAGAAATAAGAAAAATAACTGACATAAAATAAAATAAACAGCAAGTAAAATGCTCAAACTTTTAATTCAAAAGTATCAAGAATACACCATAAATTTCAAATTGAAATTAAATAAAAAGTAAGGAATGCAAAGATCAAGCCAAATGAACGGAGAGGAGGCTGGACTATAGTAGCAATTAGACCCCTCAAGGAGCTCTTCAACAGCACTACAGTTCCTCGATGAAAAGAAAGGAATAACTTCATTGCGATTATGAAGGAGTAAGCTAGTCCTAGGCGTATAGGATTCGAAATAGAGAAAGTAAATTCAACTGTGTATGGATTAAATTCTTCCAAATTGAACTGCGTAAATACTTGAAGTTTTAGATTTAGAGAATATGCCGATACAGCTTGACCTACTTTGTAGAAGGATTCTAGTACAAATTGATGATTTGAGAGAGAGTTAAGGAATGGTAGAATCTTAGTGATATATATATATCTTTGTGGTGAATAACTATTTGAGTAGTATGGAAAGTAGTAACTTCACGTAGGCAAAGATTTAGTGTCCAAGATGATTAGCTTGAAAGTCTTTAAGTTTAGGAAGTAACTTTTGTGAGTGCTATACTTTTCTCTTATATGGTGGTAGTTATTTTGTGTAACTATGTAATTATGATAGATAAGAATAGTGTGGACTACAAGAGAAAGGCATTACTTCATGAAGAATGTTACCTACCTTTACACTTGACTACGTGGTTAGACCAGGATAGCTTTAAAGTGAGGATGGCACGGGATGGAGTGAAGTCCATAAAAGTAGCAGAAGAGCGTAGCGCAACTGCCAACATTGAGCCCGCAGCGTCAGGATCATCTATGCCATCAACTCACTTGGGCATTTATCGATTAATGGTCAAGGGCCAGACAACAACAATGAGGGGTCATGCAACACCCTAACTCGGGTCATTTAGGTAACGTGGCATATGATTTGGAGGACGGTGTGTACTACTACCTACCCCAGCATGCCATGCCATCGATGCACCACTACCGAAGCCAGTCAGTGACGATACATCTAGTGATGGACAACAATTTTGGTGAGCAATATCTTCTCCTTAGCTTTGTGATTGCCAGTACTTGTGTTAATTTCGAGGATGAAATCTTTTTTTCGGAGGGAAGGATCTAATAGCATACAAGAATTCAAAGGTAGAATTTCTATAGGTTTTAGGAACCTCGTGAAAACCTTGTAAGTTTTCACGAATTGACTAATCGCCTAGATTTTAGTTTGTTAGCATAGTCAATTTTATCACTCACTATAGTGTCAAAAGTGAGATTTTATTTATTTGAGGTACTTAGAAGTATTAGAATGTATTATGGGCTATGCCATTAGGCTCAGTTGATTATTTAGGATTTTATAGTGTAATAATTTCATTTTCAGTTTTCGGATGATACGCTTATTCGAAAATGCATTTTGCTTTTTCTGAGGCACTTAGGGGTGAAAGTTTGATAAACGAATTGCACAGTAGGTTTGTACGAATATTTAGGATTTTATAATGTAAAGTTTATTTTTCACTTTTTCAGAGTGAATAGTAACCTCAATAGTAGCACCTAGCGCAGTATTTTCAAAATTACAATGTGAAATGTCTAAATTAGGTTAAGGAAGTTTTATTCAGACACTTGGCATGATCTTAGACACACTTGGTGAATAGTTTTGGACACTTGGCAATGAGGAGACATGAGATAAATTGTGAAGGAATCAAGGTGTGAGATCATGTCACTAAGCAAAATGTTATTCTTTCATCTGATCAACCAAATTGTGCTAGACCAAAGAGGCTTTCAACCATAATGAAATCCTAAATGGTTTGAATCCGATTGAAATCCAAAAATCTTGGTTGAAACCGAAATCTTAAATAGTTTCCCTAAACCCTAAAGTTGGCCTCCAGACTCTTTTTTATCCGATTTCTAGCATTGTGTTAAAACACTTCCATACTATTAATTCATCAAATCCTTGTTATGACATCATTATCCAACCTTTTAAACCTTGGAAATTTGATTGGGCTAGGAAAAATTAGATTTAGACTTGATAGCATCCCAAACCCTAACCAAACCCTCTTTAAACCCAAAATTGAAGCCCACTTGGTTGTGGCCCACCAAGTCCCACGAATTTGGTTGCCTTGGCAAAACTTCTTGAAAAAGTTTCCTCTCCCACATGGCGGGCCATCCAATGCCCTTGGCTGCACCCAATAGTGCTTTGATGTGAAGGAGAAATCCACTTCATTACCCTCCATATCTCATGGCAGTAGCAGGCAGTATGTGCCCCTCACTATCCTTCACTTTATGTGACATAAGCACCTCCAATCAAGGGTCATTCAATCCCATACCTTCCCCCTCCAAAGGTAAAAAGTCATGCAAGACATACTTCATTTCATTTCATCTGTTTTCACCCCATTCTCAGAGAGAAACCCAAAAGAGCTCTCTCAGGCAAGCTGGATCGCGCTCCGTGCCAATACCATGTGTTGCTGCAACATTAATGCAAGCTTTCCGCAAATGGCATGTGCTCTTGCTAAAAGTGATCATGTTAAGAGGCTCGATTTGTAGTTGCCTCTGCTCTGTTGATAGCACATCAACCTCCAAACTAACTAAAAGGTTAGAGATCACCAATGCAGATGGTAGACTACCTCCAATCAAATACCGTGATTAAGATTGGATGCAGATGAGGAAGTATAGAGGCAGATTAATCAACTCTCCTCGTGCTATCCTTTTGATGTTGAAATCAGTTTTGTATTTCCTCAAATCAATATTGTGTGAGACAATCAATTCTAGCATGCAAAAAAATGCTCGACAATCAACCTGTTTGATCACCTTCTTGCCATCATATGGTGGAGCCAAATCGTCATGCATCAACAAATGAATCTCATCAGGTGTTGGACCGTCGTTTGCTGAAGCCTTACCCTCAATGCATCTTCACCATCTGTCCCTATAGTTGGTTGTTGTGCAGGGCATGCACCCACCACACTGGTGTGACAATCTAGACTTAGCCAAGTCCTCACTTTTTACTTTCATTACTTTTAGTCTTAGCCCAATTAGAAATTGTTCCAATAGGATATAGATGAGGTGAGAATTTAGTGAGGGACATGAGCCCCATCCTATTGTTAGTGCATTAGATGCCCAAGCCCACAAAGAGACCCAAAGAACTAGTGACACTTGGCCACTAGAAGATTTAGGGTTTAGAAACCCTCATTAGGGTTTTGATAATGGAGGTAGGCACTAAAAAGGAGATAGAGACCTTTAGATTCCCTAAGCTCAATCATTTGTGACCAAGGGAAGGGGTGTTTTGGATGGATAGAGTAGCTTGCTAATTGGCAAGCATGCAAGGAAGCTTCTAGAGGAAGCAAAAGAGATGAAAGAAAGACTACGCATCAGCTCACTTAGGGCATGTGATGGCTCCAGCCTCTGCTTTGGACTAGACGATGATTGAAGCATCGGGACCTATAACTCATGGCTACATACCCTTGTACATAACAGTTAATATGCAATGCACCTAGCATATTTCTAGCAGTATGCAATAATGGTAACAAAAATCCATATAAATCTAAGCATGATCATAAGCAATTTCAAAAGCCATGTACCATTTAAAGTTGAAAATCCCAAGAACATAAGTTTGTTCAAACCCCAAATATAAGAGGGCTCAAAACAAGATAAACCGTATCCCTCTTTTAAACATTCTTTCTATTTTTATTTTTTATTTTTGTCAAAACCCTACAAGCCCTTCTATTGAGCCTATTTCACATTATCCTTGTTGATAATCTTCTGTGGGTCTTCAAACAATGTAAGCACTTCACAGATGAACTGATCGGCTGTAATGCCCATCCTTGTGGTGGGTCCTTTAAAAAATGACTTTAAGAAAATAGATGGGAATTATGGTTCCTTTTCAAATTTCTTTTCCTTTCATGCCATGATATAAAAGACTCCATATTTATAAATAAAACATATTTCTTAATTTAAAAGGTTAGAGCAGAAAATATTAAATTTTATAATTAAAGTCTTTTGTACAATATCGTGCCTAGGCTTCCATGCTCTTCCCTTTGGGTCGTGTCCGTCCTGACACGTCATGCTCATGTTGTTCTTGGGACGGCACACATAGAGTCGATGACTCGTAAGCATCACTTCATACAGCTAAATATAATAATATAAGTTTTCAATCATGGATTTATCACTCCATACATATCATACATAGACATTCAATTCATTTTAAAATATTGCGAGGTGGGGTTTTTCTTTAAAAATGGTTTTCTTCTCATAAACAATTCCCTAAGCCTCGCTGTCTTTATTTCTTAAAGGGTCTTAGCATATATGCATTATTTTTTAACATGCATACATTCTTTCTTATTACTTTCATTAGTTGTTGCACAATATTACGCCCTGTGTGCAAAGGTTAGTGGTCTTTTGGACTTGATTACGTCAGTGGCCATGAGTTAGGAATCCATTTCGTTAGGGTGTAGCACTGGGTGCACTACTGGTACTACTTACCCGACATTGCAATCTTCCTAGTCTAGCCTTTTGGTACCATCATCCATTCATTTAGTCATGGCCATTATGTATTTTCCTACATTAAACATTTAGTCCATTCAATCCTTTTAGTTCTTTACAGTTCTTTATAGTCCTTTAGTTTGTTTATTCGTAAAAATCTTTTAAAAGCATGGGCTTAAAAGTCATCTTTTATGGCATCCTTTTAAACATCAGTTCATGGCATCATTTAAAGCATCATCTTTCATAGGGGCATTTAAAACACTTCGTTCGCATCGTTTAAAGCATAAGATATAAGTGGTTCCTAAGAAATCAGGGATTACAGTTGTGAAATATGAAAAAGATGAATTAATCACAACTACGACCACTACAAGATGGCACATGTGCATCGATTTTAGGAAATTAAATGCTGTCACAAGAAAGGACTATTTTCCATTACCATTTTTAGACCAAACTTTGGAAAGGGTTGCGGGCCATAGTTTTTATTGTTTTTTTGATGGATTTTTGGGATATTATCAATTTGAAATAGCCCCCGAATACAAGAAAAAATTACTTTTACTTGCCCATTTGGAACTTTTGCATTTAGGAAAATGCCCATTGGACTTTGTAATGCACCCACCACATTTTAGCAAAGCATGTTAAGTACTTTTAGTGAAATGGTTGAGCATATCTTGGAGGTGTTTATGGATGATTTTTCAGTTCTATGGTGATTCGTTTGATGCATGCCTTACTAACCTTACTACTGTCTTAGCTCGATGTGAAGAGAAAAGTTTGCTTTTAAATTGGGAAAAATGCCATTTTATGGTGCGCTAAGGTATTGTCCTTGGCCACATCATTTCAGCCCAAGGCATCGAAGTTGACAAGTCCAAAATTGATCTAATATCGATGTTACCTATTCCAAAATCAGTCAAAGATATTATATCATTTTTTGGGCATGCTGGGTTTCATAGGCGTTTCATAAAAGACTTTAGCTCCATATCGAGACCTTTGTGTGCGTTGTTAGCTAAAGATTGTGATTTTAATGGGACTGATGCATGTCAAGTTGCCTTTGAGCAACTAAAATCTATGCTGGTCATTGCACCTATAATTCAACAACCTGACTGATCATTGCCGTTTGAGATCATGTGTGACACCAGTGACTTTTCCATAGGTTCTGTTCTTGGTCAGCGAAGAGGTAAGCTTCCATTTGTAATTTACTATGCAAGCAAAACACAAGATGTAGCTCAAAAAAATTATTCTACCACTAAATAGGAGTTGCTAGCAATTGTTTTTGCTTTGGATAAATTTAGAGCTTGCATTTTAGGCTCTCCAATTGTTATATTCACTGACCATGTAGCCCTTAAATATTTGTGCACAAAGAAAAGATGCCAAACCTCAACTAATTAGGTGGATTTTGCTGTTGCAGGAATTTAATATCATCATCAAGGATAAAAAGGGAGTAGAAAATGTGGTTGCCGATCATTTATCACGACTCATTGTTGAAAATTCTGAACTTTCTACTCCCATTTCAAATTCCTTTCTGGATGAACAACTTTTAGTTGTTGATTCTTTGCTTTGGTTTGCTGATATTGTCAATTTCTTGGTGACAGGACACACCCCACCACATTGGAGCCCTTAAGACATCAAAAAGTTTAAATTGGAGGTCAAATCTTTCTTTTATGATGACCCCTATTTATTCAAATATTATTCTGATCAAATTTTGAGGTGGTGTGTGCCTAATTGGGATATTACACACATATTAAACTTTTGTCATACTAGTGCATGTGGAGACCACTTTTTAGCTAAGAAAATAGTGGCTAAGATCTTGCAATGTGGTTACTGTTGGCCCCACATGTTCAAGGGTACTTATAATTTTTGTAAAGCATGTGAACCCTGCCAAAAGTTAGGTGGAATCATCAGTAGAAACATGATGTCCTTACAACCCATCTTAGCATTAGAAATTTTTGATTGTCAGGGGGTTGATGTTATGGGTCCTTTTCAGTCTTCTTTTGGTTATTTTTACATTCTTGTTGTTGTGGACTATATTTTTAAATGGGTTGACGCAGTGCCATGTAGGACCAATGACCATCGTGTGGTGTTAAAATTTTTGAAAGACAATATTTTCACTCGGTTTGGGATGTCAAGGGTTTTAATTAGTGATGGAGGTTTCCACTTTTGTAATAAACCATTTGTGGCGTTAATGAAAAAATATGGGGTCCATCATAAAATTTCAACTCCTTATCATCATCAAACCAAGCTGAGTTGGCTAACCGCGAAATCAAAGCCATTCTTGAAAAAACAGTAAACCCAAATCGAAAAGATTGGTCTTTGAGGCTTTCGAACACTTTATGGGCTTATAGGACAGCTTTTAAAACTGTCCTAGGCATGTCTCCCTATCATTTAGTTGACGGTAAAACATGCCATCTTCCTATTGAGCTAGAACACAAGGCTTATTGGGCTGTCAAACACTTTAACTTTTCTACTAACAATTCTGGTGTTTTAAGAAACTGGAGCTGAAGGAATTAGAAGAGTTGGGACACGATGCCTACGATAAGGCCAAACTTTACAAGGAGAAAACAAACACTTTCCATGATAAGCAGATTCTGAGAAAGAGTTTTCTCCCCAATCAAAAGGTTCTCCTCTACAACTCTAGACTCCATGTGTTTTCCGAAAAGCTTTGATCCAAATGGAGTGGTCCTTATATTGCTCAGGCAGTGTTTCCCCATGGGGCTATTGAAATCCTCAATCCACACAATGGCAATGTCTTTAAGGTTAATGGACAACGGTTCAAACCTTTCCTTGACCATTTTTCACCTGAGGATACCACTATCCATTTACTAAACCTTGACCCTCTAGCTAAGCCTTGATGTTTGACTTGTCTGTCATTTTATTTCATTTCTTTCTTGCATTTTTCTATTTTACTTTTTAGTTTCTGTAGGTATCCTTTTTTCTTTCTCCCATTTATCTTTCATTGTTCTCTGCTTGTTATCTTTCCCTTATTTGACTATGTACATTTTCTTTTCCCTTCATATCACTCTTTTGTTGTTCTTTTGACATTATATATATATATTTTATCATTGAGGACAATGCTCATTTCTAGTTGGGGGTGGAGAATTTTATTTTTTCTTTTACATGCAGTGTGTTTGTTGTGTGTCCCTCCTCTAGTTTGATGCAATTTGATGTTCACTTTTATGAAACTTCTTGGCTAAATTTCACAATTACTATTTCCAAACTTCTATGCTTGGGAAATGAGTGTTGGAATTATGGGTTGCGGTAACCCCAAATGGTTTGAATTTGAGCTCAACATAGAAGTTCATATTTATATTCAATCACTTGGGAAAGGGAAATGCATGAAGTAGCTTATTGCTATATTTGACTATACACAAACTGAATACCTTGGTTGCTTTTCTATTTCAATAAGTCGAGCTTGATATTGCAGCAAACAAGAACTCTAGTGAACCATGTCTCAAAGAAGGAAGAGAGCCAAAAATAAAAATAAAAAAATTCCTTTAGGTAGTCTAGTGGTAAGGGCAGACTTGTGGAAGTGTGGGTAGGCACATTTATAGGTCTGATTCCCCCTAGAAAACTAAGAGGTGTGGCAACCTAGTGGTAAGGGCTTACTTGTGAAAGTGTGGGTAGGCACACATTCATAGGTTTGATTCCCCCTAGGAAAACCGAATAAAAACAAAAACAAAAAAAGAGAAGAGAAGCAGAGATTGCAATGGTTTTGAATTAGAGTAAGATCACTTGTGATTTTTCCTAACAAGCTGCCAATATTGGTAAAGATATAACGAAATATTAGTCAACCTTGGTAATCATGCCACACTTGCTGCACTTAGTGAGCTGCAAACTTCTACATATTTCTCCTATTTGAGTGTTGAATACACCATGAGTTTTTACAAAAGCTTTAACCCGATCTGTTTTGATTCCTATACCCATTTTGACAATAATCTCTAGTCTATAGCATAGACTCTTGACTTCAGTTCTGTTGGATGAAAGCTAAGATTCTTTTTTTCTCTCTCTTTTTGCTAGAGACTAGCAAAGGATTAAGCTGTTTAAGTGAATTAATTGTTTAATCAAAAAAATAGTTAAACACTTAATTATGCAGTTGATTAGTCAATTGATAAATTCTAATAATTTACACTTGAAAAGATTTATTATACATCTATGCCACATCAAAATTAATATCTTAATTTTTTCCCTCCCATTGTGAACAATTAATCCTAGTTGATGTAGGGCATTTTTGGAAAAGGTCTATCAATTGAATTGGGTGACAAAAGAATGGAGGACCACACACTTAGAGCTGAGAGTGTACTGGAATGTGGCCTCACATAAATAGCAGCGATAGAGTGTTCTTGTTGGAAACAAATCACGCCTTTAGCAGCTCAAACCGCAGCGAGAATGTGGCCTCGCAGAAGCAAGAGTAGAGCAGTCTTTTTTTAGGCCAAATTGTTTTGCTTGGTGGGTGCGGACTGGAAGGGGATTTATTTTTTGGGATTGGTTAGTGTTTTTGCGGATATATATTTTTTTGAATGTTGTTTTTCTGTGGGAGAGACTTTTTGGGGGAAAGCTTGGTTTTAGTTTTTGTTTCTAAGCAGGGGCAATTGGCATTTTTGGGCAGCCCATTTTTTTTTTTTTTTTCCTTTTCATAACTTGGGCATTGGGTTGTTACTTAATTTAAGCTTCTGCAATTTAGTTTAGACAGTGATTTCAGATGTTAGGGTTCATTCCTTTTGGGCATTTTGCTAATTTAGAGATGATAGGCTAGACTTTTAGCTTTGGGATTCAAGGAGTAACCCATGATTGATTTGGGTTGGATTTTCTTCAATATTATGTGATTTTTATGATTAATTTGTTGGATTATATTTTAGTTTGCATTTAGAAGGAATTGAAGTTCTTTGTTCATGATTTAGCTCAGTTGTATACGTAAAAGCACAATTGATACTTGAACAAGTAACAAGACTTTATTTTGTTATATACTTTCTTTAAGCCTCTTAGTTTTTGTTACATATTTGAACATGTAACAAGTCCATCACCAAATTAGTGGGTGAAAATTGCATCTCAGGTGTTTGTTTTATTGTTTCTTACAAGTTTAATTCATTTGCTACACACTTTCTTTAAGCCTCTTAGTTTTGGTAATTTTAGAAGCATAGATTCACTTTTATTTTCAGTTTTACTTGTGCTCAAACTTCCTGAACAACCATTACCTTCACTCTTAAACCAATCCACGCCCTTTTGGTAAATAGTCATAACTTTGAGTTGATACATTTAGTGACTAATGTGACGCCCCCAAATCCCCGCGCACGGACACGGGAAAATCGAGACGTCCGGATGGTGACAACCCGAGTCATCACCCTATCGACGAGTGCCAAGTGTGTGCAAAAGCAACAAATGTGCACGAAGAAACACGTAGCGGATAACGAAAGTCATATAACTAAGTACCAAAATTTTTCTTAATATAATACAAGCTGTTTAAAACATACATAAATAAAATATTACAAAAACACAAATATAGTTTTAAACTAAGCTATAAAGCATAACTTCGACTCAACACTCCGGCAGAGCCATATCCTCGAGCTCAGTCTCCTCCTCCTCCTCGAATCCTGTACCAAAATCTACGGAACTAAAATTGGTGCTGCATGTAAGTAAAATCCAAACACCACCAGATAAAAACATATAAAACTCAAACAAAATGCATGAAGTGATGCCAATGCCCAAAGCCCATAAAACATATTTTTCCACACACGCCAAAAATCCCATTAGGCCCAAAAACAATTCCTTTCCAAATATCACGCCAAAAGTCACATTTGGCCCATATCCATCTCAAACCATTATCCAGTTAATCTGTATGCACCATGACCTCTCTTAGGGGTCATCCGCACACCCTGTCTCCAGTGCCACACCGTAGGTTACGACTACGCATGTGACACCTAACGAGCGATGCCCAGTTCCGCGCCCCGCGCGTTCGTAGCCAAGCATCCTCTAGCCCTCGCCAGCGAAGGGCCACGAAGTCGGTGCGTAGAGCGATGCCCGGTTCCGCACCCGACACGTTCATAGCCAAGCATCCCCTAGCCCCCGCTCCCATTGTCGCCCAGCGACAACCCAGGGGACATCACTCAGTTTATTCCGCTCCCGAGTGACCAGAGGAGATCCACCGAGATAATACCCCATCCCGGCTTGGGGTCGTGATACACACGCACCCGTAAGTCCACTGACGCTAATAAACAGGCTTGTCTCAATTAAACAAAAACACACGTGCATGCACCATGTAAATGCTATATCAATGCGCAGAAATAATCAACCAACATATATCAATAAAACAAGCAACTCCGTCCTCCATCCATCCGACCCCCGAACTCCTCGGACTCAGTCCGAAATCAACCAACCAGCAGATAAATTATTGAATGAGCAAAATATATTTAAATCTGAAAATAGAGTTTGGAAAATACTTACAGCGCTATATGATATTTTTAGAAAACTTGCGGCGTTGCAAACGGCGGAGAAAAAGCAACGTAACAGTGAAAATTCACTGTGGCCGTGGGTTGTAAAATATGCACTTTTGAACGGGGACAAACCAAGGCTTGGGATTGATAGGGAATGGTCTAAGGATGATTATGAAGCTATTGGAAGTGGTGGTTGGCAGTGGGTGGCGGCGAAAACGGTAGAGGGAGGCCGGATTTTCCAAAATGGAAAGCTAGCTCGTGGGAGCTGTTCCGGCGGCTATTAGAGGCCGGAAATGGGTGGGTTAGGACGGCAAGGAACCGGTGATGAAGTGGTGAAGAGGTGGTGGCCAGAGGTGGAGCGACGGCGGCGGATCGAGGCAAAAATCGTGGGGCTTCTTGGGCGTTTTCCAGCCAAACGGCTAGCCGGATGGGGCTGAGGTTCGGTGGGGAGGTGCACCGGAGGGAGGGGCTTCGACTGGTGGGGGTGGTGTGCCGCACGGTGGCCGGACAGCGGTGGGAGAGGAGAGAGAGGGGGTCGATGGAACGCACGGGAGAGGAAGGAAGAAGAAAAAGAAAAGAAAGAAAAAGAAAAGAAAGAAAAAGAAAGAAGAAAAAGAAAAGAGAAAAAGGGAAAAAGGAAAAAGGAAAAAAAAGAGATGTAGGAAGAAATGAGGTCCAATCCTCACTCCGAACAACAAAACAAAACAGCGGAGAAATAGATTAAAAACTGTAAAACAAATAAATAAATAAATAAATAAATAAAACACAACATCCAACAAATAAAAACTAAATTTAAAACGCAATAATTTAAAATAAATAAAGCAATATATTAATTAAAATAAAAACAACCCTTCAGTGAAAAAAACACGTGAAAGCGGGTCATCACAACTAATACTTGAAGTTTATTTTGCACCATTTTTTTTTTTTGTTCATTGTTCCATCCTTTTAGTTTAAGCTTCATTTTCTTTTTCAGAATATTTTGTCGCCGTAATTAGGACTGAGATGTTAATGTTTGCTTAATTCCCTTTATCTTTGTGAAATCGATCTTGGGATTTATTCTCGTATTACTTTGACAGCTTCTACGCACCCAAAGTATGTACGTGTATGCATGTGAATGGATGCTATAAGTGGTACGTATTGTATGAACGTTCACGAAAGGAAAATGAAAAAAACCTTTAAAAGATGCAAGAACAAACGCTTTTAAACGAAAAGAAAGAAAACTTATTTTTCTAAAATGACTTTTATGAAAAGAGAAACTTCTTTTAAAACGACTTTTATGAAAAGAAAAAAAACTATTTTCTTTTAAAATGACTTTACAAAACTGATGAACTGAAGAACCGTAAGAACTATGAGGACTAAAATGAACGAATGGACTGAAAAGGAAAAGAAAGGAATGAATGGACTGAATGCATGATGTAAGAAAATACGTAACGGCCACATGGACTGAAATGAAAAAGGTACCGAATGGACTGGACTGGGTAGATTGCAATGTTGGGTTAGTAGTACTGGTAGTGCACCTAGTGCTACACCCTGACGAAATGGATTCCCAACCCGTGGCCATGGGCGGAATTAGGTCCAAATGTATGAAAGGACGTATGCATGAATGTATGTAAGAAAAGAATGAATGCATGAATGTACGTATGCATGAAGAGATGTAAAAAGAGGTATGCATGAAAAGACTCTTTAAGAAATGAAGGCAGTGATGCGTGGGGAACTGTTTTACAGAAGAAAGCATGTTTTGAGTAAGGAAAAACCCCACCTCGCAACGTTTTAAAATGAAAAAACAAATGACTATGAAAGCTATGTAGGATATGTATGTATGGAATGATAACTGAATGACTAAAAACCTAGACTATTATATTTTAACTGTATGAATTAGTCATCGACTCATTTTAGTTTTTATATGTACCCTCCCAGGGACAAGATGAGCATGACAAGTGAGGATGGATACAGTCCAAGGGGAAGAGCACGAAGGCCTAGGCAAGATATTTTGTACGAGAAACTTTAATTATAAAATTTAATGTTTTCCACTGTAATCTTTTAATTAAGAAAATGAATTTTATTTATAACATGGAGTCTTTTGTATCCTGGTATGAAAGGAAAAGAAAATTTAAAAAGAACTGTAATTCCCATCGATTTTTATCAAAATCATTTTAAAAATGACCCACCACAAGAACAGGCGTTATATTTATGGACCAAGTGAAATCTAATTATTAAGAAATTGGCCCAAAAAATTTACGGAATTAGTTGGACGATCCCAACCCTATTTTTTTCAAGACCTAGACCCAGACCTAGTGGCTCTAATCTAACCCAACATCCAATTTTCTTTAAAACTCCCCACCATGCATGACTCCTTGCTCATGCACTCATGCACGTTTCTTCCCTTTCTCTCTAGGGTTTCCAATACCTATATATATGCACATATATTATTCCATGCATGTAGAAACTGCCTAAGCTCTTCCTTGCGACACCTACACAAACAACTAACCACGAGTTGTCGTTGCCCCCACAAGGCTGTTACTCCATGCCTTGGTCACATAAACACACCCACCTCCATCACGCAGCACATCTTAAAACTCCGCCCTGACCACCAACCACTACCGAGTTTCCCTCCAGGCCACTGCCCAGCCAATGTGAAAGTAAACATTGTAAATGCTCCATCACGTAAACTTTCGCTTTGATATTTTAGATAACATGTTCTCATTTTTCATTCTGAAAGTAAAAATATTGTTTTCTACATTCTGAACTTTGTAAATGCTTATGTTTGTATCCTAGTATATATTCTCTGATTACTGAGTTACTGACAACTTACCCCTTATCTCCTTAGTAGTTTTTAGATAATTTTGATTGTTCATATGGAGATCAAGAGTAGGAAGTGATCATTTGAGGGCTGTAGTTAGTAAATTTTTTTATGATGATCATAGAGGAATAAGTACCAGTGGGTAGAAGTATTCATTTGAGGGCTGTAGTTAGTAAATTTTTTTATTCTTGGTTATTTTATTATGTCAAGTTATGGATATTATCAAGTCTTTGGGGAGATTTTAATTTATTTTATTGGGGTATTTCTATAATGTCTCTGTGGAAGAACATAGATATTTGTCTTGAACAAATGAATTTATATTTTACGAAAGTTTTGGATTTTATAGTTGTGGTATTGGAGTTGATATTATGTAATAAGAGCTAACCCTTCATGTGGCACCCTTGACTCCCACGTACGAAAAGACGAGAATTGTTACACTAGGATGATAAGAACATGGATCACACACCCCAAACGACAAATGTTAAGTGTGTGTATATGCAAAAAGTATACAACAAAAATCACAGCAGATAAATAAAAGATAGTCAACTAAGTATCAGAATTTTAAATACAAAATTACAAAAATAAAAGCCTTTCAAAAGATTATACAGTTATCCTTGGAAATGAAGTAAAAGCCAAATTACAAACTCAAAAAGGGAAACAAATCCCATGATCAAAAAGCAACCACAAGTCATTCCTTTGGTAGAGCCGACCTCATAGGCTCAACTTTATTCTCTGCATCAAAATCTACAATTCCATAAAATGGAACTGTAGGGTATGAATACCATATGAGATTATGAGTCTCGGTAAGCAACGAACCAAACAATCTATGAGATAAAAACATATTTAAATAGCCAACAATTATGCATGCACATGATGAAGCATGCATGAGACCAAAACCATTATTTTCACTAAAAATGATCATTTGTTCAACGCATGCCAAAATCCCATTTGGCACAAAATACATCCATTAAAAATAACAACACCCATTTTTCTAGAGAACGGCCCAATTATAAATCTACCATTTTTCCATAAAATGACCCACATATATTCATTTATCAAAATTTGTCATTTTCATAGAAAATAGCCAACACATCCAATTATCCTGTATGCACCATGATCTCCCCAAGGGAATATCCGCACATCCTAACTCCCTTCATCACACCACTGGTAACAACTGTGCGTGTGATTTTGTAACGAGCGATGCCCAACTCCGCGCCTAGTGCAATCATGACCAAGCATCCTCTAGCCTCGCCAATAGAAGAGCCAAGAAGTAGGCATGAGAGCGTTACCATCTCATTCGATCCCATTGCCGCCCAGTGACAACATAGGGGATGTCACTTAGTTTTACATGCTTTCGAGTGACCAGAGGAGCTACACTGAGATAATGTCTCATCTCAGTTTGGGGTTGTGATACACACACATACAAAATGCCATTCTCAACACAGAAACCTAGTTTTTAATAATGAGATATGAAAATGCATGCAACAGTATAATAGATGTCATAAAACCCACACTTCCTGGACCCAAGCCCTGTGTCTCAACCAATCAGACTGCAGAAAACAAGTTAGTGTAAAAATATATTTAAATCTCAAGAAACTTCTTTGAAAAATTACTTGCTACAACAAAAAGGGAAACTCTGAAAGTTCCAAGCGCGTAAGCACCTAGTTAACACCAAAAGTGAACACAAATTTTAAATCACTAACTTGCATGGTTGAGACTGAAAATCGAACTCGAAAACAAGGAAATACAAGATGAAATTTGAAGGAAAGGTGGGCTAATTTACAAGATGATGAATGTCAAAATGATCATCGGAAAATGGTACACAGCATGAGGGAGAAACAACCAATGAAACCAAAACAAAGGCACCACAGGTAGATGCTAAAATAGGGCACTAAAGATACACGAAATAGGGGAAGAAAACAAATGGAAATGGCAGTGACAAAAAGAACAAATGTAGACTGAATAAGGGCTCATGGTTTGGGCTAGAACAGGGCATGGTTTTAGAAGAAATAAGGGGAAAAACATTGATACCAGACTAGAGATCGAGAAAAGTGATTTAAGGGGTGATTTCAAATGGTAAGGGATTTCGATTTTCAGGTGAAAAATAGGGGCACAACCTCACTGATTTAGGGAAGAAAATGGTAATACAAAAAGGGGTTTCATAAAGCTTGGACTCGAAATACTACGGGATGATGGAGAGAGGGAGTTTCGAGCATGAAAAGGCTCACAGTTGACTTGCAATAGAAGGAAAACGGATGAAATAAAATGCAAGATAGAGAAGGGAAAAAGCACGGTTTTACAACAAAAAGAGAAATAAAAAACAGAGAGAGAAGGAGGTGCAGTCACAGATTTGTAGTTGAAAAGAAGAAACTGAAAATGAAAAGAATAAGAATGAGAGAAGCAGCAATGTGTAGAGCAGAGGAGAAGAAAAAGAAGCAAACCCTAAGGGAATTGAGGCCCATATGATGCCGTTTAGGGAAAAGAAAGGGGTTGAAATGCAACAAACGGGCTAGGCTTCACAAAGTCGAATGGGCTGGGCCCAAAAGATAGAAAAACACACTAAACACAAGCCTAATCCAACAAATTAAAAAGGTAGAATAAAATAGGTAAAATACAAATAAAAGCACCACAACTAAATATTAATAAACGTAAAACAATAAAATCCAACAATAAATAATTTAAAATAGAGAGCAAGTTAAATAATATACGATAATTAATATCAAGAAAAGCACATTAAATTAAATTTCACAACTTAGTAATCATAAAATAATACCACAAAAATCATATTAAATTTAAAACAAGAAAACCAATATTAATAATAAAGAAAATAATTATTTAATTAAAACACAGTTAAATACGGGATATCACATCCTTCCCCCCTTAAAAGAAAATTTTGTCCTCGAAATTAGCAAGGTCAAACATTCACGCTAAGGCAAGTTATAAGATTTGACTAAGAGCAAGCTTGAGAAGATAGACCGCCAATGTCTCCCAAAGAAATATGGGTATTGCTCTCTCAAGTCTACTTCTCTCTCCCAAGAGAAATCTTGAGCCAATAGATCTCTCCATGATATTTTCACCAAAGGTATTGACTTGGATCTCACCCTTTGCTCTTTCCAATCCACAACTTTTGTTGAGGCAACTTCATAAGTAAGGTTAGGCTGGAGTTGAATGCGCTTTATGTCAACAAAACGCGGCTTCTGTTGTCCAAAGCTCTTTTACAACGACACATTGAAGACATTATGAACTTCTCCAAAATAATTCGGCAAGGCAACTCTATAAGTAACAAGCCCAACCTTCTCCAAAATCTGAAAATGGTCGATATATCTTGGACTAGGTTTTCCTTACCAAAACGCTTAACACCTTTATTGGGAGAGACTTTAAGGTATACCCAATCACCTTCCTCAAAATACAGGTCTATTCTTCTTGTATCCGCATAACTTTTCTAATGACTCTGAGCTGCCACCATCTTGTCCCTTATAACTCGAACCTGATCTTTAATTTCTTGGATTATTTCAATCCCAATTAATTTACTCTCACCGACTTCATCCCAATAGTGATCTAAGCTTTCTTCCATAAAGAGCTTCATATGGAGCCATCTGAATGGATGCATGAAAGCTGTTGTTGTAAGTAAATTCTACAAGTGGTAGATGATTCTCCCAACTTCCATAGACATAAGCCTGCAACATATCCTTGAGAGTCTGAATAGTGCTTTCCAATTGACTGTTGGTTTAAGGGTGATATGCGGTACAAAACTCAAATTAGTGCCCAAAGTTGCTACAAACGCTTCCAAAAATGGGATGTGAATAGTGGGTCTTGATCTGAGACGATGCTCTTGGGTATCCCATGCAAACGTACTATCTCTTTCACATACAATTGAGTCAACTTTCCCAAAGAGTTGGTATTAGTGCTATGTAGGCAATGGGCACTCTTGGTCAACCAATCAATAATCACCCAAATTAAGTTTTTTCTGCTAGGAATCCTCGGCAAACCCACTACAAAATCCATAGCAATATCATCCAACTTCCACTTTGGAATAGAGTGAGGTTGAAGTTTACCAGTGGGCATCTGATGCTTAGCTTTAACTTGACGGTACGTGCCATACTTCTCAATGAACATAGCAATGTCCTTCTTCATCCCTTCTCACCAGAAGCTTCTCTTTAAGTCTTGGTACATCTTTATGCTCCTGGGATGAACTGAATAAGGGGCAGCATGAGCTTCTGCCAAAATTCGCTCCTTAAACTTTGAATTTGAGGAATCACTCTACGATTTCGAAAGCAAAGAATACCATCTTTGTCTAAACTGTAATGCATAGGTCCTCTAGATTTCTTGACTCTCTTCCTGATATCTAACAACTTCGGGTCCCTTCTCTAGAAAGTCTTCAA
The DNA here is from genome assembly GCF_018687715.1 of Carya illinoinensis. Lineage (NCBI taxonomy): Eukaryota > Viridiplantae > Streptophyta > Magnoliopsida > Fagales > Juglandaceae > Carya > Carya illinoinensis. The sequence goes on along the minus strand of NC_056763.1, from coordinate 10,793,562 downwards.
TTCTTCAAAATAAACCACTCAGACATCAAGAATCGAAGATAACAACTCTTCTTGTTATGAGCTCTCAATAAGAAGTCTTCTCATCCCACAGAGGAGTGAGTCCAACCCTAATAACTCAACCTTATCCACCAAATGAGACTTCCAACTTAATGCATCTGCAACTAGATTCACCTTCCCTAGATGATACTTTGTCTTGATGGAGCTGGTTTATTGCATATTTTAATACATTTAGAACCAATATATTTTAATTCTTTCATTACATTATTATTGGTTTTATATGAAAAAAAATGATTAAGATGAATAAATCCAAGTTGTGATCTATATTGGTTAGTAGCATGGTTTATGCTTAATTTTAGAACATGTGATTTAATTTAGTAATTTTTCTTTATATGCACAACACATATTTTTTAATATATTTTCTTATTCTTATTTTATTTATTTTTATGTGTAGTGATCAAAAAAAATAAAATCAAATAAAATAAAAAGACCTTTTCATTTTGAAAAGTCAAAGAGAATTGTACGGATTGGAGATTTCATTTGATATTAAAGGAATTTAAGATTTGGAAGGCCAATATGACTATTGGATAGACTTTTGACCACGCATATATTTCTTTTCTTTGTGGGCATTTGGAACGCACACTTATAATCCTCTTGGTTTAGTTAAATTCACACTGACTTTAACCTTGGACAGGACTTCACTTGGCTTTTAAAAACTTTGAAGAGATTCAATCACGCATGGAAGATAATTTTACGTCTTGGGGATTTTTGACCTACACAGGGCAAGAGGTATAGGCATTTTTTTTATTCACCCAGCGCCAAAAAAATATAAAGAATTCTCTCCTGGACGCCACAACACATATATTCTCTTTGGAGCACTTTTCAGCCGTACCAATTTTTCTATTGGGAGCTTCTATTCAACGTCACACGGAATTATTAATTGGTGGAAGAGGAACTGTAGTGCCATTGAAGAACTCTTTAAGGGGTCCAATTGATGCTACAGTCCAGCCTCCTCCACTTCTTTCAATCTCCATCTCCATTAATTTGGCTTGATCTTTTCATTCCCTACTTTTTATTTAATTTTAGTTTAAAGTTTATGGAATATTTTTGAGATTTGTGGCTGAGAAGTTTGAGCAATTTATTTGTTGTTTATTTACTTCGTATTATTTATTTTTCTCGCTTCTTTAAGCTTTCATTTAGTAGTGATTACAATTGATATGGATTAATTTTGAGAATTTATGATTTGAATACAAGGATGAACTCTAGAATCGTGATCTTGGAGCTCTTCAATTTTCAGTTCGTATTTTGTCAATTACTTTCTAATGTTATTTAATTCGTAGCTTAGTTTTATTAATCTCTTAGTTCCATTGCATATTGGATTGATTAAATTTTAATTAGGACTTAAATAATTTCAGTTTTATTGTTTAATTTTTAGATTAATTAAGATTGTTCAGTTTAGTTGATTCTTTGATTGTTAATTTGAATTTGTTAGTATTTTACATTTCATTTTGACACTCAAAAATCTAAAAATATGAATCTAGTCCATGACTAGTACCATTTTTCATTCTTGTTGCACTCTTTCATCCATTGCACATACCATCATTTTTGTTTTCTCTTTGTGAATATTTTCACCATTTTAACGAGTTTGATTTTAAGTAACTTTTCCTGAGGAAACTTGATGAGACTTTTCAGGCCAATTGGAAAAAATTTAAAGATTTGTTAAACATCTGTCTACATCATGGTTTTGAATATTGGAAGTTGGTGAGCTATTTTTACACTGGTCTCCCTCCAAAATGCAAGCAGTTTGTTCAGACGATGTGCAATGGGGAATTCTTTAACAAGGAACCTGATGAAGTACTATCATTTTTTTACTATCTTGCTGAGAGCGCACAACAGTGGAACACTCGTACTGATCGAGTGCTGTTAACAGCATAGCCACTAAGGGCTATTTCTGAAGGGGGCAAATATGAGTTTAAGGAGGACACTGATATTCAAGCCTGAATAGCTGCATTAACTAGAAGACTGGAGGTCATGGAAATGGAAAAAGTGAAGGCTGTGAAAGTAGTAGAGGCATGTTCTATATGTGCTGATTTAAAACATAAGACCCAAGACTGCCCGATTATGCCAGTATTTCAAGAAGGTGGGTCTGAGCAGATACAATCAGCTAACTGGGTTAATAGAGCACAGAATCAGCCTTTCTCCAACACATATAATCCGGGGTGGAGGAATCACCCAAATTTCTCATGGAGAAATGATCAGCCTGGTCGGTCCCCACCACCTCAGCAGCAACCATTTAATCAGGGTGCTCCTCAGCACCAGTATCCGCCATATCAGAATCCTCAGAGCTATCCTTATGTAGCTCCTCTTGGATTTCAGCCTCATGTAGCTGCACAGAGTTCTCAGCCTTCATCATCTGCAAAGAAGACTCTAGATGACAATATGGCTCAGATGGCCAATACACTTCAACAATTCATGCAGATTCAGGCCACCACAAATAATCAGAACACTCAGGCCATAAATGAGTTGCGAGGCACTATTAATAAGATGAGCACAACCTTGAGCACCCTAGAGAAAGGGAAATTTCCAGCACAGCCTCAGCCTAATCCTCAAGTGTACAGGCAGCAACAACAGCAAGTGCATAATGTCTCAGGGGATGTTATTGAGACAGCGAAGGCAGTTCTTACTTTGAGAAGTGGGAAGGAAGTTGCCCAACCAGAGATGCCTATAGACACACAGGTAGTTGGTCCTACACCTGAAGATGTAACAGAGAATGATGAAGTTGAGAAAGAACCAGAGGTAGTGAGACCAGAGCTGAAGAAGCCTGTGAGTGCAGATGTTGAGACTAGTAAGGGATACCAACCTGTGGTTCCCTATCCTCAGAGATTGGTAGCTGGCCAAAAGAACAAGTATCACACGGAGATTCAAGAGATTTTCTAGCAGGTGAAGATCAATATTCTACTCTTGGATGCCATACAACAAGTGCCTTCAGATGCAAAATTTTTGAAGGACTTGTGCACAGTGAAGAGGAAGCTGAATGTGAAGAAGAAAGCTTTCCTAACGGAGTACGTTAGTGCATTGATATTGAGTGAGACTCCTCAGAAGTTTGGAGATCCTGACTCTCCCAACATTTCCATTATGATTGGTGAATCACGCATTGGGAGAGTTTTACTTGATTTGGGGAGTAGTGTGAACTTGCTACCGTTCTCAGTATATGAGTAGTTGGGATTAGGTGAGCTGAAAAGGACCTCTATCATGCCACAGCTGGCTAACAGATCAGTTAAGGTACTGAGGGGTATTGTAGAGGACGTATTGGTCCAGGTGGACAAATTCTACTACCCAGTGGATTTTGTGGTTCTTGACATGCAGCATCTGGTCTCCACTATTTATCAAGCTCCTGTCATCCTAGGAAGACCATTTCTAGCTACATCAAATGCATTGATCAATTGCAGAAGTGGAGCTTTGAAGCTTACCTTTGGGAACATGGCACTTGAGTTGAACGTTTTCAACGCTTGCAAGATGCCAGCACATTTTGATGACACAAGTGATTTGAATGCTGTGGAGAGTTTGACACCAACAGATTTTATTTGCTCAACTTCTCCCTTCTCTAATGATGATTATATTTTTCAAACACCTGAATTTTTACTTGATGAGAAAATTGATCATATCAATGAAGATGACTTTGATTTTTTTGATTGTTTTGCAGATTCTTCATTACCACTTGAAGTAAAGTTTGCGAGAGTAAGATGGAAACCCCAGTTTGAAGCTCTACCACCACCAGACATGCTTAAATCTTCAGAGGAAGAAGTTCCCCAGTTGGAACTGAAACCACTTCCTCAAGATTTAAAGTATGTGTTCCTTGGTCCTGAAGAAGGCACTTTTCCGGTGGTGATTTCCTCAAAGCTAAATCAGAAGGATGAAGCCCAGTTGATTGAAGTATTAAGGAAGCATCGAGGCGCAATTGGTTGGACAATAGCTAATGTCAAAGGCATTGATGCCGCTGTATGTACCCACAGAATCCATCTTGAAGATGATGCTAGACCAGTTCGTGATGCTCAACGTAGGCTCAATCCTACCATGAAGGAAGTTGTGAAAGAGGAAGTGCTTAAGCTACTCGCAGTGGGTATCATTTATCTCATCTCAGACAATAAGTGGGTAAGTCCAACTCAAGTGGTACCAAAAAAATCTGGTTTGACTGTCATAAAAAATGATAAAAATGAGTTGATTCCAACTAGAATGGTTACTGGCTGGAGAATGTGCATTGACTATAGAAAACTTAACTCAGCCAGTAGGAAGGATCATTTTCCTTTACCATTCTTGGATGAAATTTTGGAAAGAGTAGCTGGTAATGCATATTATTGTTTCTTGGATGGCTATTCTGGTTATTTTCAAATTGCTGTAGTGCCTGAGGATCAAGAGAAAACCACTTTCACCTGTCCTTTTGGCACTTTTGCTTTTACTAGAATGCCTTTTGGTTTGTGCAATGCTTCAGCTACTTTTCAGAGATGCATGATGAGTATTTTTTCTGATATGATTGATGATATTTTTGAAATATTCATGGATAATTTCTCTGTTTTTGGAAAATCCTTTGAGAGTTGTTTGCATAATTTGGCACGTATTCTCCAGAGATGTGAGGAAAAAAATCTTTTACTTAATTGGGAGAAATGCCAATTTATGGTCACTCAGGGCATTGTATTGGGGCATATTGTTTCTTCTGAGGGTATAAAGGTTGACAAGGCAAAGATTGAATTAATATCTAAACTTCATATTTCTAGGACGGTTAGGGATATTCGTTCTTTTCTTGGTCATGCTGGCTTTTATAGGCGGTTTATTCAAGGGTTTAGTTCTATTGCAAAACCTTTGTGCACTCTTTTACAAAATGATATTGAATTTGTTTGGACTGATGAGTGCCAAAAAGCTTTTGATACCTTGAAAAAGTCGCTTACCACTGCCCCTATTGTGCAACCTCCGCAGTGGGACCTTCCCTTTGAGATTATGACAGATGCTAGTGACTATGCCTTAGGAGCTGTTTTGGGGCAGCGGGTGGATAATAGGCCATTTGTGATTTATTATGCTAGTAGAACCTTGAATGATGCCCAGAAAAATTATACCACTACTGAAAAAGAATTGCTTGCAGTGGTTTTTACACTTGATAAAATCGGACTTATATTCTTGGTTCTCCTGTTACTATTTTCACTGACCACTCTGCTCTTAAGTATTTGTTGGCTAAGAAAGATGCAAAGCCACGCTTGATTCGCTGGATTCTATTACTTCAAGAGCTCAACATCAACATTAAGGACAAGAAAGGAGTTGAAAACGTGGTAGCTGACCACCTCTCTAGATTGTCATCATCTCCTTCTTCAAATGTCAGCCTTCCTCTTGATGATAGTTTTCTGGATGAGCAGCTGTTTGTGGTTGATAGAGTTCCCTGGTATGCTGACATAGTCAATTATCTGGTGACTGAGCGAATGCCTTCTGAATGGTCCACCCAAGATAAGCGTCAGTTTCTCTCTGAGGTACGATACTTTTATTTTGATGATCCATATCTTTTTAAGTATTGTTCGGACCAATTGATTCAAAGATGCATTCCTGATGATGAGTTTTCTTCGGTTTTGAGATTTTGTCATATGGGTACATGTGGTAGTATTTTTCAGCAAAGAAAATAGTTTCAAAAATTTTACAAAGCGGTTTTTACTGGCCTTCCATGTTTAAAGATGCTTATAATTTTTGCAAGACTTGTGAGCCTTGTCAAAAATTGGGATCCATTAGCAAAAGAGACATGATGCCCCTTTCCCCTATTCTTATTTTAGAAATTTTTAATTGTTGGGGAATAGACTTCATGGGACCTTTTCCAATTTCTTTTGGAAACACATATATTCTATTGGCTGTGGATTATGTTTCAAAATGGGTGGAGGCCATTGCTTGCAAAACAAATGACCATCATGTTGTCCTGAAATTTTTGCAATCTTTGTTTGCTCGTTTTGGCATGCCAAAAGTTATTATAAGTGATGGGGGTTCTCATTTTTGCAACAAACCATTTTCTACACTTGTGAAGAAATATGGTATTACACATAGAGTTTCTACCCCTTATCACCCTCAAACAAATGGGCAAGCTAAATTGGCAAACAGAGAGATAAAAATTATTTTAGAGAAAACCATCAAGCCTAATAGGAAAGATTGGTCAGTTAAACTTCTTGATACTTTGTGGGCTTATAGGACAGCTTTTAAAACAAATCTAGGGATGTCTCTTTTTCAATTAGTTTATGGTAAAGCTTGTCATTTACCTGTTGATATTCAGCATCGAGCTTTTTGGGCCATAAAACATGTTAACATGTCACTTGATGAAGCTTCAGGGTTGAGAAAATTGCAGATCAATGAATTGGATGAAGCTCGTCAGAATGCTTATGATAACGCTCAGATTGCAAAGGAACGCATGAAAATTCTGCATGATCAGAAAATTCATCCAAAGCATTTCACACTTGGCCAGGAAGTTCTTCTTTACAACTCTCGCTTGCACATTTTTCCTGGAAAGTTGAAATCCCGATGGAGTGGGCCGTACATTGTAAAGACCGTTCATCCTCATGGTGCGGTAGACATTGTCAATCCGAAGAATGGTAATAGCTTCACTGTCAACGAACAACGTCTAAAGTCATTTCTGAAGGTCTTTGATCCACATGAGGAGATCTTGCTTGTGCAAGACCCCAGGGAAGTGTTTTGATTTGCTTCTCCTTCTTTACAGTTTTCTTTACTTGCTTTGTTTTTATTTGTTCTTTTGCTTTGATTTTATATTTCATGTTGATTGTTTGTTTTGCTTGCTTAGTTCTGTGCAATTTCTTTTCTTTTGTTCGACTCATTGAGGACTATGTTTCTCACTAGTTGGGGGTAGCATGTGTGCACAGTTTTTTAAAAAAAAAATATATATATAATAAAAAAATAAGATTTGTGAAATTTGAGCATCTTGGTGGAGTAGTTGAGTGGGATCATTTGTGAAGATTTATTTTCAAGCTTAAACATAGAGCATAATTTTTGATGCATCATAGTTTGTTGATATGTGGCTTGAAACACCAGGATGTTATGCTTATTGAGATGAAACTTGATAAAATTTTTGTAAAACGAAAGGCAAATTTTGAAGGACATTTTGCACATGCTTACGCTTGTAGTGTTCCTTATTTACCATTCATTGATTTAACACTAGAGAAGTAAACTGCAGGACTACCGAGCCATGCCAAAAAGAAAAAAAAAAAGGAAAAGGATTTGAAAAGATTAGAATGAAAAGAAAAAAAAAAACAAAAAGAAAAAAAAAAGAGAGAGAAAATGAATAAAGGCGACTTAGTGAACTTTTCTAAGTAAAAAGGGCTAGAAACAGTTACCCAAGACTTTGGGGGTTGAGTGTCCAAACTTTAAAAATAGAGCTGGCGTGAAAACTGCTAGACCCTTGGGCTTTGAGATAGTTAGAATCAGCAATGACTAATCTTAAGGTTGAAAAATCCTATGGCAAATCATGGCTAGTAATGAGGAACACACAGCCGGTCTGGCTCCACACACACATGTGAGTGCTAAGACATTTGCCTTAATTCTATGTGAAAGATTGTTGAGATAGTCTTGGTGTGTATAACCCTTGGGGGTTGAGTAGTAACATGTCACTTTTGTGAGAATTTAGAATTGTGTTTGATTGTTTTTGGTTGAATTTCGATCTTTATGCAATATTCATCTCAATTAATTTTCACTATTTTGCTCAAGGATTAGCAAAATGCTAGTTGGGGGGTGTGATTGAGCTGAATTATTGCATTTTTAATGCTTTTTGAACTAATATATATTAATTCTTTCATTACTTTATCATTGGTTTTATATGGAAAAATGAATAAATCAAAGTTGTGATTTTAATTGATTAAAAGCATGAATTTCTGCTCTAATTTTATCAACTGTTGATTAATATAGTTTAGAAGCCGCCGCTCGAGCGAAGTCAGGCAGATTCAAACGCTCGACTTCCGCTCGACAGTGGGCTCGAGCGAGACGCGGGAAAAGAGATCGCTCGATGTTTGCTCGACAGGCCGCTCGAGCGAATTCAGGCAGAGTAAAATGCTCGACAGGCCGCTCGAGCGAACTTAGGTAGAGTCGAACGCTAGATGTTCGCTCGACACTCCGCTCGAGCGAATATCGCATTTTTACAGATCAGGGTTTATTTCGCCGTCAGAGTATATATATGTTTTTTTTACATCTTAGGACGACTCTGGGGGCTGGAAAACTTGGTTTTGAGTAGAGAAACACTTAGAATTCATTTTTTCTTTGATTTTCGTTCAGATTCAGAGAGGAGGATTCATTCAATCGATCATTCACGCAGCTACACAATTTCCACTAGATCATTCACTCACACTGCAGCAGATTGAAGAACTCCTTGAGGGGTCCAATTGTCACTGTAGCTCAGCCTCCTCCATCGCTTCGAATCTTCATCTCCATTCAACTGACTTGATCTTTTCAATTCCCTACTTGCTATTTCATTTCAGTTTTGAGTTTCTGAATTATTTTAGAGAATTTTGATTTAGACGTTTGATTAATTTATTTGTTATTCATTTAATTCATGTTATTTATTTTTATCGTTTCGTTAAGCTTTCATTTTAGTAGTGATTACAATTACGGTGGTTTAATTTTAGAATTTGTGATTTGAATATAATGATGAACCCTAGAACATTGAATTTGGGGCTTTTCAATTTTCAGTGCATGTTTTATCAATTACTTCCTAATTTAGTTTAATTCTTAATTTAGTTTTATTAATTTCTGAGTTTAATCTATTAGTCCTTTACATTCCAATCCGACAATCAAAATCTAAAAACATGAATCTAGTCCATGACTAGTACCCTTTTCCATCCATTGCACATACCATCATTTTATTTTCTCTTTGTTTCACCTTTTTCAACGAGTTTGATTTTTAAGTAACTTTCCCTGAGGAGATGATCTAGGAATTTATTCCTAATTATTATACGACATCCTCCTGCACTTGGGATAGCTTTAGTGCTACTCATTTTTGAGTGAGTCAAGCTGAAAAAAAGCCAGAGGTAGTAAGAGTAGAGCTGAAGAAGCCTGTGAGTGAAGAGGTTGAAACTAGTAGGGGGTACCAACCTGTGGTCCCTATCCTCAGAGATTGGTAGCTAGCCAAAAGAACAAATACCATACTGAGATTCAGGAGAATTTCAAGCAAGTAAAGATTAATATTCCACTCTTGGATGTCATACAACAAGTATCTTCATACGCAAAATTTTTGAAGGACTTGGGCATAGTAAATAGGAAGCTAAATGTAAAGAAGTAAGCTTTCCTAATAGAGCAAGTTAGTGCATTTATATTGAGCAAGACTACTCAGAAGTTTGGAGATTCCGTCTCTCCCAACATTTCTATTATGATCGGTGAGTCACGCACTGGGAGAGCTTTACTTGATTTGGGGAGTAGTGTGAACTTGCTACCATTCTCAGTGTATGAGCAGTTGGGATTGGGTGAGCTGAAAAAAACCTCCATTATGCTACAATTGGCTGACAAATCAGTTAAGGAGCCAAGGGGTATTGTAGAGGATGTGCTAGTCCAGGTGGACAAATTAGTTAAGGAGCCAAGGGGTATTGTAGTGGATTTTGTTGTTCTCGATATGCAGCAGCCAGCCTCCACTGTTTACCAAGCTCCTGTAATCCTTGGAAGACCATTTCTAGCTACATCAAATGCTTTGATTAATTGTAGAAGTGAAGTTTTGAAACTTACTTTTGGGAACATGCACTTAAGTTGCACGTTTTCAATGCTTGCAAGATGCCAGCACATTTTGATGACACAAGTGATTTGAATGCTGTGGAAAGTTTGACACCAACCGAATTTATTTGTTCAACTTTTCCTTTCTCTAATAATGATTCTATTTTTCAGACACCTGAATTTTTACTTGATGAAGAAACTGTCCATGTTGATGAAGATGTCTTTGAATTTTTTGATTGTTTTGCAGATTCTTCTTTACCACTTGAAGTACAATTTGTAAGTGCAAGATGGAAACCCCAATTTGAAACTCTACCATCACCAAACATACTTAAATCTTCAAAGGCAAAAGTTCCCAGTTGGAACTGAAACCACTTCCTCAAGATTTAAAGTATGTGTGTCTTGGTTCTGAAGAAGGTACTTTTCCTATGGTGATTTCCTCAAAGTTAAATTAGAAGGATGAAGCCTAATTGATTGAAGTCTTAGAAAAGCATCAAGGCACAATTGGTTGGACAATAGCCGACATCAAAGGTATTGATGCTGCTGTTTGTACCCACATAATCCATTTTGAAGATGATACTAGACTAGTTCGTGATGCTCAATGTAGGCTCAATCCTACAATGAAGGAAGTCGTTAAAGAGGAAGTGCTTAAACTGCTCACAGTGGGTATCATTTACCCCATCTCAGACAGTAAATGGGTAAGTCCAACTCAAGTGGTACCAAAACAATATGGTTTAAATGTTGTCAAAAATGATAAAAATGAGTTGATTCCAACTAGAATGGTTACTAGTTGGAGAATGTGCATTGATTATAGAAAACTTAATTCAGCCAGTAGAAAGGATCATTTTCCTTTACCATTCTTGGTTCAAATTTTAGAAAGAGTGGCTGGTAATGCATTTTATTGCTTCTTAGATAGATACTCTGGTTATTATCAAATTGCTGTAGTGCCTGAGGACAGGATAAAACCACTTTCACCTGTCCTTTTGGCACCTTTACTTTTACCAGAATGCCTTTTGATTTGTGTAATGCTCCAGCTACCTTTCAGAGATGTATGATGAGTATTTTTTCTAAAATGATTGATGATATTTGTGAAATATTCGTGGATGACTTCTCTGTTTCTGGGAAATCTTTTGATAGTTGTTTGCATAATTTGGCACGTATTCTCCAGAGATGTGAGGAAAAAAGTCTTTTACTTAATTGGGAGAAATGTCAATTTATGGTAACTCAGGGCATTGTCTTGGGACATATTGTTTCTTTTGAAGGTATAAAGGTCGACAAGGCAAAAATTGAATTAATATCTATACTTCCAATCCCTAGGACGGTTAAGGATATTCATTCTTTTCTTGGTCATGCTGGCTTTTATAGGTGGTTTATTCAAGGGTTCAGTTCTATTGCAAAAGCTTTCTGCACTCTTTTACAAAATGATATTGAATTTGTTTGGACTGATGAGTGCCAAAATGCTTTTGATACCCTTAAAAAATCATTTACTACTACCCCTATTATGCAACCCCCGCAGTGGGACCTTCCCTTTGATTATGCCAGTAGATGCAAGTGATTATGCCTTAGGAACTGTTTTGGGACAGCGTGTAGGTAATAGACCTATTGTGATTTATTATGCCAGTAGAATCTTGAATGATGCCCAAAAAAATTATACTACTACTGAAAAAGAATTGCTTAAAGTGGTTTTTGCACTTGATAAATTTTGGACTTACATTCTTGATTCTTCTGTTACTATTTTCACTGACCACTCTGCTCGTAAATATACGCTGGCTAATAAAGATACAAAACCACACTTGATTCGCTGGATTCTACCATTTCAAGAGTTCAACATCAACATTAAGGACAAGAAAGGAGTTGAAAACGTGGTAGCTGACCACCTCTCTAGATTGTGATCATCCTCCTCTTCAAATGTCAGCCTTCCTCTTGATGATAGTTTTCTAGATAAGCAGCTGTTTGTGATTAATAGAGCTCCCTGGTATGCTGACATAGTCAATTATCTGATGACTAAGCGAATGCCTTCTGAATGGTCCACCTAAGATAAGCGTCGATTTCTCTCTGAGGTACGACACTTTTACTTTGATGATCCATACTTTTTCAAATATTTTTCGGACCATTTGATTTGAAGATACATTCCTGATGATGAGTTTTCTTTGGTGTTGAGATTTTGTCATATGGGTGCATGTGGTAGTCATTTTTCAGCAAAAAAACAGTTGTTAAAATTTTGTGTGACGCCCCCAAATCCCCACACCCGAGCACGGGGAAATCGAGACGTCCGGATGGTGACAACCCGGGTCACCATCCCATCGACGGGTGCCAAGTGTGTGCAAAAGCAACATATGTGCACGAAGAAACACGCAGCGGATAACGAAAGTCATAACTAAGTATCAGAATTGTTTTCTTAACGTAATACAAGCTGTTTAAAACATACATAGATAAAATATTACAAAACACAAATACAGTTTTAAACTAAGTATAAAACATAGCATCAGCAACCCGGCGGAGCCGCATCCTCGGGCTCAGCCTCCTCCTCTTCGTCCTCCAACTCTGCACCAAAAGCTACGGAACCAAAAATGGTACCGCAGGTAAGTAAAACTCAAACACTACCAGATAAAAACATATAGAACTCAAACAAAATGCATGAAGCATGCCCGATGCACAAAACCCAAAACATAATTTTCCACACACGCCAAAAACCCATTTGGCCCAAAAACACATCCTTTCCGAAAAACACGCCAAAAGTCACATTTGGCCTTTGTCCGACTCAAACCATTATCCATATTAACCGTATGCACCATGACCTCCCCTAGGGGTCATCCGTACACCCTGGCTCCAGTGCCACACCGTAGAGTACCACCACGCATGTGACACCTAACGTGTGATGCCTAGTTCCGTGCCCCGCACGTTCGTAGCCAAGCATCCTCTAGCCCTCACCAGCGAAGGGCCACAGAGTCGGTGCGTAGAGCGTTGCCCGGTTCCGCGCCCGGCACGTTCGTAGCCAAGCAACCCCTAGCCCCCGCTCCCGTCGTCTAGCGACAACTCAAGGGACATCACTCAGTTTATTCCGCTCCCGAGTGACCAGAGGAGCTCCACCGGGATAATACCCCATCCCGGCTTGGGGTCGTGATACACACGCACCCGTAAGACCACTTACGCCAAAACACAGGCTTTTCACACGTAAACAAAAACACACGTGCATGCACCATGCAATGCCATAACAATGCACAATAAAATAATCCAACCACATAAATCAAATAAACAGGCAACTCCGCCCTCCATCCATCCGACCCCCGAACTCCTCGGACTCAGTCCGGAATCAACCAACCAGCAGATAAAAAAAAAATAATTGAATGAGCAATATATATTTAAATCTGAAAATAGGGTTTGGAAAATACTTACAGCGCTATAAGGCAATTTTAGAAAACACCCGGCGTTGCAAACGGCGGAGAAAAAGCAACGTAACAGTGTAATTTACACTGTTGTCCTGGTTAATAAATTACCCATTTTCGAACGGGGACAAACCAAGGCTCGAGATTGATAGGGAATGGCCTTGAGATATTTATGAAGCTAAGGGAAATGAGTTTTGGCCGTGGGTGGTGGTGGAAATGGCGGTCGAAGGCCAAAAAGGGGCTGAACGGAGTTGAGCTCGTGGGAGCTGCTCCGGCAACGGATCGAGGCCGGAAATGGGTGGTTTAGGTCGGCAATAGGTAGGGGAAGAAGTTGTGAAAAGATGGTGGCCGGAGGTGGTGCGACGGCGCCGGAAACGGTGAAAAACCGTATGGCTTGGAGGAGCTCGTGGCGGCTAACGATGGCTCGGATGGAGGTGAAACTTGGTGGGGATGTTCACCGGTGAGAGGGGAAGAAAACTGGGTGGGTGGTGTCAGCCACGCCGCCGGCGAACGGCGGTTCTGGGCTGCGAAAGCAACCGGCGACAGGGGCAAAAATAGAGCAGGTGCAGCGACTTCCGGCGGCTCTCGAAAGCTAACGGCTGGTCCGATGGCTCTGAAAATTGGTGGGGATGATCTCTGGTGGAAGGGAAAGAGAATAGTGGTGACGGCGCACCAAACGGTGGCCGGACGGCGGAGAACTGGCCGGTCAAAGTGGCGGCGACGGGAATGAGAAAAAGGGGCAGCTGGGCGTACGTGGGAGAGAAAGGAGAAGAAAGAAGAAGAAAAGAAAGAAAAAGAAAGAAAAAGAAGGAAAAAGAAAAGGAAAAAGGGAAAAAGAAAAAGAGGAAAGAAAAGAAATGAGGTCCAATCCTCACTCCGGAGACCAAAAACCGATCCGCCGAAAACGATATTAAAAATCGTAAAACGACTAAAATAAATTAAACACATCAAATAAATTAAAACCAATTAAAACACATTAATTTAAAATAAATAAACCAATATATTATTCAAATTAGAAACAACCCTTCAGTGAAAATACACGTAAAAACGGGGTATCACATCCTCCCCCCCTTAAAATAAATTTCGTCCTCGAAATTTGCAAGATCAACCACCAGCGCCAAAAAGATACATGATACAACTCTGAATATAACTGAGAGATACATATCATCGACAACTCCCAATAAATCCAATGGTTATTATCTTCACACCATAAATTACTAATATTCACGACGTCTCTGCTTTACCTTCCAAACTTTCATCCCATTCTAACTTTGGTAACTTAATAGCCACTTCCAAAGTTAACCATCCATAAACCAAATTGCACAATCAAAAGATTAATCTCCCATTAAAACTTCGAATCACTACTAATCCTTCAAAATCAACACAAAATATTGAACTTCTAAGAATCTCCAAAAATCATGCTTTCGCGCGCACTCTGATAACTCACCAACATACAAAAAGACTATATTCTCATAAATTAACACCCTTGAGTACAAGCTAACTCTAACACCTGGAAGCAAGAAAATCCTTTACCACACTTTGATAGAAAATAAAATCTCCCAAAATCATGAATCATCACTCCTATCCCTCAATTATCTCTAGCTACCTTAATCAAATCAAGATTCCTCAATGACACCCATGATCCTCAACAAAAAGACAATATCAATCAATTGCAACTTCCAAATTAAAAACAAGTAACATTATCTGAAAATACGCCAATCTCATCTAAGATAAAGAACATAAGGCTCGAATCCATCCCGACCAACTAATAAAGCACCTATAACTCCTACCCAACAACTTACACTATCAAGATCATCACCTAAATTCTGAATATCGTCTAAATTTAGAGATGACTAAATACACTACGAACCACGATTGAATTCACCATAACCTTAATGAACCCTTCTTGAAAACTCACTTACCTACTTCCATTCTCATAACCCTAGTAGTAGCACAACTATTTCCTTCAATTGCATACAAAATTAAATCTCAAGATAGGCCATGCTGTTCATATCTCCAATCCATCAAAACTATTGCACTACCCTCCTAACTCCTACTGCTTATTACCTCACGTACCTGCTTAGGCTAATCACCGTTGATTCCCCAGCTTCCACTTTCAAGATTTTATTATCCACTACACATTGCGACCCAACAATCTCTCAAGTTAAATAAAATGTCTATAACTCTCCCAACTGGACACTCAAACTCCAAAGGAAAGTATAGCCTCAAAATTTAAATTCCTATGTGACCTCAAGTCACAATTAATTCTTAGAGATAGTCTCAATAATTAATGCCAACCATCACTCCAATTGGTAACCCACTTCAACTCTACACTCTGATCAACTCACCAAGAACTCGAAGTTATGATCTATTGAATTTAATACTATCACATCTAATCCACTTCAGTACTCACCAAAGCCACTTCTCTCAAGCCAAAAAGAGACTAGGATTTGTACTCTCCGAAATCCATACACCCTCACCACCACTATAAATGGATCTCATGTACCCTTAGCTAAGATCAATAATCATTCTAACGTATAAGTGATCCATTATTTCCATTTCCAACATCCGTACCTATATCGTCAAAATAAACGAAAATCATTTCCCAAAACCTGCATCATCTATTATCCTCAACTCGGTATGAATCAATCCTAAAACTTATCACTATAACCTCGAGCTATAACAATTATTGCCAACCTACATTCCATTGAGTAACACGCCTAGACTGAACACTCCAATCGATTCACCACTATCATGTGTCGATCTCATACGTCCTTAGCCGAAACCAATAGTCATTCTAACGTACAAGTAATCCATTACTACTATTTCCATCATCTGGACTTATATCTGCAAATCAACATGAATCATTCCTATATCTGCTTAACTTATACCCTTAACATCAGCAAATAGTTATTGCTTAAAGCTTTGTACTGAAAATGACCTTAAACCTGCTAATAATCCGTTCCCAAAAGTCTCCGAAATATGAGGTCTCAACTTCAATCAAATTCAATACCAACAATTAAACTATTGCTTCCAAAACCTCAATGGATCTATTTCTTCCGAACCGACAAAAATCATTTCCTAAAATCGATTACTACAACCTCGAGTTAACAATAGTCATTTTCTGAACTAAGTCAATATCTACAATCCTCAAAGAAGTATATGAGCTAGATCATTACCTTCCATTCTCAAAGAAATCTACTCTAGAAAAATTTTCATATCAATAACTCAACTCTAATCAAGCCCATTTTAATGGTTACAAACTAATCACTCACCAGAGTAGATCAAGCTACAGCACTAAGTCTGTAAAACTAAGAACTCAATTCTTATTATAAGTCAATCCTTCTACTCTGCAATTCTAAAACCTTAAATCAAATAAGAATCATCTTCCGGAACTTCTAAGATCAAACAACTTACATCCCATAATAGAAAAAAAAAAATCAACTCCCAAATCTTTCAAATTCTAAAACATTAATAGATAATAAATCATTTTCTGAAATCCTCAAGATTGATGGCTTTAATCCAAAACATTCACCTTAAAAGCTTGTAAATTTTAAAACCCAAATTGCCACCAAATTGCTCATTCGAATCAGCGAAATTAAAACTTGGAATTTAATTATTTCCTCCAAAGCTTGTCGAACCTAAAACCTTAATTACCAAAATCTTATTTCCTAAAATCTATAAGGCCTCAAACCTTAGATAAAATTATCTTAAACCAATCCTTAAAGTTCGTTGAACCTACACTCTCCTATTCTATAGCTTCATTACATGAATTCTACAAAACCTAAGACCTCAACCATCTTAAGCGACTTAAAGCTAACTCCTCTCCTTAGTTGCAACTTACATTCCTACTCCCAAGAAATTGTCTAATCCATGTCGTTCCCTTCTAACCACAATATTATAAAAGTAACCCACCTCTATAAAATTCAACCCTACTTCACTAAGTATTTTTTTTTTCCTATCAACGACATTCTCAATAGTACTGTCCTCCTGCCATAGCACAATCCTCAACCCCACTTTAACTTCGGACAAAACAAAACAAAACAACTTAAAACAAAATAAATAAAACAAATAAACAACATACTTGCAATTCAAATAAAATAAAATCAAACCAAACCAAATCAAATGGAATTAAATAAAATAAATACAAATCAAATAAAATCGAATCAAGTTAAAGAAAAACAAATCAACTTAAATAAATTAAAATAAATTTAACACTAGCTTTTAAAACTTTCTGGTACTCCACCTATGGGACGTATGGTTTCACCCAAAGCCAAACCGCTCTGATACCACCTGTGACGCCTCCAAATCCCCACGCCCGAGCACGGGGAAATCGAGACGTCCGGATGGTGACAACCCGGGTCACCATCCCATCGACGGGTGCCAGGTGTGTGCAAAAGCAACATATGTGCACAAAGAAACACGCAGCGGATAACGAAAGTCATAACTAAGTACCAGAATTGTTTTCTTAACGTAATACAAGCTGTTTAAAACATACATAGATAAAATATTATAAAACACAAATACAGTTTTAAACTAAGTATAAAACATAGCATCAGCAACCCGGCGGAGCCGCATCCTCGGGCTCAGCCTCCTCCTCTTCGTCCTCCAACTCTGCACCAAAAGCTACGGAACCAAAAATGGTACCGCAGGTAAGTAAAACCCAAACACTACCAGATAAAAACATATAGAACTCAAACAAAATACATGAAGCATGCCCGATGCACAAAACCCAAAACATAATTTTCCACACATGCCAAAAACCCATTTGGCCCAAAAACACATCCTTTCCGAAAAACACGCCAAAAGTCACATTTGGCCTTTGTCCGACTCAAACCATTATCCATATTAACCGTATGCACCATGACCTCCCCTAGGGGTCATCCGCACACCCTGGCTCCAGTGCCACACCGCAGAGTACCACCACGCATGTGACACCTAACGAGCGATGCCCAGTTCCATGCCCCGCACGTTCATAGCCAAGCATCCTCTAGCCCTCACCAGCGAAGGGCCACGGAGTCGGTGCGTAGAGCGTTGCCCAGTTCCGCACCCGGCGCGTTCGTAGCCAAGCAACCCCTAGCCCCCGCTCCCGTCATCTAGCGACAACTCAAGGGACATCACTCAGTTTATTCCGCTCCCGAGTGATCAGAGGAGCTCCACCGGGATAATACCCCATCCCGGCTTGGGGTCGTGATACACACGCACCCGTAAGACCACTTACGCCAAAACACAGGCTTTTCACACGTAAACAAAAACACACGTGCATGCACCATGCAATGCCATAACAATGCACAATAAAATAATCCAACCATATAAATCAAATAAACAGGTAACTCCGCCCTCCATCCATCCGACCCCCGAACTCCTCGGACTCAGTCCGGAATCAACCAACCAGCAGATAAAAAAAAAATAATTGAATGAGCAATATATATTTAAATCTGAAAATAGGGTTTGGAAAATACTTACAGCGCTATAAGGCAATTTTAGAAAACACCCGGCGTTGCAAACGGCGGAGAAAAAGCAATGTAACAGTGTAATTTACACTGTTGTCCTGGGTAATAAATTACCCATTTTCGAACGGGGACAAACCAAGGCTCGGGATTGATAGGGAATGGCCTTGAGATATTTATGAAGCTAAGGGAAATGAGTTTTGGCCGTGGGTGGTGGTGGAAATGGCGGTCGAAGGCCAAAAAGGGGCTGAACGGAGTTGAGCTCGTGGGAGCTGCTCCGGCAACGGATCGAGGCCGGAAATGGGTGGTTTAGGTCGGCAATAGGTAGGGGAAGAATTTGTGAAAAGATGGTGGCCGGAGGTGAAAAACCGTATGGCTTGGAGGAGCTCGTGGCGGCTAACGGTGGCTCGGATGGAGGTGAAACTTGGTGGGGATGTTCACCGGTGAGAGGGGAAGAAAACTGGGTGGGTGGTGTTAGCCACGCCGCCGGCGAGCGGCAGTTCTGGGCTGCGAAAGCAACCGGCGACAGGGGCAAAAACAAAGCAGGTGCAGCGACTTCCGGCGGCTCTCGAAAGCTAACGGCTGGTCCGATGGCTCTGAAAATTGGTGGGGATGATCTCTGGTGGAAGGGGAAGAGAATGGTGGTGACGGCGCACCAAACGGTGGCCGGACGGCGGAGAACTGGCTGGTCAAAGTGGCGGCGACGGGAATGAGAAAAAGGGGCAGCTGGGCGTACGTGGGAGAGAAAGGAGAAGAAAGAAGAAGATAAGAAAGAAAAAGAAAGAAAAAGAAGGAAAAAGAAAAGGAAAAAGGGAAAAAGAAAAAGAGGAAAGAAAAGAAATGAGGTCCAATCCTCACTCCGGAGACCAAAAACCGATCCGCCGAAAACGATATTAAAAATCGTAAAACGACTAAAATAAATTAAACACATCAAATAAATTAAAACCAATTAAAACACATTAATTTAAAATAAATAAACCAATATATTATTCAAATTAAAAACATCCCTTCAGTGAAAATACACGTAAAAACAGGGTATCACATTTTGCAAAGCGGTTTTTATTGGCCTTCCATGTTTAAAGATGCTTATAATTTTTGTAAGGCTTGGGAGCCTTGTCAAAAATTGGTATCCATTAGCAAAAGAGACATGATGCCTCTTTCCCCTATTCTTACTTAGAAATTTTTTATTGTTGGGGAATAGACTTCATGGGACCTTTTCCAGTTTCCTTTGGAAACACATATATTTTATTAGCTGTGGATTATGTTTCAAAATGGGTGGAGGCCATTGCTTGCAAAACAAATGACCATCGTGTTGTTCTAAAATTTTTGCAATCTCTGTTTAGTCATTTTGGCATGCCCAAAGTTATCATATGTCATGGGGATTCTCTTTTTTGCAACAAACCATTTTCTACCCTTATGAAGAAATATGGTATCACACACCGAGTTTCTACCCCTTATCACCCTCAAACAAATGGGCAAATAGAGAGATAAAAATCATTTTAAAGAAAACTATCAATCCTAATAGGAAAGATTGGTTAGTTAAACTTCTTGATACTTTGTGGGCTTATAGGACAGCTTTTAAAACAAATCTAGGGATGTCCTCTTATCTATTAGTTTATGGTAAAGCTCGTCATTTACCTATTGATATTCAGAATCGAGCTCTTTGTGTTATAAAACATGTTAACATGTCACTTGATGAATCTTCAGGGTTGAGAAAATTGCAGATCAATGAATTTGCTGAAACTCGTCGGAATGCTTATGACAACGCTCAGCTGGTGAAGGAACGCATGAAAATTCTAAATGATCATAAAATTTATCCAAAACATTTTACACTTGGCCAGGAAGTTCTTCTTTAAAACTCTCGCTTACATATTTTTCCTAGTAAATTGAAATCTCGACGGAGTAGGCCATACATTGTAAAGAAGGTTATTCCTCACAGTGCGGTAGACATTGTCAATCCGAAGAATGGCAATTGCTTCACTATCAACGACAATGTCTAAAGTCATTTCTAAAGGTCTTTGATTCACACGAAGAGATCTTGTTTGTGCAAGATTCCAGGGAAGTGTTTTGATTTTTTCCTCTTTACAATTTTCTTACTTGCATTTTATTATTATTATTTGTTATTTTGCTTTGATTTTATATTTCATGTTGATTTTTTTTTTGCTTGCTTATTTCTGTGCACTTTGTTTTCTTTTGTTTGATTCATTGAGAACCATGTCTCTCACTAGTTGGGGGTGGCGTGTGTGCACAGATATAAAAAAAAATAATATGATGTGCATTGATACATATATGATTGACACAAACTCCATTTCTAATATTTTGTGAAATCTGAGCATCTTGGTGGAGTAGTTGAGCGGAATTTTAAAGCTTATTTTGTGACATTTGATCATCTTCGTGAAGTAGTTTATTTTCAAGCCTAAGCATAGAGCATGATTTTTGAGGTATCATATTTTGTTGATGTGTGCCTTGAAACACCGAAATGCTATACTTATTGAGATGAGACTTGATAAGATTTTTGTAAAATGAAGGGAAAATTTTGAACGACATTTTGCACATGCTTACACTTGTAGTATTCCTTATTTACTATTCACTGATTTAACACGAGAAGTAAATTGCAAGACTATCGAGCCATGCCTAGAATCTAAAAAAAAAAAAAAAGAAAGAAAGAAAAGAAGAAGAAGAAAATGAAAAAAAAAAGAGAAGAGTTTTGAAAATATTAGGAAAAAAAAGAGAGAGAAAGGAATAAAGGCGACTTAGTGAACTTTCCTAAGTAAAAGAGCTAGAAATAGTTACCCAAGACCTTGGGGGTTGAGTGTTCAACCTTTAAAAACAGAGCTGACGTGAAAACTGCTAGTCCCTTGGGCTTTGAGATAGTTAGAATCAGCAATGATTAATCTTAAAGTTGAAAAATCCTATGACAAATCATGGCTAGTAATGAGGAACACAGCCGGTTTAGCTGAACACACATTTGAGTTCTGAGGCATTTACCTCATTTCTATGTGAAAGATTGTTGAGATAGTCTTGGTAGGTATAGCCCCTAGGGGTTGAGTAGTAATGTGTCACTTTTGTGAGAATTTAGAAATGTGCTTGATTGTTTCTGTTTGAATTTTGATCTTTATGCAATAATCATCTCAATTAATTTTCACTATTTTGCTTAAGGATTAGCAAAATGCTAGTTGAGTGGTGTGATTGAGCTAATTTATTGCATATTTTAATACATTTAGAACCAATATATTTTAATTCTTTCATTATGTTATTATTGGTTTTATATGAAAAAAATGATTAAGATGAATAAATCCAAATTGTGATTTATATTGGTTAATAGCAGGATTTATGCTTAATTTTAGAACTTGTGATTTAATTAAGTAATTTTTCTTTATATGCACAATACATATTTTTTAGTATATTTTCATATTCTTATTTTATTTATTTTTATATGAAGTGATAAGAAAAGAAAAATAAAAATAAAAGAAGACCTTTTCATTTTGAAAAGTCAAGGAGAGTTGTACGGATTGGAGATTTCATTTGATATTAAGGGACTTTATGATTTGGACGGCCAATATGACTATTGGATAGACTTTTGACCTACACATATATTTCTTTTCTTTGTGGGCATTTGGGCTGCACACTTATGATCCTCTTGGTTTAGTTAAATTCACACCGACTTTAAACTTGGATAGAACTTCACTTGGCTTTTAAAAACTTTGAAGAGATTCAATCACGCATGGAAGATAATTTTACGTCTTGAAGACTTTGACCTACGCAAGGCAAGAGATATAGACATTTTTTTTCATTCACCCGATGCCAAAAAAATAAAAAGAATTCTCTCCTGGGCGCCGCAACACATATATTCTTTTTGAAGCATTTTTCAGCCATACCAATTTTTATCTTGGGAGCTTCTATTCAACATTGCACGGAATTATTAATTGGTGGAAAAGGAACTGCAGTGCCGTTGAAGAATTCTTTGAGGGGTCCAATTGATGCTACAGTCTAGCCTCCTCCACTTCTTTCAATCCCTATCTCTATTCATTTGGCTTGATCTTTTCATTCCCTACTTTTTATTTAATTTCAGTTTAAAATTTATGGAATATTTTTGAGATTTTTGGCTTAGAAGTTTGAGCAATTTATTTGTTGTTTATTTACTTCATATTATTTATTTTTCTCACTTCTTTAAGCTTTCATTTAATAGTAATTACAATTGCTATGGATTAATTTTGAGAATTTGTGATTTCAATACAAGGATGAACTCTAGAATTTTGATTTTTGAGCTTTTCAATTTTCAGTTTGTATTTTGTCAACCAATTAGATTATAGAAAATAAGTTAGTATAAAAATATATTTAAATCTAAAGAAAATTCTTTAGAAAATTACTTACTACGATAAAAAGGGAAACTCTGGAAGATCCAAGTGTGCAAGCACCTGATTAACGCCAAAATTGAACCCAAATTTTATGTCACTAACTTGCATGGCTGAGATTGAAAATAGAACTTGAAAACAAGGAAATACAAGGTGAAATTTGAGGGAAAGGTGGGCTGATTTACAAGATGATGAATGTCAAGGATGATGGCCGGAAAATGGTACATGACATGAGGGAAAAACAATCAATGAAACCAAAATAGAGGCACCATGAGTAGAGGCTAAAATAGGGCACTAAAGACACACGAAATAGGGGAAGAAAAAAAATGGAAATGGCGGTGACAAAAAGAACAACTGTAAACCGAATACGGGCTCACAGTTTAGGCTAGAATTGCGCACAATTTAAGAAGAAATAAGTGGAAAAACACTAAAACAAGACTTGAGAGGGAGAAAAGTGGTTTAAGGAGTGATTTCAAATGGGGAGGAATTTTGGTTTTCAATGGAAAAACAAGGGCATGACCTCACGGATTTAGGGATGAAAATGGTAATACAAAAGGGGTTTCACAAAGATTGGACTCGAAATACTAAGGGACAACAGAGAGAGGGAGTGACGAGCATGGAAAGGCTCACAGCTAACCTACAATGGAAGGAAAATAGATGTGATGCCCCCAACTCCCACGTACGGACACGTGAAATCGAGGTGTCAAGACGATGACAACATGGGTCATGCATCCCATCGCTAAGTGCCCTTAGTGTACAACAAAACCACGTAATGGATAAATAAACCTAGGATTTACCCTTTGCAAGAATATAAACAAATAGAAAAATAATAACAGCACAAGATATTATGTGGAAAACTTCCAAAACAGGAAAAAAACCACCAAACCTAAACAAGAAAATCCATTATACGAACAATTGGTACAATCACATAATTTCTCTCCTCACATCAAATACACCCACAAAAGCTTCTCCACTATCAAAATTTTAACTCTCACCTCTTCTCATTTTACAAAAATCGCCAACATAAGAATTTAATTAAAGTCAAAAGTTACTAGATAAGCTTTTTGACTTGTGCACTTTATCAAGGAGTCTAAGCCTCATTTTATAAGCCTTGGGCCTGGATCCTTCTTCATTTCCCATCCATGTGGGACAAATGCAAAAGGAGCAAAACACAACAATCTGCACTTTGCGACTTTGTTTAATCCCACAACCACGCACCACCTCAATAAAGATCTTCATATCATTTACTATCATGTGCCACCATAAAAGCATACCCACTTAGAATAAACCAATTCTAGGCATTTCACTTAGGCCCATATCGAAAACAACCTAGCGGAAAATTATGGTATAACTTCTCATGTTTGGCTTCCCTTGAAGTTCATTAGCCATTGACATAAATTTCTACCACACACCCTGCATCAATGTCAAACCAATGCCTGTGTCCAAACTTGTAGACCCGCTAATATTAACACATCCTCTATCATGGAAACTTTGGGAATTAGCGGCATGTCATAATAATGTAGATGTCTCTTTTCAAAAGACATAATCTTTTAGGGAGAGAAATGCAATGTTAGCTTCATTACCAATATCTCCATTTACTGACATAATGCCTTTTGCCAAACTAGCTCTAGCTCTTGGACAATTTTTTTTGAAGTGCCTAGATTGTCCACACCCCCAGCAGACTACTTTCTTTTTCAAGGAGTTCTTCATCTTCTCATTTTTAGCTGCTACCATTACTAAGTTCTCAAATAGACTATTACTTCCACCACCTAGTCTTCTCTCTTTAAAAAAGAGTTTACTGGTAACCACTGAAAAAATTATTTTCTCATTCCCAGGTATCAAAATAGGTTTCATATGCTCATAGGAAGGTGGAAAAGACCAGATGAGCCTCAAGGCTTGATCCTCATCAACAATTTTAACTCCAATAGATTCTAGCTCAGAGATAATATCATTGAGAACACTTTAATGATATGAAATAGTCGTACCTTGACTCATTCACAGTGTATGAAATTGCTCCTTTAGGTACACCCGATTCGAGACGCACTTCGTTTGATACAACTCTTCAAGCTTTTTCCAGAGTTCCTTTGCAGTAGATATTCCATGCACATTTGCATGAAAATTCTTGACTAGGCATAGATGTCTCGCACTCGCAGCTCTCAATTCCAAATCCACCCAATCTTCATTGCTCATTACAGATTTGCTCTTTGTTTCACCAGTCAAGCTAGTACCACTACTGACTTTCAAGGGTTGGTCTGCTTTTCAACACCTTGTGTAATCCTGATTGAATCAAAATATCCTTAACTTGTACTTGCCACAAGCCAAAATCGATTCTCCCATCAAATTTCTCCACCTCAAATCTAATAGGATTTGAAGCTCTCTTTCCTAACGTTGCCTTGAAGAAGTTTACTGTAGAAATGAATAGTACCTCACTAAGTAAGTTTCTAGGAAAGATTGGAGAGTCACAATGGACACGCTTTAAATTTTCAATATCCTAGATAATACGTATCCACACTAAAACTCCACCCCACAAAAAGAATCTAGTGGCTCTAATACCACTTGTTGGGAATTTAAAGCTCCCAAATTCACCCCTAGGATCTACCCTTTGTAGGAACATAAAAAATAATAGAGAAATAATAACAACACAAGATTTTACGTGGAAAACTCCCAAAACAAGAGAAAAACCACCAGACTCATAGAAGAAAATTCACTATGTGAAATTTTTTTATAATCATACAATTTCTCTTCTCACCCCAAATGCACCAATAAAAGCTTCCCTACTATCAAAACTTTAACTCTCACCTCTTCCCCTTTTACAAAAAAAGGCCAATAGAGGAATTTAACTAAAGTTAAAAGTTACTAGATAAGCTTTTTGACCGGTCCACTTTATCAAGGAGTCTAAGCCTCTTTCTATAGGCCTTGGGCCTTAATCCTTCTTCATTTCTCATCCATGTGAGGCAAATACAAAAGGAGTAAAACCCAACAGTTAACCGCATCCCATGTCGTACATAGGCCATGGTGGCACCACTGCCTCCTCTTGTAAGGAAGCTACACACCTCTCTATTCACTACCCAACCATTGACTAGCCACCATGCTGCTCTTTCAACCAATACAAGATAGCCCCTGTTTCCCCTCACAAAAATAGAATAGTTTTCTTTCCATGTACAAAAATTCTGCAAGCATCCATAGCCACCCAACTCCACAGAAAATGCAGCCTAGGCCTCCACATACCTCTATAGAAACTGCCACCAGGAACTTCCCTTCTCCCCAGATTTCTGTCATGCATCCTCTCACTATGCCATCATGCATAAAAGTTCTTCGTCGTCGATTTTACTCAAGCTATAACTTCGACGTCTATGTCTCTTGGTGAGCTTTCTTCCTTCCTCACACCATACTCTCTCTCTATCTCTCTCTCTCTCTCTCTCTCTCTCTCTCTCTCTCTCTCTCTCTCTCTCTCTCTTTCTCTCTCTCTCTCTCCCATTTTCATTTTCTACCACCTTGGACAGTTGTTGTCACCCACCCATGTCGAAAGTTGATGGCCGAAACCATGATGCACATCGCATCCTCACTCTGTACATATGTAAGTCACTCTTCTCCACTTCTAGTTAAGACGTTAAGCACCCTTAGAAAGTAAATTACATGTATGCCCCACCTAGTAAGTGATCCAGTGTTTATTATTTATAATGATATTTTTGTAACAATGCTAAGAGAAATTAGATGTTAGAAGTTGTAAGTATTTTAGAGTTTATTCACATGATCTTTTGGAAAGATTTTTGTGACAATCAAAATATTTTTGAAGTGACAATGTTTTAGGGTTTTGTGGATTTTTAGACAATAGAAGAAATATAGATTTTGTATAATGCAGATGTTGATTACAAGATAAGCATTCAATTGAAAATTTATGAAATATGGGATTCCTATGCTAGGCTTTAAACGAATTGTTTAGACTAAGGTTGACTTTTTAAAACTTTTGCATGCTATGTTATGAAATGAGAAGTTGGGGAAAACATCCTCTGTCCTTTATTTGCATTAGTCGTGAAATCTTTATGAAAGAGGAAAAATGTTTTCTGACATGCAAAGTGTAGACATGAGCTATAATTTTTTATGTTGTCTCTTAAATGTTAAAAAGAGTGATATTGAAAATCTAGAAATTTGTGCATTAATTTAGAAAGATGCTCCGACTTTTGTTTTCAATATGTAAGAATGATCTGAATATGTTTTGGCACCTTGTTTTTTTTTTTTTATATATGGAATTTGAAAACCTTTGGCATGGTGTACTGCTTTTGTATCTAACTCTCTCTCTGTTATGCTCTACTCTATTCTGCTTTGCTCTATTTGGGTTGATACCAACTCCTCTATCTTTGAGTGCATCTACTTTGGAAACAAGGTGATTTTTATGTGGTCTTTCATTTGTGCACACTTGGGACTTCAATAATAATAAGGGGAACTTGATCTGCCACTTCCCGATTTGGCCACCAAGGATAGCACTAACCTAGCATTGGGGTTAAACACGGTCTCTATTTTATGTGATACTCTATTTTGTTGTGATGATGATGCTTAGTTTATGCTATGCCAAAGTGCTTTGGGTTTTATATGTTTTAAAATCATCGCTCTGTTATGTTTGAAACAATGTCTTGCTCTACATGCTAACTTTGAAAAATATTTTGTTCTACATACTGTACTCTGTAAATGTGCCTTCATGGTTGCATATTAGTATATGTTCTCTACTTCCTGAGTTATTGATAACTCACCCCCTTGTCTTCATAATATTTTAAGATATTTTGGATAATTTAGGTGAAGTTAAAGAATAGGAAGCATGGGTAAGGCTATGTGAGCACAGTGTATTAAATACAAAGTGGGTGCTTGGGTCGTTGAAGAGAGAATGTTATTTAGTAGTTTCGTTTTGCTCTATAGACTTAGTATTTTGGAAAAGTTGGCTTTTATTTTGAGACTTTGTTGTGTTCTTAGTTAATTATTTTGAAATAGTTTGTTTAAAACAATGAGATCTATGAGTAATTGAGAAACTGGAGTTTATATTTGTTTGGTGAGATATAATTTTTTTGGTGACAAGAAGTAACACTCCGACACTTTCGTGATTGGGGTGTTACATGGGTTTTGCTTGCTGAGTTATTGTGTAAGATCCTTATTTTTGTGACTTTTAATATTTAATATTTATTTTTAATCATTTATTGGCTCCTTGTTTCAAATAATTTTTATTATTATATTTTACTTTTTTTATTTTATTATTACTAAGTTCTTGTGTTTTATTTATTTATTTATTGTTCCCTTTTGTTTTTGTTTTGGTCTTTTTAAGGACTGGGCTTTTGTGTTGGTGGCTTTGTGTGTGATTTTCTATTGGGCCAAGCTTGTGTGTGTGTTGGGCCCAGCCCTTACGCCCTAAACGGCACCGTTTTGGCACCACTGGAGGGAAACCCTTAGGGTTTCATCCTTTTGTTGTTGCTTGGCTGCCCATCTTCTTCTCTTCTAAATTTTTCTCTTCTTCTTTCTTTTTCTCTTTGCCTCCTCCCCCTTCACCGAGTCACTATTGGCCACCCACCCTAGCCGCTTGTGCTACACCACTCGTCCACCACTGCGAACCCCTCAAACACCAGCCTGCACCACCTCTCCTCTCCCCAATCTGTGCATCCATGTGATTGTTTCGCCCACCCCCTCTTTGCGAACCCATACTCTTTCCAGCCATCGAAGTGGCTTGCTATCACTGGAAGCTACTGCCTGCATGCTATGCATGGGTCTCTCGTAGACCCCACCCTAACCCCCACTTCCAATCACAACGCTCTCTACGATGGCGAAACCCCTCAACTTGACCTATAAATAGGCCTAGCTCCACCCTCCTCAAACCATCCCAAACATTGATTCTCTCCTCTGCCATAGATCATATCTGTAGTCCCAACCCTTTTGGTCGCTGTCCCGAAGTTTTTTTTTTTTTTTGCCATGCATCGCCTTACATGCAGCCATGCACAGCCACCCAACCATCTCCTCTTGGCCACACAACCCTCCTCAAGGCATCAAAACATGGTTTCTTGTCACCCCTAACCAGTCAAATCCACCCAACCCAAGAGTTGTAGCCCATCCCCACCTCAACTTTGCTGCTACCCCCAAGTTGCTCAGCCACTTTTGGCATCTTCAGGTAGAATAGCATGCACTCAGTCTTCCAGATTTTCCTATCTGCGTTGTAAGTAATCTTCCAATGCAACCCTTGGGTTTAGAAGAACATTTTTACCACTAACACTTTTTTGCAACTGGTTGGTTTGAGTTGGGTCTTGGGTCCAGTGGAATGTTGGGAAATTAAACCATAGCTGTGGTTGGTTTTGGCCTTGGGCCAAAAACGGAGGATGGGAATATGCATGTAGCTATGGTTGTGAAATTATGAAATTGGATGATTGTGATTGCTGTAATATTGCATATTTACCTATTGAGTGATCTACCATGTCATCCAATATACTGCTTGTCATGCATAGATGCATTTACCGCTATTGATATTTGTTCTGATTATATAACTATGTTGTGTTATCCCATGTTGTATAAACTAGAAATTGGGTCTGTTTGTGCTAGTTATAACATGTGGGTGCATGCATATCATGACCCCAAGTCAAGATGAGGCACAACCCGTGGCCCCTGGCTGGCAGGGGTTAGAGGATACCTAGTCATGGTACATGCCAAGAGAAGAGTTGGGCATTGCTCATTATGAAATCACATGCACGGTCGTTACTCGTGGTATGGAGAAGAGAGCTAGGATGTATGGATGGTCTCAAGGGGAGACGATGGTGTAAATGTAATAAATGGTTATGTTTGGGTGAATGGGGTTTTTGGAGTGTGTGGTTCTAGTTAAATGTGTTCTATTGGGAAAAAGATTAAAAAAAAAATGGATATTGTAGTCTTTTACATGTATGGTTGTCTTACTTTGTTGGTTGTATAAATGCATGTTTTAAACTCTTGGTTGTTGCATGTTGATTACTTTTTGAGATCGCGAAATCTCACAATGGACCCCCTTTTGCCTTATTTATTCATTCTTGTAGTGGAGGTATTTCTCATCTTTTAAAAAGCAAGTTTGAGGCAGGAGAGATTAGTTTTTTCACTCATCTGAGAAGTGGCACTTTAATTTCACATATTCTTTATGCGGATGACATAACTTGTAATGCCCTGGTCCTAGATGGGTTTGGAGAGTTACTTCTTATAACTTAAACTAACATTCTAACAATATATTTATACACTACAAATTCCCAATATCATATAAAAATTTTGATTCAAACTAATTTCCTCAATTTAATCAATTTCCTAAAATACCAAGTCAACAGTACACAACAAAATTTCTTAATAAAATCATCAATACTCATAGAAACTTTCTATACTTAATCCACTATGCTTAAATCATCTCATCCATACTTCATAATCTTGATCATCAACTGAAATAACAAAAATTATCTAAAAAATATTGTGGAGATAAGGGGTGAGTTATAAACAACTCAATATGCATAGAACATATACTATCATGTAAACATGAGCATTTACAGAATTTAGAATGCATAACAAAATATTTATATTTTCAAAATGTAGAATTAAAACATGTTATGAAAAATATCATATCGAAATTTCAAAAATACTATTATTCAAAATTCCTTTGGCATAGCATAATTGAAACATCACATCAGAACAAAATTCTATATTTAACCACTATACTAGAGTAGTGCAAACCTCGGCGGCCAATCAAGTATAAAAAAACTGTAAAATCTTCACCTTATTCATTCTTGGAGCCCCGAGTGCATGCATACGAAAGACCACACTAAAAACCACTTTGGCTTCCAAAGTGGGTGCACAGAAACAAAACATAAATAGCATGACATGCCAGATATTTTCAAGGATCACATCATATCATATCAGAGTACAAAATATATTTAGCACAATAGAATCAGATCATTAAATAATTATGTACAAAATTCATATTTGCAATTTTTACAAAGTTCAGAAATAGAATGCCAAAAATAAGCTCATGTCTAAATCAATCATGACAAAAATATTTTTCTCTTTTATACAGATTTCTTAAGTAATGCAGAACAAATAACTGAGGTTGTTTCAAATTTCTTTTCATAACAAAACATATGCATATTTTTCAAAAATGACCTCAGTCTATTTTATTTGTATGGAAAGTCTATCATAGGAACCCTACTCACCTGAACTTCTTAGCTTTTTAGAATTTCCTCACTGCAATGCAAATGGAAAAATCAATCGTCGCCTATAGAAAATCATATAACTTTAGTAAAACCTGCTGTCTTCAACGTGCTTCCATGTAAAAGCTAAAACTGAATCCTCAATGCTTCAGCAGTCAGCATCTGATCTCCATTTGGTGCCAACGTGATCTTCTGTCAAAGTTGAGGACCAGCTATTCTTCTGCTGAACTGCACGTCCAAGTGTCCAATGTGATCTTCTGCTGCCTCCCATTCTTCTCCTGCAACGTGCTGCTTTCCAACAAAATGATGCATGAGCTGCATTGCTCCTGCTTTCCGAGTGTGTGTTGTTTGCTGTGTTTGTTGATTTGTTTCCCTTCCATCCGTGAGTTCCAGCATCCTACCATGTTCAGGCCATGTTCAGCAAAGCAAAGAGAGAATCAAGTTGTCGCCCAGCCATGTGCTTGTTTCTGCTGCTTTCCATCCTTGAGTGATGATGCTCCCAAGTTTTCTACATGTGTGAGCTGCTGTGGTCCTAAGTTTTCTGCATGTGTGAGCTACTGGTCCCACGTTTTCTGCATGTGTGAGTGGCTGGCTATGAGTTGCTATTTTGATGCATGTGTGAGCTTCAATTCTGCTTTCAACCTCATGCCGACTACCACTCAGCTCAAACTAAGGAAAAAACAATAAAATAAAATAACTGAAGAGAGGGCCTCCTACGGTCTGCACCTTAACAGCCAAAAGAAAGAAAAACAGAAAAATAACAAAAGAAACCCAGATGATCTCTCTCTCTCTCAATCTCTCAAAGCACAGCACTCCCAGCAAAGGTTCCTGTCTAGCTACTAGCAAGCCCATCAAGCCCGATATTGAAGAAATGTTTAGTCTCAAAATTCATCTACTCTTCTTCTCACATTCTTCCACACCTCGCTCTTTGGGCTTTTCTCGATTCTTCCATTTCTCTTCCAAACCTTTCCTGTTATAAGAGGAATAAAATTGAAATATTTATTTTCATGTGAAATAATTGCATTATAAATTTTCAAAAGCACTAAGAATATCAGAATTATCAATGGACTCAAGTATTGTGATCTATTGCATAATTAAGTACTTAAATCATTTTTTATTAAACAATTTATTCACTTAAGTAACTTAATCGTGCAGTTTTAGCACTTCATCACACCCCCCAACAAGCTTTTTGCTAGACTCTAGCAAATAAAGTGAATGAATTCATGCGAATGTGAGATTACCAACTACAATTTCAAAAGAAGTTCGAGAATCACATGCCATGAAATAGACTTGTTGAGTTTAAGAACACTGGAAATAGATTAATCTGAATTTTGTATCAACTAAGAGATTTATACACAATTTAGTTAATCAACCAAGGGAATTACATGTAACAAAGCTTGCTTTCTTTCAAGTGCATGGAAATGGGGTTAGAATTCCAAGATCGACTACCAAGAGACATTAACAGTTTCAATCACAACAACCAATCTGAGAAAACCACATGGTTTTACTCTAATTCAAAACCATTATAATGGCGGCTTTCACGCTATTACACTTTGAAAGACGCCTACTTTTTTTTTTTGTAAGGACCCCGGTAATAGGCAGCCTTTTCCACTACACAAATGTAATTTTTGTTTTTCTATGTTTTTAGATTTCCTAGTGGGGGAATTGGACCTATAAATGTGTGCCTACCCACACTTTCACAAGTCAGCCCTTAATACTAGTCTACCTAAAGGATTCTTCTTCTTTTTTTATTTTTTTTTATTTTTGACCCCTGGCTTGTCCCTTTTCTCATTTAATTCATTTCAAATTTCTTCCTAAGCCATTAGGATATGGTTTATTAGAGTCTCAAACAATTGAAGTGTAAATCAACCAACAATGACTCAATTTAGTCTTTCTAGGCCTTCCAGGTATGTGTTGTGTGAGTTTTAGCAAAACTTTTAACATCTTTCCCTTGGTTTAACACCTAAATAAAATGGATAAGTCACTCTTTTGACATATACTCATATTTTCACTACATTCCACATGTTCCATGACCTCAACAATCTTTTATCTTTTTTTTTTCTTTTTTTCCTTTTTTTTAACTTTCTAGCATGTAAAATTCAAGAATGAGGAATTTAATCTGCTTTCAACTCATTACTAGCAGTCCCCAAGGTGGACTAAAATATGTCTAAGGCATGCAAGCAGAGAAATAAATTCTCTTCCAACACCCCCAACTAGATTGTAGCATTGCCCTCAATGATGCAAGAGAAACGAAAGAATTTACACAAAGAGAGTAATTAGGGGCAAAACAACTAAAAGAAGAACTGAAAATTCAAAGAAAAACTGAAGGAAAGAGGAAAAGGAAGTACCTGGATAGTTTTGAAAGGAATGCAGCCAAAATAAAAGATAAAAACTGAAGAACAAAAGAAAACAATGAAAAGAAATGGATAGATCAAGAGCCATCAATTAGGATCAAGCAAATGTAGAGTAGATTCCTCAGGTACAAAGTTAGAAATAAAAGGCTTTAGCCTTTGACCATTAACCTTAAAAATGTTACCATTGAGAGGATTCATTATCTCTATAGCACCATGAGGAAAAATAGTTTGTACCACATAAGGCCCACTCCATCGAGACCTTAACTTACCAGGGAACAAGTGTAACCGAGAGTTGTACAATAACTCTTTTTGATTAGACTCAAAAGTCTTACGTTGGATGTGTTTGTCATGGAAGTTCTTCATTCTTTCTTTGGACAACTTAGAGTTGTTGTAGGCATCCATCCTCAACTCATCCAACTCAGACAACTACAATTTTCTCACACAACCAGTTTTATCGATGTTAAAATTGCATTGCTTAATGGCCCAATACGCTCTATGTTCCAACTCTTCAGGCAAATGGCAAGCCTTACCATACACTAGTCTATATGGAGACATGCCCAAAATGGTTTTAAAGGTTGTTCTATAAGCCCACAAGGCATCAGACAATCTCAAAGACCAATCCTTCCTGTTTGGGCTAACTGTTTTTTCAAGAATGTTTTTAATCTCCCTATTTGCTAGTTCAGCTTGTCCATTGGTTTGAGGATGATAGGGAGTAGAGATTTTGTGTTGGATACCATACTTCTTCATTAAGGCCGAGAAATGCTTGTTACAAAAGTAGGTGCTATTATCACTGATTATGGCTTTAGGCATGCCAAACCTTGCAAAGATGTTTTCTTTCAAAAATTTTAAAACAACTTGATGATCATTAGATTTGCAAGGGACTGCCTCAACCCACTTAGAAACATAGTCAACAGTAAGCAAAATGTATAAATAGCCATAAGAAGAAGGAAATGGTCCCATAAAATCTATCCCCCAACAATCAAAAATTTCAATCACTAGTATAGGTTGCATAGGCATCATATTTCTCCTAGTGATTCCTCCTAATTTCTGACAAGGTTCACAAGTTTTACAAAAACTAAAGGCATCCTTGAACATGGTTGGCCAATAAAATCCGCTTTGAAGAATTTTGGCCACCGTTTTGTGGGCTGAAAAATGCCCACCACAAGCTTCAGTATGGCAAAAATTTAAGACACCAGAAATTTCATCATTGGGCACACACTTGCTAATGATTTGATCTGAACAATACTTGAAAAGCTAAGGATCATCATAAAAGAACGATCTCACCTCATGCATGAATTTTCGTATATCTTGAGCGCTCCAATGAGGTGGTGTTTGTCCTGTCACCAAGAAATTTACTATATCAGCAAACCAAGGCAAATTTTCAACTAACATAAGATGTTCATCAGGAAAAGAATCAAGAACAGGTGTCGGTTGTTCAGTTTCAGCAACTGTGAGCATAGACAAATGGTCGGCTACCACATTCTCTACTCATTTCTTGTCCTTGATGATAATATTGAACTCCTGGAGTAAAAGTATCCATCTAATCAACCTTGGTTTTGCATCTTTCTTTGTCAATAAATACTTGAGAACTGCATGGTCAGTAAAGATGAATATAGCAGAACCAAGAATATATGCACGAAACTTCTCTAAAGCAAATACCACAGCAAGTAATTCTTTTTCAATAGTAGAATAATTTTTTTGAGCAAAATTCAAAGTTTTACTTGCATAGTAAATGACATAAGGAAGTTTGTTCCTACGTTGTCCAAGAATAGCTCCTATAGCAAAATCACTTGCATCACACATGATTTCAAAAGAAAGTGACCAATCAGGAGGTTGAAGAATAGGAGCAGTGGTTAGCAAAGTTTTAAGCCGACAAAAAGCTTCTTGACACTCGGGTGTCCAATCAAATTTTACATCATTCATCAATAGCTTACATAGAGGCTTAGAAGTAGAGCTAAAGTCTTTGATAAATCTCCTATAAAAACCCGCATGCCCAAGAAAAGATCTAATGTCTTTTATTGACTTAGGTGTAGGAAGTTTAGAAATCAACTCAATTTTTGCTCTATCTACTTCAAGTCCTCTAGATGAAACAATATGTCCCAGAACAATGCCCTGTTGTACCATGAAATGACACTTCTCCCAATTAAGTAGCAATTGCTTCTCTTCACACCTGGCCAAAACAACTTGTAAATTGGTTAAACAACTCTCAAATGAATCACCAAATACAAAAAAAACATACATAAACACTTCTAGGGTGTTCTCAATCATGTCACTAAAAATGCTAAGCATGCATCTTTGAAAAGTTGCTGGTGCATTGCATAAACCAAAAGGCATTCTCCTAAAAGCAAAGGTACCAAAAGGACAAGTAAGGGTGGTCTTTTCTTGATCCTCTGGTGCTATTCCTAATTGATAGTAACTGGAGAATCCATCTAAGAAACAATAAAAGGCATGTCCCGCAACTTTTTCTAACACTTGATCAAGAAAAGGTAAAGGAAAATGATCTTTCCTAGTGGCGGCACTCAACTTCCTATAATCTATACACATGCGCCAACCAGTAGGAATTCTGGTGGGAATCGATTCATTTTCCTCATTTTTAACAATGGTAAGCCCAGACTTTTTTGGAACTACATGAATGGGACTTACCCACTTGCTATCCGAGATGGGGTAAATGATACCCACATCAAGCAATTTCAACACCTCATCTTTAACCACTTCCTTCATTGTGGGATTCAACCTTCTTTGCATTTTCCTAGAAGGCTTTGCATCATCTTCTAAATAAATTCTATGGGTACACTCCAAGGGACTTATACCTTTTATATCAGCCATTGTCCAACCAATAGATTTTTTATGCTTCTTAAGCACATTTAGCAATTTATCTTCTTGTTCACTAGTTAAGTGAGAAGAAATTACCATAGGGAAGGTGCTTTGTGTGATGACCCGTTTTTACGTGTATTTTCACTGAAGGGTTGTTTTTAATTTAATTAATATATTGGTTTATTTATTTTAAATTAATGTATTTTAAATTGGTTTTAATTTATTTGATGTGTTTAATTTATTTTAGTCGTTTTACGGTTTTTAATATCGTTTTCGGGTGATCGGTTTTTGGTCTCCGGAGTGAGGATTGGACCTCATTTCTTTTCTTTCCTCTTTTTCTTTTTCCCTTTTTCCTTTTCTTTTTCCTTCTTTCTCCTTCTTTTTCTTTCTTTTTCTTTCTTTTCTTCTTCTTTCTTCTCCTTTCTCTCCCACGTACACACAGCTGCCCC
Source organism: Carya illinoinensis (assembly GCF_018687715.1). Lineage (NCBI taxonomy): Eukaryota > Viridiplantae > Streptophyta > Magnoliopsida > Fagales > Juglandaceae > Carya > Carya illinoinensis. The sequence goes on along the minus strand of NC_056763.1, from coordinate 10,756,854 downwards.
TTTTTCTCATTCCCGTCGCCGCCACTTTGACCGGCTAGTTCTCCGCCGTCCGGCCACCGTTTGGTGCACCGTCACCACCATTCTCTTCCCCTTCCACCAGAGATCATCCCCACCAATTTTCAGAGCCATCGGACCAGCCATTAGCTTTCGAGAGCCGCCGGAAGTCGCTGCACCTGCTCTGTTTTTGCCCCTGCCGCCGGTTGCTTTCGCAGCCCAGAACCGCCGCTCGCCGGTGGCGTGGCCTACACCACCCACCCAGTTTTCTTCCCCTCTCACCGGTGAACATCCCCACCAAGTTTCACCTCCATCCGAGCCACCTTTAGCCACCACGAGCTCCTCCAAGCCATACGGTTTTTCACCGATTCCGGCGCCGTCGCACCACCTCCGGCCACCATCTTTTCACAGCTTCTTCTCCTACCTCTTGCCGACCTAAACCACTCATTTCTGGCCTCGATCCATTGCCGGAGTAGCTCCCACGAGCTCAACTCCGTTCAGCCCCTTTTTGGCCTTCGACCGCCATTTCCACCACCACCCATGGCCAAAACTCATTTCCTTTAGCTTCATAAATATCTCAAGACCATTCCCTATCAATTTCGTGCCTTGGTTTGTCCCCGTTCGAAAATGGGTAATTTATTACCCACGGCAACAGTGTAAATTACACTGTAACGTTGCTTTTCTTCCGCCGTTTGCAACGCCGCAAGCTTTCTAAAAATACCATATAGCGCTGTAAGTATTTTCCAAATCCTATTTTCAGATTTAAATATATATTGCTCATTCAATAATTTTATCTGTTGGTTGGCTGATTCCGGACTGAGTCCGAGGAGTTCGGGGGTCGGATGGATGGAGGACGAAGTTGCTTATTTTATTGATATATGTTGGTTGTTTATTTTTGCGCATCGATATTGCATTTACATGGTGCATGCACGTGTGTTTTTGTTTAATTGAGAAAAGCCTGTTTATTGGCGTAAGTGGACTTACGGGTGCGTGTGTATCACGACCCCAAGCCGGGATGGGGTATTATCTCGGTGGAGCTCCTCTGGTCACTCGGGAGCGGAATAAACTGAGTGATGTCGCCTGGGTCGTCGCTGGGCGACGACGGGAGCGGGGGCTAGGGGATGCTTGGCTACGAACGCGCTGGGCGCGCAACCGGGCATCGCCCTACGCACCGACTCCGTGGCCCTTCACTGGTGAGGGCTAGAGGATGCTTGGCTATGAACACGCGGGGCGTGGAACTGGGCATCGCTCGTTAGGTGTCACATGCGTGGTGGTACTCTGCGGTGTGGCACTGGAGCTAGGGTGTGCGGATGACCCCTAGGGAGGTCATGGCGCATACGGATAAAATGGTTTTTGGTTTGGGATGAGTAAAGGCCAAATGTGACTTTTGGCGTGTTTTTGGAACAGGTTTTCTTGTTGGGCCAAATGGGATTTTTGGCGTGTGTGGAAATTGTGATTTTATGGGTTTTACGCATTGGCATTAATTCATGCATATTGTTTGAGTTCTATATGCTTTTATCTAGTAGTGTTTGAGTTTTACTTACCTACGGTACCATTTTTGGTTCCGTAGCTTTTGGTGCAGAGTTGGAGGATGAAGAGGAGGAGGCTGAGCCCGAGGATGCGGCTCTGCCGGGTTGCTGATGCTATGCTTTATATTTAGTTTAAATCTGTATTTGTGTTTTTGTAATACTTTATTTATGTATGTTTTGAACAGCTTGTATTACGTTAAGAAAAATTCTGGTACTTAGTTATGACTTTCGGTATCCGCTGCGTGTTTCTTTGTGCACATATGTTGCCTTAGCACACACTTGGCACCTGTCGATAGGATGGTGACCCGGGTTGTCACCATCCGGATGTCTCGATTTCCTCGTGTTCGGGCGTGGGGATTTGGGGGCGTCACAGGTGGTATCAGAGCAGTTTGGCTCTGGGTAAAACCACATGTCCCGTAGGTAGTACTAGAATGTTTTTAAAGTTGTGTTTTAAATTTTATTTTAAGTAAAGTTGCTGTTTGATATGTTTTAATTGTTTTATTTGTTTGGGCTCGTTTGCTTGTATGTATTTATTTAGTTGTGTTATTGCATGCTGGTTTCTTTTTTATGTTTTCTTGTTATGTGGTTTGGTTTGGGTTTTTGGTTTTATGTTGTTGGTTTTATTTGTTTTTCTTAAAGGGGGTCAAATGTTGTGTTGTGGCAGGAAGACGGTATAATCGAGGATACTATTATTAGGCAAGAACATTTAGTGTAGTAGGCTTGAATTTTTAGCAATGTGGTTTGCTTGTATGATGTTGAGGTCTGAAGGGAATGTCATGGTTTAGGCAATCTTTGTAAGGCAGGAACTTACGTAGCAATGAGGAGAGGGATTAGCTTTAAGTCGCTTAAGATGATTGAGGTCAAGGTTTTGTAGAATTGATGTAACGAGGCTATAGGATAGGAGAGTGTAGGTTCAGCGAACTTTAAGGATGTGTTTAAGGGAATTTTGTTTAAGGATTGGGGTCTTTTGCCGCTGTAACCTGGCAGCGCTTCAAGAAAGAGTTTAATGACCGCTTCTTTCCCGCATCGGTAAGGAAGCAAAAGGCAAGAGAGTTCTCAAATTTGGTCCAATGGGGGGGCATGACAGTGGAACAGTACGCCCGAAAATTTATAGAACTTGGGCGATTTGCTCCCCACCTCATCGCCTCGGAGGAGATGCAGGCAGAGCGTTTCCAGGAGGGTCTACGTTTTGATATACGCCGAATGGTGGTCAACCACCGGATATCCACTTTTCAGGATTTAGTGGATGTGGTCACTCTTGTAGAGCGAGAGAATAATCTGAATATAGGCTCCCCTTCAGGACAAAAGAGGCGGAGTTTTACTAGTGAAGGAAGTAGTTCGGATTCGCCTCAGAAGTTTGTTCAGCGGGCCGGGACTCGACCATAAACAGCCTCGGGAGTGCGTATGGGAGGCCGAGTTCCAGTTTGTGGCAAATGTAATAAAGCTCATGACGGTGAGTGTCGTCAGGGTAGTAATCAATGTTTTGAATGCGGTCAGACGGGGCATTTTGCTCGTGAATGCCCTAGTCGAGTTCAAGAAAGCCGTGGAGCTCGTCGCAGTGGTAGAACTAACCAGAGGCATTTAGCTCGGGCTCGAATGTATGCAGTGACTCTTGGTACTGTTGGAGGCGAGGTTACGGAGACTCAGAATGCTAGAGTCATGGCATGATCTGGGTGATCTTTTAGGGAAGTAGAATAATTGAGTTCTTTAGTTCCGAGGAGTTTATGAAATGGTCTATAGCATAGTAGTTTGTAAGTTCAACAAATTTCAAGGATAGATTTTATGAAATTTCATTAAAGTTTTAAAGTTTGGGGCCTTATAGATTTTAGGAAAATAAGTTTATGGTAATTAAGGTGTTAGGTTCGACAAGCTTTCGGGGGGAAATAATTAAATTTCGAGTTTTAGATTTCGTGATTCGGATGAATAATTTGGTGACAATTGAGGCTTTAGATTTTACAAGCTTTTAAGGTGAATGTTTTTGATTAAAGCTACCAATCTTGAGAATTTCAAAAAAATGATTTATTATCTATTAATGTTTTAGAATATAAAGGATTTGAGAGTCGATTTTTCTTTTATGGGATGTAAGTTCTTTGATCTTAGAGGTTTCGGAAGATGATTCTTGTTTGATTTAAGGTTTTAGAATTGCAGAATTGAAGGACTGATTTATGGATTTGAGTTCTTAGTTTTACAGACTTAGTGCTGTAGCTTGATCTACTCTGTGAGTGATTAGTTTGTAACCATTAAAATGGGGTTGATTAGAGTTGAGTTATTGATATGAAAATTTTTCTAGAGTAGATTTCTTTGAGGATTAGCGGTAATGATCTATTTCGTGTATTTCTTTGAGGATTGAAGATATCGAGCTAGTTTAGAAAATAATTATTGTTAACTCGAGGTTGTAGTGGCAGATTTTAGGAAATGATTCTATTGATTCGAAAGATATAGGTCCATCAGGGTGTTGGAAATAGTCGATTTTGTGTTGGTATTGAATACGATTGAATTTGAGGCTATACGATCCGTAGACTTTTGGGAATGGATTCTTAACAAGTTTAAGGTCATTCTCGGTACCAAACTTTAAGCAATGGCTAGTTGCTGATTTAAGGATATAAGTTTAGTAGATTCAGAAATGATTCTTGTTGAGTTGAGGATATAAGTCTAGGTGATGGAAATGTGATAATGGATCACTTGTACGTTTGAATGATTTTTGGTGTTGGCTAAGAGTGCATGAGATCGATGAGTAGTAATGGTAAGTGCGTATGGATTCCGGGGAGTGCTGGTCCTAGTTTCAGCAATTTTTGGCTTGGTAGGATTTGAAGAGGAATCTGTGTGATAATATTAAATTCAAGAGATTTTGGCTCTGGGTCATTTGGTAAGTTGAACGGAATGTACAGTCGAATCGGGTTATCCATTGGAATGATGGTTTGAAACGACTGTTGTATTCATCTTGAGAATTAATTGCGACTTGAAGTCATAGGAATTTAAATTGGTGAGGCTATACTTTTCTTTGGAGATCAGGTATTTAATTGGGAGAATTGGGGATATGGTTATTTAACTTGAAAGAGATCGTTAGGTCACCATGTGTGGTGTATGAAGTAATAAAGCAGTAGGATCCATGAGTGTTGTTTAATAGTTTTTGATGGATTGAAGATTTAAACAGTATGGCCTGTCTTGAGATTTATTTGTGAAGTGCTATGAAGAAATTAGTTGTGCTAAAACTAGAGTTTTTGAGAGTACAAGTAGGTGGGTGAGTTACCAAGAGCGTTTCGATTATGTCTAGGTGAAGTCAATGGTAGTTTATGGTGAGTTAGTTATTGCAAGATTAGATGTTATTCAAAATATAGGAAATGAGCTTGAAGTGTGGGATATCGGATAGAGGTTATAGGCGCTCTCGTTGGTTGGCTGGGCAGGATTTAGGCTTTTTGGAGATGTTCCTTATCTTTAGAAGAGACAGGTGTATTTTGGGATGATGTTATGTGTTTGCAAATTGGGGCCTGGAGGTTGATTGGTACTGGTTTCCATCATCAATCAATGGATGTATTTTTGCAGAATGTTGGTTTTCGTTTAGGGCAGCGATGGCCAACTGAGGAATGAGTGGAGATTTGTGGTTTTTGGAAGTATATGATTTTCTATGAAAATGTGGTAAACGTTTTCTTGTGGTTAGGTGTGGATTAAGCTTGTACTTCATGATATTAATTTTTGAGGATATAGCCTTTATGTATGTTGGTGAGTTATCAGAGTGCGCGCGAAAGCATGATTTTTGGAGATTCTTAGAAGTTCAATATTTTGTGTTGATTTTGAAGGATTAGTAGTGATTCGAAGTTTTGATGAGAGATTAATCTTTGATCGTGCAATTTGGTTTATGGATGGTTAACATTGGAAGTGGCTATTAAGTTACCAAAGTTGGAATGGGATGAAAGTTTGGAAGGTAAAGCAGAGACGTCGTGGATATTAGTAATTTATGGTGTGAAGATAATAACCATTGGATTTATTGGGAGTTGTCGATGATATGTATCTCTCAGTTATATTCAGAATTGTATCCTGTATCTTTTTGGCGCTGGTGGTTGATCTTGCAAATTTCGAGGACAAAATTTGTTTTTAAGGGGGGGAGGATGTGATGACCCGTTTTTACGTGTATTTTCACTGAAGTGTTGTTTTTAATTTAATTAATATATTGGTTTATTTATTTTAAATTAATGTATTTTAAATTGGTTTTAATTTATTTGATGTGTTTAATTTATTTTAGTCGTTTTACGGTTTTTAATATCGTTTTCGGCGGATCGGTTTTTGGTCTCCGGAGTGAGGATTGGACCTCATTTCTTTTCTTTCCTCTTTTTCTTTTTCCCTTTTTCCCTTTCTTTTTCCTTCTTTTTCTTTCTTTTTCTTTCTTTTCTTCTTCATTCTTCTCCTTTCTCTCCCACGTACGCACAACTGCCCCTTTTTCTCATTCCCGTCGCCGCCACTTTGACCGGCCAGTTCTCCGCCGTCCGACCACCGTTTGGTGCACCGTCACCACCATTCTCTTCCCCTTCCACCAGAGATCATCCCCACCAATTTTCAGAGCCATCGGACCAGCCGTTAGCTTTCGAGAGCCGCCGGAAGTCGCTGCACCTGCTCTGTTTTTGCCCCTATCGCCGGTTGCTTTCGCAGCCCAGAACCGCCGCTCGCCAGCGGCGTGGCCTACACCACCCACCCAGTTTTCTTCCCCTCTCACCAGTGAACATCCCCACCAAGTTTCACCTCCATCCGAGCCACCGTTAGCCATCACGAGCTCCTCCAAGCCATATGATTTTTTACCGATTCCGGCACCGTCGCACCACCTCCGGCCACCATCTTTTCACAGCTTCTTCCCCTACCTCTTGCCGACCTAAACCACTCATTTTCGGCCTCGATCCGTTGCCGGAGCAGCTCCCACGAGCTCAACTTCGTTTAGCCCCTTTTTGGCCTTCGACCGCCATTTCCACCACCACCCACGGCCAAAACTCATTTCCTTTAGCTTCATAAATATCTCAAGACCATTCCCTATCAATTTCGTGACTTGGTTTATCCCCGTTCAAAAATGGGTAATTTATTACCCACGGCAACAGTGTAAATTACACTGTTACGTTGCTTTTCTTCCGCCGTTTGCAACGCCGCAAGCTTTCTAAAAATACCATATAGCGCTGTAAGTATTTTCCAAACCCTATTTTCAGATTTAAATATATATTGCTCATTCAATAATTTTATCTGTTGGTTGGCTGATTCCGGACTGAGTCCGAGGAGTTCGGGGGTCGGATGGATGGAGGACGGAGTTGCTTATTTTATTGATATATGTTGGTTGTTTATTTTTGCGCATCGATATTGCATTTACATGGTGCATGCACGTGTGTTTTTGTTTAATTGAAAAAAGCCTGTTTATTGGCGTAAGTGGACTTACGGGTGCGTGTGTATCACGACCCCAAGCCGGGATGGGGTATTATCTCGGTGGAGCTCCTCTGGTCACTCGGGAGCGGAATAAACTGAGTGATGTCGCCTGGGTCGTCGCTGAGCGACGACGGGAGCGGGGGCTAGGGGATGCTTGGCTACGAACGCGCCGGGCGCGCAACCGGGCATCGCCCTACGCACCGACTCCGTGGCCCTTCGCTGGTGAGGGCTAGAGGATGCTTGGCTACGAACACGCGGGGCGTGGAACTGGGCATCGCTCGTTAGGTGTCACATGCGTGGTGGTACTCTGCGGTGTGGCACTGGAGCCAGGGTGTGCGGATGACCCCTAGGGGAGGTCATGGCGTATACGGATAAAATGGTTTTTGGTTTGAGATGAGTAAAGGCCAAATGTGACTTTTGGCGTGTTTTTGGAACGAGTTTGTTGTTGGGCCAAATGGGATTTTTGGCGTGTGTGGAAATTGTGATTTTATGGGTTTTACGCATTGGCATTAATTCATGCATATTGTTTGAGTTCTATATGCTTTTATCTAGTAGTGTTTGAGTTTTACTTACCTACGGTACCATTTTTGGTTCTGTAGCTTTTGGTGCAGAGTTGGAGGATGAAGAGGAGGAGGCTGAGCCCGAGGATGCGGCTCCGCCGGGTTGCTGATGCTATGCTTTATATTTAGTTTAAATCTGTATTTGTGTTTTTGTAATACTTTATTTATGTATGTTTTGAACAGCTTGTATTACGTTAAGAAAAATTCTGGTACTTAGTTATGACTTTCGGTATCCGCTGCGTGTTTCTTTGTGCACATATGTTGCCTTAGCACACACTTGGCACCCGTCGATAGGATGGTGACCCGGGTTGTCACAATCCAGACGTCTCGATTTCTCCGTGTTCGGGCGTGGGGATTTGGGGGCGTCACACTTTGTGGTCCTAAGAAAGCATACTTCAACTCCAATGGAAGATGTTTGAAGTCTAAAGTTGGGGATTGCTCCTCCGAAAGCTTGGGGGTTGATGTCAATGGTGGAAGTTGCTCAAATTTTGGCCTCCATGGTGGTGTAACTTGCTGACCTATTGAGGAAACAAGAGATAAGTCATTAACATTATCAAATATTTTCAAATCTTCTTCAAATTCCTCTAAAGAATCAATAAGTTGAAAGTAATGTGCAGAATTTTCATCAATGAAATTTTCCAACAAATTCACTTCATGAACTTCCTCAACTTCTTGTGGTTGCCTGCAAAGATTGAAAATATTTAGCTCCAAAGTCATATTTCCAAAACTCAACTTTAAAACTCCGCTTCTACAATTTATGAGTGCATTAGAAGTAGCCAAGAAGGGTCTTCCTAAGATAATAGGTGCTTGGAAAGTAGAATGATTAGTCAATTGCATGTCGAGTACGACAAAGTCTACTGGATGGTAGAATTTGTCTACTTAAACCAAAACATCTTCCACAACACCTCTAGGAATCTTTATAGACCTGTCAGCCAACTGCAATGTGATAGAAGTAGATTTCAACTCACCCAATCCAAGCTGAACATAAACATTATAAGGCAATAAGTTCACACTTGAACCTAAGTCTAATAATGCTTGGCCTATTTTTGAGCTCCCTATCATGCAAGCTATGGTAGGGGATCCTGGGTCCTTGTATTTGGGAGGAGTGTTGGTTTGGATAATAGCACTAACCTGCTCAGTAAGAAAAGCTTTCTTTTGCACATTCAATTTTCTTTTTACGGTGCATAAATCCTTTAAAAATTTAGCATAGGTAGGAATCTGTTGAATAGCATCTAACAATGGTATATTAATCCTAACTTGCTTAAAAATTTCAAGAATTTCAGCGTGATGCTTATCTTTGTGCAAAGGGGCTAACCTTTGAGGAAAAGGTGCAAGTGTAGTGCTTGGGACACTTTCAGATTCCAAAGGATCATGTGCCTCATTTTCAAAAGGAGGTTTAGAAGTGTTACCATTCTTTTCTACCTCTTGAGCTGGAATGCCAATCACCTTACCACTTCTCAAGGTTGTAATAGCCTTGACTTGCTTGACATTTGAATCTCCTGCCATACTTTGAAATTGCTGGTTTTGGCCTTGGGAATTAGGCTAAGATTGTGCAGGGAACTTCCTTTTCTCTTGAGCACTCATGGTTGTAGTCAACCTTGTGACTGACCCTCGAATCTCAGCAATGGCTTGTGAATTTGACCGTTGATAGCAGCTTGGCTTTGCATGAATTGCTCAAAATTGGTGGACAGCTGCTGGAAGTTGGTGGATAATTGCTGGAAATTGTCTTCAAGGTTCTTTTTCTGAGCTGGGACCATGTGTTTGGCATATTGAGATGGTCCTGGACCTCCTGGGGTAGTGAAGGGTACAATTTGTGAAAGACCAGCTATGTTGGGTTCAGTTAAAGCAGCTTGATCTGTGATGACCTGCTTTTACGTGTATTTTCACTGAAGTGTTGTTTTTAATTTAATTAATATATTAGTTTATTTATTTTAAATTAATTTATTTTAATTAGTTTTTATTTATTTGATGCAGTGTTTAATTTATTTAGTCGTTTTACGGTTTTTAAAATCGTTTTCGACGGATCAGTTTTGGTTTCCAGAGTGAGGACTGGACCTCATTTCTTTTCCCTCATCTTTTCTTTTTCTTTTCTCTTTTTCCTTTTTCTTTTTCCTTTTTCCTTCTTTTTCTTTCTTTTTCTTTCTTTTCTTCTTCTTTCTTCTCCTTTCTCTCTCGCGTACGCCAAATATCTTCTTTTTCTCCTTCCCATCACCACCCCTTTGACCGCCCAATTCTCTGCCGTCCGGCCACCGTTTAGTGCACCACCACCACCATTCTCTTCCCCTTCCACCAGAGATCATCCCCACCAATTTTCAGAGCCACGGGACTAGCCGTTAGCCACCACGAGCCCCCAGAAGTCACTGCACCTGCTCTGTTTTTGCCCCTGTCGCCGGTTGCTTTCGCAGCCTAGAACCGCCACTCGCCGGTGGCGTGGCCTACACCACCCATCCAGTTTTCTTCCCTTCTCACTGGTGAACATCCCCACCAAGTTTCACCTCCATCCGAGCCACCGTTAGCCACCACGAGCTCCTCCAAGCCTACGGTTTTTCACCGTTTTCGGTGTCGTCGCACCACCTCCGGCCACCATCTCTTCACAGCTTCTTTCCCTACCTCTTGCCGACCTAAACCACCCATTTTCGGCCTCGATCTGTTGCGGGAGCAGCTCCCACGAGCTTAACTCCGTTCAGTCCCTTTTTGGCCTTCGACCGCCATTTTCACCACCACCCACGGCCAAAACTCATTTCCCTTAGCTTCATAAATATCTCAAGGCCATTCCCTATCAATCCCGAGCCTTGGTTTGTCCCCGTTCAAAAGTGGGTATTTTACAAACCACGGCCACAGTGAAATTTCACTGTTACGTTGCTTTCCTTCCGTCGTTTGCAACGCCGCGTGTTTTCTAAAAATACCATATAGCGCTGTAAGTATTTTCCAAACCCTACTTTTAGATTTAAATATATTTTGCTCATTCAATAAAATATTTGTTGTTGGTTGGTTGATTCCGGACTGAGTCCGAGGAGTTCGGGGGTCGGATGGATGGAGGACGGAGTTGCTTGTTTTATTGATTTATGGTTGGTTGATCTTTTTGTGCATTGATATTGCATTTACATGGTGCATGCGCGTGTGTTTTATTTAAATTTGAGAAAATCATGTTTTATTGGCGTAAGTGGATTTTCGGGGCGTGTCTGTCAAGACCCCAAGCCAGGATGGGGTATTATCCCGGTAGAGCTCCTCTGGTCACTCGGGAGCGTAATAAACTGAGTGACATCCCCTGAGTTGTCGCTGGACGACGACGGGAGCGGGGGCTAGAGGATGCTTGGCTACGAATGCGCCGGGCGTGGAACCGGGCATCGCTCTACGCACCGACTCCGTGGCCCTTCCCTGGCGAGGGCTAGAGGATGCTTAGCTATGAACGCACGGGGCGTGGAACTGAGCATCGCTCGTTTAGGTGTCACACGCGTGGTCGTTACCTGCGGTGTGGCACTGGAGCCAGGGTGTGCGGATGACCCCTAGGGGAGGTCATGGTGCATACGGTTTAATTGGTAAACGGTTTGAGTTTGATATGGGCCAAATGTGACGTTTGGCGTGATATTTGGAAAGGGTTTGTTTTTGGGCCAAATGGGATTTTTGGCGTGTGTGGAAAAATATATTTTTATGGGTTTTGGGGCATTGGCATCACTTCATGCATATGGTTTGAGTTCTATATGTTTTTATCTGGTGGTGTTTAGATTTTACTTACCTACTGCACCATTTTTGGTACTGTAGATTTTGGTGCAGAGATCGAGGATGAGGAGGAGGAGGCTGAGCCCGAGGATGCAGCTCCACCGGGGTGCTGAAGTTTATGCTTTGTGTTTAGTTTAAAATTATGTTTGTATTTTGTAATATTTATTTATGTATGTTTTGAATAGCTTTGTATTAAACAAGAAAAATTCTGGTACTTAGTTATTGTCTTGCTTTTCGCTGCGTATTTCTCGTGCACATTTGGCACACGTTGATAGGGTGATGACCCGCGATGTCATCATCCGGATGTCTCGATTTTCCCGTGTCCATGCTTGGGGATTTGGGGGCGTCACAGGTGGTATCAGAGCGGTTTGGCTCTAGGTAAAACCACATGTCCTGTAGGTAGTACCAGAATGTTTTTAAGGTTGTGTTTTAAAAATTATGTTAAGTAAAGTTGTTATTTGATTTGTTTTATTTGTTTTATTTGTTTGAGCTTGTTTGCGTGTTTTTATTTATTTAGTTATGTTTTTGCCAGCTGGTTTCTTTTTGTTTCTTGTTATGTGGTGTTGGTCTTTGCTTTTTATTTTTGTTTGTTGTTGGTTTTACTTGTTTTTGTTTTCTTAAAGGGGGTCAAAGGTTGTGGTGGCAGGAAAAATGGTGAGACCAAGGAAATCTACTCAGGAGCCACGGGACAATACATCAAGAGATGACTCCATAGCCCAAGCAATACGGCAGATGAAGGAGTTTATGCAGCAGAATTTTAGGCCATAGCAGACAGGGCCTTGGCCACAACCAGGAGGACCTTGGCCACAATAAGGGGGTCTCTGGCCTCCACAAGGAGGGCCTTGTCCGCAACAAGGAGGACTTTGGCCACAACCAGGAGGTCCTTGGCCACATCAGGGAGGGCCTTGGCTATACCCGGGAGGATCTAGTAGCATGGTGCAAGCCGGATGCACCTATGAGCGCTTTCTAGCGCATAGGACTCCACACTTCACTGGAGAAGAGGATCCATTTCAGACTGAAAAGTGGATCAAGGACTTGGAAAGAACTTTTGAGGTGTGTGGTTGCACCGAAGCGCAACAGGTACTCTACGCCAGCTATCTGTTGCAAGGCACCGCTTTTGATTGGTGGGATACCAAGAGGGTGATGCTGGAAGCAGAATTGGGATCTTTCGCCGCTTTGACCTGGCAGCGCTTCAAGAAAGAATTTAACGACTGCTTCTTTCCCGCATCTGTAAGGAAGCAAAAAGCAAGAGAGTTCTCAAATTTGGTTCAAGGGAGCACGACAGTGGAACAGTACGCCCGAAGATTTATAGAACTTGGGCGGTTTGCTCCCCACCTCATCGCCACAGAAGAGATGCGAGCTGAGCGTTTCCAAGAGGGACTATGCCCTGATATACGCCATATGGTGGTCAGTCACCGGATATCCACTTTTCAGGACTTAGTGGATGTCGCCACCCTTATAGAGCAAAAGAATAATCTGTGTATGGGCTTCCCTCCGGGTCATAAGAGGCAGAGTTTTTCTGGTGAAAGAAGCAGCTCAGATTTGCCTCAGAAATTTATTCAGCGAATCGGAACTCGACCTCAAGCGTCCTCAGGTGTTTGTATGGGAGGACGGGTGCCAATTTGTGGAGCATGTAATAGAGCTCATGAGGGCGAGTGTCAGCTGAGTGGCGGACCCCAGTGTTACCGATGCGGCCGAGTGGGCCATATTGCTCGTGAGTGCCCCGTCAGAGTTCAAGGAAGCCATGGAGGTAGATACGGAGGAAGAACAAATCCAAGACAAGCATTGCAAGCCCGGGTTTATGCTGTCACACCCGAAGATGTGGATGATGAGGCGCCAGCGACCCATGATGCTGGAGTAATTACAGGTATGGATTTAATTTTTGGTGTATTTGGTTTCTCCTTTGTTTTTGGATTTCATGGGTTAATGCGTTTTATTTTCCATTCCAATTGGTGTGGAAAAACTGTTGGAGAAGTTATTTCTAGACTTTTTGCGAGGTATAGGGGAGGAAGCTAAATTTCATTTGGGTAGTTGGGATAAGATTTGTATTTCTTTCTCGTTTGGTGGTTTGGGGTTTCGGAAGTTGAGTCTCTTTACTTTAATAAAGCATTATCAGGGTAGTGGTTGTGGAGGTGTCATCAAGAGTGTGATTCTTTGTGGAGAGCTGTGATTGATTCTAAATAGGGGACTGTTTTTTTATTTTTTTTGGGGGGGGGGTTGTTCTAGGGAGGTATGAGGTACTTATGGTGTGGGGGTGTGGAAAAATATTAGGAGAGTTTGGGTTGCTTTTGTAAAACATGTCATCTTTGTGGTTGGGGACGGCTACAGAGTTCGTTTTTGGCATGATGCATGATGTGGTGGTAGGGCACTTTGTGCAATTTTTCCAGATCTTTTTCGTATTTCTCAGAATCTGGCTGCTTCCATGGCTGAGTTTTTGGATTGTTCTGGTGCTGTATATGATTGGGAAATGGGGGCTGTTTTTGAATTGTTTGGTTTATTGTATGCTACTCAGCTTGGGTGGGTATGAGGGATAAGATGGTCTGGATGCATACTGGTTACAAGTTTTCAGTTCGTTCTTGGTATGAGACGCTGTCTAGGCCGAATGGGGTTCATTCTTTTCCTTGGAAGAGTATTTGGAAGAGTAAGGTGCCTTCAAAGGTTGCATTCTTTGGCTGGTCTGCTTCTTTAGGGAAGATTTTGACATTTAGATAATTTCAGCAAGCGTGGATTAATTGTTTTGGACACCAACTAGTGTCCATGATTTTCTTATTTCTTTTTCGAGTTCCTGACTTGTACTAGGTTCAGTTTTTGTATACTTCCTGTGTACTTTGTTTTGCCTTCTTACTTGTCTCAATAAAATTTTCTTGTTCATAAAAAAAAATAATAATAAATAAAAAATAAAAAAATAAGAGTTTCAGTGCACTCATTTTTTTATCACTACAAGATCTTGGGAAATTAAGATGCAAATGTTATTTACGCATAAAAAAAAAGATACTGTTATTTAATGATCATCTTCTGGTCTCTTGTGCAGTAAAACCACGATGTCTTCCAGGAATTAATTTCATTAAATTATTGGGAGGTAATCTACTACAGCTCAGATTAGGTGGAATTCAAAGGTCTTACAAAATGGAAAAAGTCTGCTTTCAAGTTTTAAACTCCGAAGTTTTGTCTTTATTTTTTTATTTTTCAAAATGAGTTACACTCATGACTTGCATGTCCTTTATTACAGATGATGAAAAAGCCTTTGATGAATTATATTGTATCGCATTTGAAATGATGGATGCTCAATGGCTTGCAATGAATGCTTCCTACATGGACTTCAATGTACAATCTCTCCCTTTCTCTCAAAAGTCATGGCAAACAATTTAAAATACTTCTCCTTAGATTTTCAGAAAAGTCAGAATAAGAATTCCAAGTGCTCATTTCTTTCATGTGTTTTATTCGAGTACTAAAAGCACAAGGTCCCACTAATTTTTTTTATTCATTTCAATTTGCACCCCCAAATTATCACCCATTTTTCAAATGGCACCCAAAACTATGGAAACAAACAATTGGATACCATAAGCTACCAAATTATTTCAATTTGCACCCTCCATCCAACTAACCCGTTGGTTCTAACAAAACCCTAGACATGTGACTTGTAGGGTTTCGTTCCTTGTGAAAAGTCCAGAGTATTTTGGTGGAGATGCTTTTGTTATTAATAGAAAGAAGTTAAACAAAAATTACATTGTTTCCCATGCTACTTCATTGCAGAAACGACATACCCTGGGATCTAAAACTCAAATGAAATAGAAGAATGAAACCATTTTCTGTTAAGTTCTGAATTTATTTGTGTTTGTCCCTTTTTGACTCATTGAAACTGGAACCGAGCAGCTTTGACCTCTGCTGTGGCAGTATAGTTGGTTTCTTTGTCGATCAATGATTGGTAATGAGAAGAGATATGAAGTCCTATGGCTTCTTCTGGCCGCCTCTCCACATAGGGTATCTTGGGCTTTTTCAGACGGAACCCTAGACAAGTGTGCATCATGTGTTTATGGGTCGGTCAAAGCTAACGAATCAGTTGGATGGAGCGTGCAATTTAAAAGAAATTGGTAGTTTGGGTTATTCATTGTTTGGTTTGATCAATAGGATGCAATTTGAAAAAGAGTGATAGTTTGGGTGTCCAACGTGAAATTAGCCGGTTCTTTTCATACTGCTCTGGGAACCACAAATGTAGTGTCTTGTTGCTAACTAAGATGGCCCATTTCCTACCATGAAAAATGCTATTCATCATCATCTTATCATCTGTTGACATAGCCTTGAATCATTGGTAGATAAGTGAAAAATAACCAATAGTTTTCCAATCTTTTGATGTCTCATCAAGGGATGATAACAGGATTATGGAATGAATATAATTTCTCTTCTTGCTCTATAGAAACACGGTTTCCTTGTCTATACAACATTATGCAAGAGGGTCTAATAACATCACCTAGAGCATGCATCTCCAGAGGTACAGTAAAAGTAAATAAAGGAGAAAAGGGATAAGTAGGTGAACATATGGAATGTTGTAGAACCACAAGATTGGTATCCCCCTCATTGCTTGTACACTTTGTTTCATAATTTTCACAATGAAATTGATGCCTCTACTCTTGATTTGTTTTTTCACGGTAACTTGCTTCTGAGGATTCTTCTATGCCCTGTTTTGCCAATGAATTTATAAGTTCCAAATAGTCATGCTCAATGACTTGTCCCGGAACACTGACTCGTTTCATTTTTCGGTTTTTTGCCTGGCGATCCGGCTCACTGCTAATTTGTTGTTTCCACTTCTTTAGGAGGTATTACAAGTAACAAGGACTCAAGTTGGAAAGAAAGCTGTCTTTAGAAGACATTAAGAGCATACAATTTGCTGTACCAGTGACAATGCGTCTCAGCTCATCAAAAGAAACAAAAGCATTGTGTAAACATGGACGTACAGGCTTGTTACGAATGCAGATATCAGCAAGACGGAGGCCAATCTAGTGGTTTGTCTGCGAGTTTGCAGTAATACATATCATTTTGGAGGTCCCATAGCAGACATTTGTACACTAAATGGACTTCAAATGAGCTGTAGTTGAGGCTAGATTTATAATGAACTTTCCAACTCTGTAAACTATAGCATTTTTTTCTTTTTCTAGAAAGAAAATGCCAGAAATTGACATAGATTGAGAGAGTCAATTTATTTTATCAACGAACCTGGCCTTTGTGATTGCTAAATTTTCTAGGCTATCAATGCACAAGAGATGATCCTCTAAATTACCGTCTCAGGCGAGTAGTACTTTACATTGGCGCTGCTCCATTATGAGTAGCAGTTCCATTCCCATCTGAGGGAGGACAAACTGGATTTCTAGCTCATGTTTTGACGTTTGCCAACTTAAATAGAAAGTCTGGACGCTCATATGCTTGAATCATTGAATGCATATAACCAAACCAGCTTGAGGGTAATTCGAGCCAGAACAAGTTTTTTCTTTCAGAAATTAAACATGCATTGCATTCTCTGCGTGCCGGCAGATATTTTTCAGCCGGTTTCTTTCAGTACGCTTGGTTTTCATCTGATATTGGTGAGTTTGCATGTTTGTATATAAAGTAAAACATTGAACGCCTAAGTTGTCAACGTTTAAGATTTTGGTTTGAAAAGATTGAATCCCACCTTCAAGTGATTCTTCATCTTCGTAAATTATGTCATGAATCTGAAACAAGTGGACTAATGACTATTATTATTGCTTTGAAGGCAAGATTTGCTATGACATGGATCTAAGACTATTCATCTGAGTTCCAACCCGGGTACACCCGGACCGCAACCCGGGTCTCAAATCCGGGCTGGAACCTAGACCGGGTTAAGCCGGGTCAGATCCGGTCCGAAACCTGGATGTATCCGGGTTTTAAAAAAACCGGATTCCGGGTTCCGGATTGAACCCGGTTTTCTTCTTCATTTTTTTTTTTTAAAAGTCTATATGTTATTATTGATTTTGCAGGAAAATATGTTTATAAAAAATCCTATATTTTATTACAACTTTTTCAAAAAATAATGTTGAAAAGCAAAAAGTTTTTGTTATATAAAACTCTATATTTATCATTGTCCATAAAGATTAAAAATATCAAAATGAAAAACTAGATTCATGTTAAGAATAGCTAAGGCTATAAACAACTAATGAACTTTATAAGTTATAAATGCATGTAAAAATAAAAATAAAAAAAACCCACTACATATTACATTGTCTGAACAAATTTGCTTAGAACAATACACAACACATACATTGTTTTAATTAAACTCCAATACGCAACAATAAACATGAACTAATTTACTACATCATCGCGGAAGGACTTTGATTTTCTATCATCATGAAAATAGTCCCATTTTGATCTTCTATCCACCTGCAGTTCATCAAAAGAAAAACAGAAACAAGCCACCACTTTTAATATGATTAGCATAAAAGTTTAAAAAGTTACAACCACAGAACATAAAAATGCAAAGATTAAGACATCTATACTAAACATATGAAAGATTAAGACAAAAATCCCTTTCAAATATTTAACAAGATGACACAGGATTATTAATCATACATGTTAATAAGCATCTGCTCTACAAGCTCACCGCACATCAAAAGGGGCCAATTACATCAAATATCTAATATTGCATAAACATAATTATCAAATATTAGTTAACAATATGTATGTTACATGAACTACTCCAAAAGGGAAAAAAAAAAAAAAACAGTATGCATGCTACA
This sequence comes from Carya illinoinensis, assembly GCF_018687715.1. NCBI lineage: Eukaryota > Viridiplantae > Streptophyta > Magnoliopsida > Fagales > Juglandaceae > Carya > Carya illinoinensis. The sequence goes on along the minus strand of NC_056763.1, from coordinate 10,738,908 downwards.
ATCAAGGAGGAAAGTTGAAGTTTCACATTCCCAAATTTATGATCAGCGTGTACTGAAAAGGAAGTTAAGTGAAAAAACTTCTACTGTTTTGGATCAAGGTATCCATTAGGCTTTTATCAACAACCATGTGATCACAGACAAGCTACTAGATAAACACTATTAAAGAGGGGGTAATACTGAAATGGGCACCTAAAGGTCGGACTTAACCTTCACATCTCCATTTGGCAAAGTGGTTTGTGCTTGTGCAAGGCGTTTCAATTCCTGCATCAGATAAAAGCTTAAACGCGTAGGATTGTAGAAACACAAAACATTAAAATAACAGTGCAATAACCTATTTTTGAGCAGATAGGTTCCAGCTCGATCAACTTGAATAGATTTAATAAGCAAGTTCTATGCCTTTAATAAGCAAGCAAATAACTTAAATAGATTTCTAACTCAATATTAAGTTGTCCCAATTTCTCATGCCATGCATTCAGTTAACAATCTCCATTCGATATAATGCACAGAGCATTTCTATTCTCCTTTTAAGTGACTTGTGGATTGCCCTAGCTATGGTCTTATTAAAATCATCAACAACAGAAGTTATTCCTACCAATAAATAATCATCCCTTATGAGTAACTCATAAACAGAATTATATGAGATGAGCGTCCAGTACTTTTAAGGAAGAAGTGCTCCACATTCTTTGCAACAACAGGAGGAGGTAACAGTACTTGCTAATACTTCCTTTTGAAGTGTTGAAATACTTTATGCCTTTTGACTGCACGCCGCACGCGTTTCATCAAGAGCACTCCTGTTAACTCTTGTAAAAAATATATTTTTTTATATACTATAAAGAAAATTAGTTAAAATTACTTTCTAATAAATTTTATATTTTCATATTTATTTTATATTTTATTACAGTAATTTTCTAGACGTGGAAAAATACTGTTTACACCTCTAAAATATTTTTAATTATTTTCTATCTCCCAATAGCTTTGATCTTTTACTTTTTAGGTGTGTTTCCAGTCAAATACCCAAGACAAGAACAAGGACTCTCGATTGTTGGTGAACATGCCAATAAAATAAGAAAAAGTAAGAATTTGTTGACTGCTCAAACTTTTATAGATCACACTGTTGGGTAACTTTGAAAAATTATATAAAATATCTCAGTATTAAAAACCTCTTTTTCTTCGTACATTCAGCCACCAAATAATTGTTTGGGAAAGTTGCGTAGCATTTGCTCGCACCGCACGCAGTCCCAAAAACAAAGTGACATGCATCGGTTGCTGATTATGCGTGGACAGAGGCTCGGTTCACGTAAGGTAGAATATTAAAAAATGTTATGTTAAAAATGAATAAAATATATTAAAAAATATTTAAATAATATAAAAAAATAGATAAATTGATATATATTCTATTATAAAAATTAGTATGTAAAATAGAAAAAAATGAGTTTTGATAATATATTTTGAAGAATAAGATAAATGAACTATTGTGGGAGTGATCAGACTTTTGATTGGATTTGAGTGTTGAAATGATTTCAGATTATTTGATTCGATTTATAAATATTAATATTTTATAGATTTCATTAACATATGTTTGAATGTACGAAGTATATTGTGATATGAGTTTGAATATATGAAGTAGATTGAGACATATTTTATTTTGAAAATTCTATCACCACACTACTATCATATTTTTATTCTACTAAGTAAAATATGACATACTTATTATTATTAAATGATCATTTATTATATATTTCTTTATTATTTAATAATGATAAATATGTCACATCTTACTTAATAAGATGAAAGTAAGATAGTAATGTAGTACTGCATAGTAACACTCTTTTACTTTTTATGAAAAGTTATAAAAATAGGAAATCTCATCAAAAATTAATTTAACGTAAATTAAAATACATTTTATGCCCGAACAGATCCTTTGGCTACGGACGGATATTATTCTCTTTTAATTAATCATTTTGAAGATGTATTTGGTGCGTAAATAAGAAGCGTTGCAAATAAGGCCCAAGAGGTAATGCTTGCTAAGCCAGCAAGCATACATTAATGTTACAGACATATAATGATGTTCTCGATCGAACTGATCTTGTTGTGCGAAGTTTCCTCAAGTTTCGCGAGCACGCTAGCTAAATGCTTGTCCGAATTACGTGCTTATTTCCTTCAGGACAAAGCTCGTTAACATCAGGAGAAGCTTCTCAGTCGACATAAATTATGCCAAATATATCAAATACCATGTGAACACAGGCAGCATAGGACTAAACGAACAGAACATTATGGTACTGGATATACACCTAGCTAACTAATTAAGCTACCAAGGTCTCTATCTTGACGTGGTTAATTACTCATTTTCCTCTTTTTTTTACCCCGATGGAGACATGTTTATCCCTTGTTAACAATAATGTTGTTGGAGTACTATATATTTAATATCTTATCAATATCTCATGTTGAGTAGCTAAATAAAAACCACATCAATTGGTTAGCTTTTATTTAGGATAATATTTCAGATCTTTCACTAGCTAACATATTTAACAACTTCAGTAGTTATGGTAAAACCTACATCATATGTAGCTATACATAAAATATTCATCACATTTTCTAATGCATGGCCATATATAAAATTCAACAACATTCCTGTACATAAAGCTCCTTATCGCATGGCACCGGCTGAATTAAAAGAGTTGAAGACTCAGTTGCAAGAGTTGGTAGATAAGGGATTTATTCAGCCTACTACTTCGCCGTGGGGTGCACCAGTTCTGTTTGTTAAAAAAAAAGATGGAACCCTTCATATGTGCATCGATTATCGGGAATTAAATAAGGTGACCATAAAAAATAAATATCCTCTCCCGCGGATAGATGATTTATTTGATCAGCTTCAAGGAGCAGCTGTGTTCTCAAAAATTGATTTGAGGTCAGGATACTACAAGCTGAGGATCAGAGACAAGGATGTGCCCAAAACTGCTTTCAGGTCGAGATATGGGCATTATGAATTTAAGGTGATGCCGTTTGGGCTAGCTAATGCCCCTGCTGCTTTTATGGATTTAATGAATCGAGTATTTCGACCTTATCTAGATTCCTTTGTGGTAGTATTCATTGAAGATATTCTGATTTATTCCCGAGATGTTGAAGAGCATGTGTATCATCTTCGTCTGGTACTTGGGAAATTGAGAGAACACCAGTTGTATGCCAAGCTCAACAAGCGTGAATTCTGGTCGGAGGAAGTCAGATTCCTTGGGCATGTGATTTCCTGAGACGGAGTGGCTGTTGATCCTAGTAAGGTGGAAGCCATTTTGTCATGGCAGCGTTCAACTACAGTGCACGAGATCTGGAGTTTCTTGGGACTTGCCGGATATTATCGAAGATTTGTGGAGGGATTTGCTTGCCTATCCGGACCTCTCACAGCTTTGACTTGAAGAATGCAGAATTTGTTTGGTCAGATAAGTGTGAGAGAAGCTTCCAAGAATTGAAGCGCAGGTTGACGACGGCACCAGTGTTAGCGCTTCCAAAACCGCATAAGCCATTCGTAGTCTTCAGCGATGCGTCTAAATTCGGTTTGGGTTGTGTCCTTATGCAGGAAGGACGGGTTGTTGCCTATGCCTCTTGTCAGCTAAAGGACCATGAGAAGAATTATCCGATGCACGATTTGGAATTGGCTACGATTGTTTTTACTCTCAAGATCTGGCGGTACTTTTTGTACGGGGAAGCTTGTGAAGTATACACCGATCACAAGAGCTTGAAGCACTTGTTTTCCCAGAAAAATATGAACATGAGGCAGAGGCGATGGCTAGAGCTAATTAGTGACTACCAGTGTGAGATCAAGTACCATCCGGGGAAGGCAAATATAGTTGCTAATGCTTTGAGCCGAAAATCGCACTTGGAAGATGAAGCCGAGCCGTCGGAATTGGAGTATTTGCTTTGTGGGATGAGAAGGCTCCTTATTGAAAGTTCACAGCAAGAAGAGATTTTATCTTCAGTCCTTGATATTCGGGTAACTGATTTTGAGGAATTGAAGACTCTTCAAAGGAAGGATCCGAAGCTGCTGAATATCAGAAAAAGAGTCAGAAAATCTCGAGGGCCGTTGCACTATAGTATAGATAAAGATGGAATACTTCGGTTCCGAGATCGCAAAGTGGTCCCCAAAGATTCAGAATTCAAGGAGCGGATCATGGCAGAAGCTCATGCGACCCCTTATTCAGTTCATCCCGGCAGTACGAAGATGTACTGGGACTTGAAGAAAAATTATTGGTGGGATGAAATGAAGAGGGATATTGTCTTGTATGTTGAAAAATGACACACATGCTGTCAAGTGAAGGCCGACATCAAAGACCCGCTGGTATGCTCCAACCCCTCCCTATTCCTGAGTGAAAATGGGATGACATCACGATGGACTTTGTAGTGGGTTTGCCGAGAACGCCTAGTGGGAAAAATTCTGTTTGGGTGATTGTTGACCGGTTAACGAAGAGTGCTCATTTCTTGCCTGTTAATAACACCGATTCCTTGGGTAAGTTGACACGCTTGTATGTGAAAGAGATAGTGCGGCTGCACGGCATACCAAAGAGTATAGTGACTCGTGGTCGAATGTGCTTCCAAGTGTAGAAGTGTCAAGTTGTATCAAGGATAAGTCCAGGATCGTATTCCACAGGGACAATGGGTTATCAAAGCGTATAAGAGATTTGTGAGTAACAAATGAATCGAGTATGAGAGATGAAAATAAAATTCAAATGCAATGCAAAAAGATAATCGAAGTTGAAATTAGAGCTTTTAAAACAAACAAATTAACGAACACTTGGGTTGGGTATGAGACTTTCTTTATTTCGGATTCTAGATAATTTTCTCGATTAACAATCCAATCAAGGCATTGCTAATCGGAAGATACAAATTTAAACTCAAGTTTTTGCAATATTTTCCTAAGGGATTCTCTACTTTACTAGTCAAACACACATTAACAAACAACTGAGAGAGGCCTTGATAGTTTTCAAGCTTTTGTTGTGCCTTACGTCAACAACAAAACAAGAGCAAGAGCCGCAATCTATTTTCAATTTAAATCCGACTAGTAACATAGTAAAATCAACAATTAACAATAAATTATTGCATCGATCTAGAATCCAAAACAAATCAAGCTTCATTCCATAACCCAAGCTTCAGAAATTAGTTACGCATGATATTTTTAGCAACAAAAATTAATCTAACAAAGCTAAAAAAAATCTGTGAGAAGAAATATAAAAATAACCAAGAGAGAGCACAATGCCGATGTCCAAAATAAAACATGAAACGTAAAAATAAATCTAGTAATGAAAACTAGCCGCCTCTCCTAGCTGCCAAGGTCTAAACTAACAGGAAAGAAAAAAAAATAAAATGTTGCCAAATTCCTCAACGAGGTCTGGAACTAAAAGAAAGAAAAGCAGAATACAATAAAAGGAATGAATAAAAACTAAATCAATCCGCCTTCTACTAAACGAAAAGAAAGAAAGAAAAAAGCTAAGAATTCTCCTACTTCCTAGTGTCTAAACGAAAAAGAAAGACTGAATAAAAACTCCAAGCTAAGCTACCGAACTCCCTGTCTTAACGAAGAGAAAGGAAAATAAAAACTCAAAGACTACTCTGCTGCATCGAGCTCCTAAACGAAAAGTAATAAATGCATAAAACAAAAAATTGCCGAAAGATCAATCTGTATTAGGAAAGAAAAGTCAAAGAAAATAAAATGAAAACTCTACTACTTAAACGGAAGAGAAAGAAAATAAACTCAAGATTGCCCTACTGCTATATACGAAAAACTCAAACGGGAAAACAAGAAAAACTTCAAAAACTCAGTTGCTCAACTGTAGCCGAATGAAAAACCAAAAAAACAATAACTCCCTCTAGCTTCTAAACGAAAAGAAATAAGTAAAAACTCCTCCTTTCTCTGCTGCTGCCACTAAATAAATAACTCATCTCCTCCTGCTCTTAGTGCTGCTGCTTCCAAAAGCTGTTTCCTGTCGCTGCTTCCCGTCCACATGAAAAAGAAATAAAAAAACTGCTGCTGCACGTTCAACTTCCATGTGCAGAAACAAGAAAAGTGAAGTGAACAGCCTTGCTGGTCTGCATGTGTGAACTGGTTTCTTTCTGCTGCTGTACAGCGTGTGTGAGTCTACTGCATGTGTGAGTCCAGCTGTGTCATGTTTTCTACCTGTGTGCATTTTGAATGAGTGTTGTCCGCTGCATGTCTGCATGTGTTGGTTTTTTGCATGGTGTCCACTGCTTGGTCCGAATGGTCTGCATGTGCATTGTGAATGAGTGCTGTCCGAATGCTTTCTGCTGCTTGGTGTGATCCGAATGAGTGGTTGTTGTCATGCATGTGTGAACTGGTCTGCTGTATGGTGTCCGAATGGTGCTTGCACTTTTCTGCATGTGTTGGTCTGCATGTTTGCATTTTCTGCATGTGTGCTGTGTGAGTCCACTGCATGGTCCAAATGTGTGCATTTGAGTCCACTGCATGTGTGTGTTGCATGTGTGAGTCCGAGTGAGTTGTTTGCTGTCCATGTAATGCTGCTTGTGTGAGTGTTCCTGCTCCACTCATAATCAATTCTTTTATTTCTTTATAGGTCCCACTCTTTCTTTCCTTCCATAAATGCCCTATAATATATAAATGAAATGATATTATAGTTTAAGTATTTCAAGAGCAAATATGAGACTTTGATGTGCAAAATATTATCATCAATAAATTTCCATTAAGTGTTAAAATTTTGATGCATAATTAAGTGTTCAACCATTCTTTGATGTAATAAATCACTCACTAAAACAGTTTAATTATGCATTTCTAACACTTCATCATATAGTGTCTGATCGAGACCCAAGGTTCACGTCTCAGTTCTGGAAGAGTTTGCAGGCAGCATTGGGTACTAAGTTGAAGTTCAGTACTGCATATCACCCGCAGACAGACGGCCAATCAGAGCGCACCATTCAGACTCTTGAAGACATGTTGCGAGCATGTGTCATGGAATTTCAAGGGAGTTGGGAAAGCCATTTGCCGCTCATAGAGTTTGCATATAATAATAGCTTCCATGCAACCATTCAGATGGCTCCCTATGAAGCTCTTTAAGGGAGGAAGTGCAGATCACCCTTGTGTTGGGATGAAGTCGGGGAGAGTAAGATAATTGGACCCGAAATAATTCCAGAGATGCAAAGCCAAGTTCGGATCATCAGGGATAAAATGGCGGCAGCTCAGAGTCGCCAGAAAAGCTACGCTGATACCAGGAGGAGAGAGTTATCTTTTGAAGAAGGTGATTGGGTTTATCTCAAAGTCTCTCCCATGAGAGGTGTTAAGCGTTTTGGTAAGAAGAGGAAACAGGATCCGAGGTATGTCGGCCCTTTTCAGATTCTGGAGAAGGTAGGGTCCGTCGCCTATAGAGTTGCTTTGCCAGAGTATTTTGGGGATATTCATGATGTCTTCCACGTATCGTCCTTGAAGAAGAGCTTTGGACAACAAGAGCCACGCTTTGTCAACCCAGAGAGTATTCAGTTGCAACCGGGTCTCACTTATGAGGTTGTTCCATCACAGATCATGGATTGGAAGGAGTAACAGTTGAGGTCCAAGGCGATACCTTTGGTTAAAGTGGCATAGGGAGATCCGTTAGCCCAAGACTTCTCTTGAGAGCGAGTAGTGAACATGAGGGAACAATACCCATACTTGTTTGAGTAATGAAGGTACGTATCTTAATCTTAGTCACAGATGGTTTATGTGATTTTATGTGGCTTGTTTTAAGTTGGTGGTTGATCTTGCAAATTTCGAGAACGAAATTTGTTTTAAGGGGGCAGAATGTGATGACCCGCTTTTAAGTGTATTTTCACTTTTAGTGTTGTTTTTAATTTAATTAATATATTAGTTTATTTATTTTAAATTAATGTATTTTAATTGGTTTTTATTTATTTGATGCGGTGTTTAATTTATTTAGTCGTTTTACGGTTTTTAAAATCGTTTTCGGCGGATCAGTTTTGGTTTCCGGAGTGAGGAATGGATCTCATTTCTTTTCCCTCATCTTTTCTTTTTCTTTTCTCATTTTCTTTTTTCTTTTTCCTTTTTCCTTCTTTTTCTTTCCTTTTCTTTCTTTTCTTCTTCTTTCTTCTCCTTTCTCTCCCGCGTATGCCGAATAGCTTCTTTTTCTCCTTCCCGTCGCCGCCCCTTTGACCGCCCAGTTCTCCGCCGTCCGGCCACTTTTTAGTGTACCACCACCACCATTCTCTTCCCCTTCCACCAGAGATCATCCTCACCAATTTTTAGAGCCATCGGACCAACCGTTAGCCACCGCAAGCCCCTGGAAGTCACTGCACCTGCTCTGTTTTTGCCCTTGTCGCCGGTTGCTTTCGCAGCCCAGAACCGCCGCTCGCCGTTGGCGTGGCCTACACCACCCACCCAGTTTTCTTCCCCTCTCACCGGTGAACATGCCCACTAAGTTTCACCTCCATCTGAGCCACCGTTAGCCACCACAAGCTCCTCCAAGCCATACGGGTTTTCACCGTTTCCAACGCCGTCGCACCACCTCCGGCCACCATCTCTTCACAGCTTCTTCCCCTACCTCTTGCCGACCTAAACCACCCATTTCTGGAGCAGCTCCCACGAGCTCAACTCCGTTCAGCCCCTTTTTGGCCTTCGACCGCCATTTCCACCACCACCCACGGCCAAAACTCATTTCCCTTAGCTTTATAAATATCTCAAGGCCATTCTCTATCAATCCCGAGCCTTGGTTTGTCCCCGTTCAAAAGTGGGTATTTTACAACCCACGGCCATAGTGAAATTTCACTGTTACGTTGCTTTCCTTCCGCTGTTTGCAACGTCGCATGTTTTCTAAAAATACCATATAGCGCTGTAAATATTTTCCAAACCCTACTTTTAGATTTAAATATATTTTGCTCATTCAATAAAATATTTGTTGTTGGTTGGCTGATTCCGGACTGAGTCCGAGGAGTTCGGGGGTTGGATGGATGGAGGACGGAGTTGCTTGTTTTATTGATTTATGGTTGGTTGATCTTTTTGTGCATTGATATCGCATTTACATGGTGCATGCGTGTGCGTTTTATTTAAATTTGAGAAAATCCTGTTTTATTGGCGTAAGTGGATTTTCGGGTGCGTGTGTGTCACGACCCTAAGCCGGGATGGGGTATTATCCCGGTGGAGCTCCTTTGGTCATTCGAGAGCATAACAAACTGAGTGACATCCCCTGAGTTTTTGCTGGACGACGACGGGAGCGAGGGCTAGAGGATGCTTGGCTACGAACGCGCCAGTCGCGGAACCGGGCATCGCTCTACGCACTGATTCCGTGGCCCTTCGCTAGCGAGGGCTAGAGGATGCTTAGCTACCAACGCACGGGCGCGGAACTAGACATCACTCATTTAGGTGTCACATGCGTGGTCGTTACCTGCGATGTGGCACTGGAGTCAGGATGTGCGGATGACCCCTAGGGGAGGTCATGGTGCATACGGTTTAATTGGTAAACGGTTTGAGTTTGATATGGGCCAAATGTGACTTTTGGCGTGATATTTGGAAAGGGTTTGTTTTTGGGCCAAATGGGATTTTTGGCGTGTGGAAAAATATATTTTTATGGGTTTTGGGGCATTGGCATCACTTCATGCATATGGTTTGAGTTCTATATGTTTTTATCTGGTGGTGTTTGGATTTTACTTACCTGCGGCACCATTTTTGGTACCGTAGATTTTGGTGCCGAGATCGAGGATGAGGAGGAGGAGGAGGAGGCTGAGCCCGAGGATGCAGCTCCGCCGGGGTGCTGAAGTTTATGCTTTGTATTTAGTTTAAAATTTTGTTTGTGTTTTGTAATATTTATTTATGTATGTTTTGAATAGCTTTGTATTAAACAAGAAAAATTATGGTAGTTAGTTATTGTCTTGCTTTTCGCTGCGTATTTCTTGTGCACATTTGTCGCTTATACACACACTTGGCACACGTCGATAGGGTGATGACCCGTTATGTCATCATCCGGACGTCTCGATTTTCCCGTGTCCGTGCGTTGGGATTTGGGGGCGTCACATGATCACCTCTCCAACTGAAATTAGGGTGATTTCTCCATCCCAAATTGTAGGTGTTGGAATAAGGACCTGAAAAAGATTTAGCAACCATATTAATAGCATTAGATTGATCCAAAATAACTTCTTTAAAAGCTGGAATGGTTGGGCAATCATTAGTTGAATGCCCTTGGCCCTCACAAATATTACAGCTCAAGGTAATCTGAGGTATAGCTTGTACTTCATTCACTTTCTTCAGTTCTATGGTTTCTAATTTCTTAGAACTCATAGCCAACCTAGCATTCAAATCATCTATCTCTCAGATTATATTTCCCACCCCCTGAAATTGTACTTGAACTTTCCAACCTATCATGAACATCAGATGTATCCCATGATTGTGCATTTTCAGCTAGATAGTCAAAATATTCAAAAGCTTCCTTAGGTTCTTTGTTAAAAAATGCTCCATTACACATGGTCTCCACAAATTGTCTCATTTTTGGTTGCAACCCCTCATAAAAAAAACTAATCACCCTCCAATTCTCATATCCATGATGAGGAAATGCATTTAAAAGGTCTTTGAATCGTTCCCAACAATGATAAAATGTTTCCACATCCTTTTGGCAAAAATTCATGATCTGTCTTTTCAAGTCATTGGTTCTATGCATGGGAAAAAAATTCTTTAAAAATTCAGTTTGCATTTCTTGCCAAGTCCCAATGGATCTTGATCTTAAAGAATTCAACCATGTCTTAGCCTTGTCTTTTAAGGAAAATGGAAATAGTTTCAATCTTATGACCTCATCAGTGCATGTTCTAAACATGAATGTGGAACACACTTCTTCAAACTCTTTGATATGCAAATAGGGGTTTTCAGATTCCATACCATGAAAGTGTGGTAATAATGGAATCATCCCGGATTTGAAATTAAAAGCATTTGCATTAATAGGTAAAATGATGCAAGAAGGTGTGCTAGTCCTAACAGGCTGAAGATATTCTCTAAGTGTCTTGTTTGGATTCTCCACTTCCCTATCATGATGCTCATTTTCAGCCATGATGCTATCAGTGTCTGATGATGATTCAACAGAAGATGATGCAGAGCTAAAAAATGTCAATGTTTCTGTCCTAAGCAGTTGAGATATATGGTCTCTAGTCCAACCAGTCATACAAACAAGAGCAGATAATCAAAGACCATGAAAAATAAATAGAGAGAAGGGAAAAAGATTAGATGTCACCCAGGCTGTGAAAAGGTTCATAGCTCCACAAACGTCCTCTCAGAAGTAGAGGAATGCTCTAATAAGCACCAATTGTCCCCGGCAATGGCGCCAAAAACTTGACTCGATTTCGAATGTGTTTCCAAGTGTAGAAGTGTCAAGTTGTATCAAGGATAAGTCCAGAATTGTATTTCCACAGGGACAATGGGTTATCAAAGCGTATAAGAGATTTATGAGTAACAAATGAATCAAGTATGAGAGATGAAAATAAAATTCAAATGCAATGCAAAAAGATAATCGAAGTTGAAATTAGATTTTCTAAAAAAAATAAATTAACGAACACTTGGGTTGGGTATAAGACTCTCTTTATTTCGGATTCTAGATAATTTTCTCGATTAACAATCCAATCAAGGCATTGATAAACGGAAGATAAAAAGTTATGCTCAAATTTTTGCAATATTTGTTTCTAAGGGATTGTCTACTTTACTAGCCAAATAAACATTAACAATAAATCGAGAGAAGCCTTGATAATTTTCAAGCTTTTGTTGTGCTTTACATCAACAACAAAACAAGAGCAAGAGCCACAATCTATTTTCAATTCAAATCCGACTAGTAATATCGAGTAATCATCATTTATCGACAAAATATTGTACTATACTAGAATCCAAAACAAATCAAACTTCATTCCACAACCCAAGCTTCAAAAATTAGCTACACATGATAATTCTAACAACAAAGATTAATCTAAGTAAAGCCATAACAAAAACTGAGAAGAAATAAAAATAAATAAATAAAACCACAAGCTCCACGCTGACTCAACTAAGAACTTAGGAAAGAAAACTGGGCAACTAAAAAAAATAATAAAACTGAAAATGAGTCCTCTGAAATAACAACTGAAAAACACTACAACGTAAAGCAAAAAAATGAAACCAGCGCCGCAAGGCCACCGACTCCCTACCCAAACGAAAACAAAAAAATTGCATCCAAAATGAAAATGCCAGCCGTCTCCCCTGCATCTCTAAAGGAACAAAAATGTGAAAAAAAAAAAAAAAACAGCCAAAAGAACAATAAAACCTGAGAGGGAGAGAGGGCCTTCCGTCCAAAATGTAAAAGAAAAATTCAAAGCAATAATATACTCCCAGCTGAACAATGATCTGAACTAAGAACAAGTAAAAAATGAATCCAACTCCTCAAATTAAAAACTGCCAACATAAACGAAAGAGTAACTAAAGCTACAAATCTCCCCAGGTCTGTAAACCTCAGCTGGAAAACTAAAAGCAGAAAAAGAAAACAAATAACCAGCCGAATGAACGGTTGAAGAAACTGCCGAGCAAGAGACAGAGTTCCGTCCTAGGCAAAATAGAAAATGAAGCAAAAAAATAGAGAGTTCCGTCTTGAGGTCTAGTGTTTGCAGCTCTAGCGTAAACAAAAAGAACAAAAAAAAAGAACAAGAAGAAAAACTAAAGCTGCCCTACGTCCGAAAACTAACAACTCAAAAGCTAAGCTACTACACCGAATGAAAATGAAAGAAAGTAATAAACTCCAAGCTAAGCTACTGCTGTAGCCGAACGAAAAAACAAAAGAAACAGCAAGAAAGATAAACTGCAGCCTAGCGTCTGAAAACAAAAGAAAGAAAATAACAATCTAAGCTAAGCTACTTCACTATCCCCCCGTAGCATTTCAGCCTTCTTTCATTTTATAGCCGTGTGTTTGTGAGCTATACATGTGATGTCGTGGTGACCTTCCATGTGCAGAAGTAAGAAAGCTGAAATGAACATCTTGCCTTCCATGATCCCATGTGATCTCCTGCTGCTCTAGCTTAAACGAAAGAAAGAAAGTAATAAACTCTCTGCTGCTGCACGTTCAACTTCTGAAAAGAAAGAGAGAAATAATTCTGCTGCTGTCCGAGTGTCTGCAACGTGCTGCCTCATAGATGCCAGCGTGATCTTTTGCTGCCTCCCATTCTTCTCCTACAACGTGCTGCTTTCCAAGTGTGCTGTCTGCTGTGTTTGTTCTGCTGGTCTGCATGTGTGAGTGTTCTGCTGGTTTGCATGTGTGAGCTGGTCCCACGTTTTCTGCATGTGTGCATTTCCTTACTACAAGTTTATTGCATGTGTGAGTTCGAATGAGTGCTGTCCGAGTGAGTGGCTGCTGTCCGGCTGTGTGCTGTCTGAATGAGGCTGGTCTGCATGTGTGCATTCACACTTGAATGATATCTTTGCTGTGTATTGCCCAAACTACCCCTGTTATGAGAGGAATAAAAATGAAATATTTATTTTCATGTGAAACAATTGCATTATAAACCTTTTTAAGCACAAAAATACCAGAATTTATCAATTGACTCAAGTATTGTGATCTATTGCATAATTAAGTACTTAAATCATTTTTTTATTAAACAATTTAATCACTTAAGTAACTTAATCATGCAGTTTAGTGCTTCATCAACGTGCGTGGGGATTTGGGGGTGTCACAAACAAACATATCATAAACATGAACTTGAATTTAACATAAACCTAAGCATAACATAACATAAACGTGAACTTGAGGCATAATGTAAACATGAACATAACATAACATGAACGTGAACTTGAACATAACATGTACGTGAATATAACATGACATGAACGTGAACTTGAAATATAACGTGAACATCAACATAACATAACAAGAACGTGAGCTTGAACATAACATAAACATGAACTTATTCTTATCTCATGGGGTCTCCATGATTGCTTATTCTTATCTCATGGGGTTACCGTGATTGCCTATTCTTAACTTCTTGACATGAACTTGGAATCTTATTCAATAAACTTAATTAATAACGTGACCATATGGGTGCTACACGGGTCCCCTTGAGCCATGTGTCCCTGCCGATTACCGCATCACAACACAGGTATCTACACCAGCTATGAGTCAGTTGTTGTGGCCTCACATATTCTACGTGTCACAATTGCTGTGTCACACGTAGTGTATGCTCCACAGTTATTGTGGCCCCATGAATTGTTTGTGCCACACTTGCTATGAACACATGTAAAATAAAATATGGCTCCATCGGCGTTACTGCCTAGCGCGCTCCTGTGACTAGCTAGTTAGGCCCCATTCGCAACCTATTGACTGTACTTCGTCAACCCAGGGAATTTCACACCTATTTAGATACTCCAGCGTGAACAAAAGAATTTCACTAGGATATTACCCCATCCTAACACTTAGGGTCGTGATTGACATGAAAAACTTAACATGAATGTTATCTGAAACTTGACTTAACATAAACTTGATTTGACTTCTTTATTTAACACGACATACTTGCAATGATAAATATTACATGATATGACATACACGTAACATATGGCATACTTACCATGACATATTTATAACATATAGCAATATATGACATAATAGATTGTGTAAAAGATAAATATTCGTAACAGAATAAATCATGCATAATAGATAAACATGTAATGACGTGGCATGGCATGGCATATATGATAACATACATACATAAATTGTAGTTCCCTTACCCAGCATACATACACAATAAACTGATATTAAGTTAGAAGCTAACTTACCTCGATCGTCCCGTTCCACGAGAATAAAGTGCGAAACACAAGAAACTATAAGAAAGTATTCTAAAAGTTATACATTTAATTACTAACAATTATTAACATGTAAAGGAGACAACTTACACTAAAATTACCATTTTACCCTCTACATGTGGGAAAATGACCATTTTACCCCTAACTTAAGAATTTCATATACTAACTTCAAAAATTTTCAAAATTTACATTCCTCGTGTAAATTTTGTCCTAAACTCAAATATCAACTTAAAAAAATTTAAAACAAATCACAACTATAGAAAACACACTATGGCCGAAACATCCATAGGTCATTTCTTTTGATTTTTGTTGCAATTCCTTCTATCTTCAAATCTCATGATTAACCCAGAATTTTGCAACAAGGATCTTTCTATCCTAAGTTCAAAACTATGCTTAAAACATCCATTTAAGAAAAGCCAATAATCAATACCAAACTTTTTGTAAAAAGATTCAAATAATTGAATCACAAGTTTTGACCCTAAATCAAAACATCTCCAAGATTTCCAAAAAAATCAAATTTTACTTCTAACATATTCATAACATCATCCTAAGATAAACCATGCTTTAAATCATCAAACTAAAGTCTCTAAAATCACAAAATAACACTTGGAGTTTTTGGTTTTACACTTAGTCCAAAAACAGAAACTTTTGCCTCAACTAGCTTTGATAAATCTCCTGATCAATGGCTTAAGAAGGATAGATCTTCGAAATAAAGCATCACACGGTTTAAAAATATGTCCTAAAAAATATCCAACCATCAAACTTAAAATCACATGGCCAAAAATTAAATAGACATGGATTTAATCCAAAAAATCAAATCTTAGGCCTAACCGAAATCCCCTTGCATAGAAAAATCATATCTTTGAAACTAATACTAAATATCTTCAAAATAAAATTCTAACATGAAAATAAGAGACTTGGAATCATCATATAAAAATATCAAAGCCTTAAGAGTAAGATCAAATCACGAAATATTCAAACTTTCTCCAAACAAAAACTATTTTTCCACTTCCAGTTTTCAAGTTTCTAGATCTAAGAAAATCTATCCTCAAAAGCTTCATTCATGCAAAAAAACCTCAATGGAAACTTATATGTCCATTAGCTTGGTCAAAAACGCCAAAACATAGCATACTCTCCAGTTTAACGCCCAGAATGACCTTTTCATGGTTAAAAATACTTTTTTACTAATAAAAGGACCATGAAATGATACGAATAATATATCTACAAAAACTATACTCAAATAGGAACAACTTTTATGAATGATTCATCATGTGAAGATGCTTACAAAGGGTCAAAAAGCTCCATGAAAAAAGACCCAGAAATCTGCCCGAGAGAGCTCTTTTGGGTGTCTCTCTAAAAATGGGATGAAGAAGTGATTAAAGGGAAAGAAGTGTGTCTTGCATGACTCTATACTTCTGGAGAGAGAATATATGGACTTGAATGACCATTGATTGAAGGTAGCTATGTGACATAAAGTGGAGAATAGTGAGGGAAATGGATTGCCTGTAGAAGTTATGAGGTATGGAGGTTGATGGGGTGGGTTTCTCCATCTCATCAAGGCACTATTGGGTGCTGCCAAGGGTAGTGGATGGTCTACCATGTGGGGGAGGAAACTTCTTCAAGAAGTTTTGCCAAGGTGGCCAAATTCGTGGGCCTTAGTGGGCCTCAACCAAGTGGGCTTCAATTTAGGGTTTAAAGGGGGTTTGGTTAGGGTTTGAGATGCTATCAAGCTCAAATGTAATTTTTCTTGGCCCAATCAAATTTTCAAGGTTTAAAAGGTTGGATAATGATGTCATAACAATAATTTGAGAAATTAATAGTATGTGGAAGTGATTTAATCAAGTGATTAAACACAATGCTAGAAATTGGATAAAAAAGGGTTTGAAGGCCAACTTTAGGGTTTGGTGAAACCGTTTAGGGTTTCGGTTTCAACCAAGATTTTGGGATTTCAATTGGATTCCAACCATTTAGGGTTTCACTAGGGTTGAAACCCTCTTTGATTTGGCTCAATTCTGTTGATCAGATAAAAAAAACGTTTTGCTTATGTGGCATGATCTCACACCTTGATTTCCTTCACAAATCCATCTAATGGTTCCTCTTTGTACCAAGTATCTAATACTATTCACTATGTGTGGCTAAGATCTTGCCAAGTATCCAAATAAAACTTCTCTAACCTAATTTGGACATTCCACATTGTGATTTTGAAAACACTACACTTAGTATGCTTATCAAGGTTACTATTCACTCCAAAAAAATACATAATAAACTTAGCACTAAAAAATTCTAAATATTCATATTAACCTACAGTGAAAATCGTTTACCAAAACTCAACCTCAAAGTGCCCCTAAAAAAGATTTCACAGTTTCGAACATGCATTTTATCCAAAATTATGAAAATGAGTTATTGCACCATAAAATCCTAAATAATCAATTGAGTCTAGTGGCACATACCATAGTGTATTTTGAAACTTCTAACTACCTCAAACAAATAAAATCGCATTTCTAGTACCATAGTGATTGATAACACTGACTATGTTGACAAACTAAAACTTTTGCGATTAGCCGATTCGTGAAAACTTACGGAGTTTTCACAAAGTTCCTAAAGTCTATAGAAATTCCACCATTGAATTTCTAATGGACTGTTACACCTTTTGTGGGCTAATTTCTTTAAGGTGAAGTATATGAGGGATCAATATATTTCGTTAGTTAGTCCTAAGAAAGGAACTCATTTTTCAAGAATAGTCATGGACTCTTTTCCTTTAGTGCTTAATCATTCCAAATGGCTTGTTAAAGAGAGGGACTCTTCTGGCAAGATAAATGGTTGGACTCAAGTCCTATTTGTGATCAATAGGGCATTGTTGATAATCCAAATCTGAATGTTAAGCATTTTATGGAGGATAACGATAGGGAAGTGGATTTCTTAGTGCAACTTGTGGGGGATAGAGCTAACTGATAGGATATTGTCTAATATAGGAGGCACAAGAGAAGGTTCGGATTTCTTGATATGGTTGGGCAATTCGGATGGAGAATTCACTACTCATAGTGTTTGGAACTTTGTTCATGTAGTGGCTCCTAAAAGGCAGTGGTGGGAGTGGATATGGCATGCTACTTTGTTTGCCAAAGAAATCTTCGGTTTTAATGTGGAATGCTCTTTCACGGAGTATGAGTGTAGATGATTATATGTAATAGCTGGGTCTAGTGCCAAGCTATTTTCAAAAATTTTTAGATTTATATTTGCGAAAAGCCCATTTGAGTTTTCAAATATGTTTTTTTTTTTTCTAAGTAGACTACAAATCTAAAATCTCTATTTTGGTGGATTATGATTTTTTTTTTTGGGTTTGATATTTTGGTTAAAAATCTTTTTATGGGTAGAGAGAATTTTTTTTAAACAAGTTGGATGAGTTTCTTTTTAGATTGAGTTGAGGTCCAAAATTCAAGAAAGAGCCCTTTTATAGTTTTCCTTCACTATCCAAGCCGTGGGCCCAAATATTTGAAATCAAACAGACTCCACGTCGTGCAGATCCCTTTTCTCTCATCTCTAGGGTTTCATTTTGGTCTTCCATTCACCTATTTATACCTCATATTAGCCCTCAATCTTTTACATGTTTTAAACATCCTCAACCCTAGACTAGGTTGTTGCTCATCCTCTTCATCACATAAGGTAAAACTGAGACCTCCACGCTGTTGCCGCTAGTCAACACTGAAAGGCCCCTATTTTTGGCTTCTCAAAACAGGGCACTTACTCCCCCACCATAAGCATTGCAAACCCACCACCATCATCAAAACACAATGTTTCCTTGCCAAAGCCATCACCACATGGCTTCACTGTGTGCTCTCCTCCGCATTAACTTCAATTTCTTTCTTCTTCCTAGAATTTTTCCTCGCTGACATAGCTTCCAACCACCCCAAGCCAAAGCTCTTTCCCTTGACTCCACCTTCTACCTCTCAAGGTTATCAACTTCAAACAACTCACTCACTCTGCTCGTTCTCTCTCTCAGTTTTCAGTAGTCCTGTGTCCACTTTTTCCTCTTAGTGTTGCTTTGTTATTGTATTATAATGTTTTAGTAAGCTTTTCACCCCGGATCAAGCTATTCCCTTCGTGGATTATTGCTAAAGTATAGTGTAACTTTTATACTGTGTTAAGTGTTAACCTATCTTTTGCAAGACAAGTTTGTCTTATATTTATGCCCTTGATATTTTAAGGCTATATCCGAATATTTGTGGGCTCCAGTTTCTTCCTTGTACTTATTTTAAGTAGAACCTATTTTATGATGGCCTTGTTTTAAGTCTCAAATTAATTTGTATTTGTACTAATAGTATTTTATTTAAGTATCTATTTACAACTTGATTTCATAGAAAGCATTAAGGTATCTTAGTTATATTATTTAGTATCAATTTTACAAGACTTATTGTAAAGTTGAATAATGTAAATGCAAGAATTGGCTAGGATTAGATGGCTATATGATAAGGCTTATCTTATCATTATATTTGAAATATTTGGATGAATGTAAAATAATTTTTGACTTTATCTTTAAACAACATTGAGTTTATCTAGAAGTCTAATAGGTTGTTTAGATAAGCCATTAAGGTAAAAGTCGAGTCCAGGAGGATCTGTATTTATCCAGAATGAAAGCTGAACAGAGATAAGTCATTGCAGAAGCGTGTTATCGTGAAATGTCAACAATCCGTCAGGGGATGTCATCGCGACAGATTCTATTTGGCAGCAGAATCCTACTACAACTAGAACTCTTTCCAGATTATTTATTTAAGAGATCCTATTGGCTAGGATTTATAGAGATTCAGATCTACATATATTTCTAGAGCACTTTCTAGTGCATATTTTGGTGAGAAAATTCTTTAGTGAATTTTCATATTTGTGATCTCTCTTTGAGTGTGATCATACTTCAAGTATGAAGGATCATTGATTAGATTTCTGCCACTAGAGTTTAGGAGGGAAGGCATAGTCTAAAGATCACCAGAGGTTCTGTTTACTACTGCAGTAGAAGACAAATGGGTCATTTGTCTGGATAAGTAAGAGAGTCAAGTTACAAAGTTTTTGTAATTGAGAACTAATTGTAATTGATTTGCAAACAAAAATATTGACTTTTTGGGGTTTGGCTACCACATAGAGTTTTACCTTTAAAGAGATTTTTAAAGGGTTTTCATTTGTAACCAATCATTGTGTTATTCAAGTTTGTTTATTTTCTTTAAGTATTTGATTCGTTTAATAATCATAATATTGAGATCTAACCAATTTGTTAAAAGAAATTGGTAGACAATTTTGTAGTTTTACAAGGGTACATTGGGAATTTTAATTGGCATTAGAGTGTGGTTCACTCATTCGAGTGTGATCCGTACCCTTGTATATCATGTCGACATCATTATATGTTCCATCACACTTCAATAGGAAAAACTATGCTTGTTGGAAAGTTCGCATGAGGGCTTTCCTTAAGTTTTTGGATGAATGTGTATGGCATTCGATTAAACGAGGATGGACTAAACCTGAGACATCTATAGATACTTGGACAAAAGATGAAATAAGAAGTCGCAATTGAAATAGAAAAAGACTTAACGCTATTATCATGGTGGTATCCCTCAAAGAATTTATAAGAATCTCCATGTGTGAGATTGCTAAAGAAGCTTGGGATATTTTGAAGGTTACACATGAAGGCACAAGAATGTAAAAAATTTGAAATTGCAGATGCTAACCTTAAAATTTGAAGAGATTAAAATGTTGGAAGATGGGCATTTTAATGATTTTTATGCTAAACTGAATCATATTGTGAATTCTAGGTTTAATCTTGGCAATAAGGTGGAGGATTCAAGGGTCATGAGGAAGATTTTGATGTCTCTACCTAAAAGATTTCAACCTCAGGTTACTACCATTAAGGAAAGTAAGGACTTGGATACAATAAAGGTTGAAGAGCTGGTCGATTCCTTACAAAGGTATGAATTCTCACTTCCTCAACCAAGAAAATATAAGTCCATTGCTTTCAAAATAGTTAAAGAGGATCAATATGATTTTTCTGATGAAGAAAATTTTAACAATGAGAATATAGATCTCATAACAAGAAAGTTCAGAAAATTCACGTTTAATAAAAAGTCTAGTGGGAAAAAAAAAGAGGTAAAAAATTTTCTACCAAGAAAGATTATTCTGAAAAATGGAATAAAGAAAAATATGATAATAATGATAAAGTAAAGTGCTATGTATGTTCTGATTATGGTCACATAAGAATTGAATATCCAAATTTCAAGAAAGGAAAGGAAAAGCATTGAATGTCACACTTAGTGACAATTCAGATTCTAAAAGTTCAAGCTCTTCATCTGATGATGAAAAATCTTTTATACATTTTTCTACTATTGTGACTGATTTTCCTAAAATTACACTAACAAAATCTGAAAGTGGTTGTGATTACAGTGATTTGGATGTATCACATGTTGATGCTGACCGAGAATTTAGTTTACAGGAACAATACTTGTTGAGGCATTAAAAATTTCTTATGTTGAAGTATCAATATTAAAAGATCAAAAGGCTGCACTAGAAAAAATAATTGAAAAAGTTTCAGGAGTGCAAACAAAAAAAGGCAACATAGAAATTAGAAGAGATGTTGAGTTTTCAAAAATCTAGCTGTGATCGCACGGGTTTGGGGTATATGACTTTCCAAGGTATGGAACTTAAATGCTCATCATCCACTACCACTTTATTAAAAGATATAATTTTTGTTAAAGGAAGTCAAGATGAAGAAGCTCCAAAGAAGGCCATTCCTAAAACTCATGTTCCAAGAGCCCAACCAAGGTAAGTTTATTCCGACTTGTCATTATTGTGGTGTTGTTGGTCATATAAGGCCAAATTTCTTTAACTTGAATAAAATGAAGAAAAATGGAGGTGAAAGAAATCCAAAAAGGAAAGGAAAGAGTCTAGAGAATCAAGTTTATGATATGAGTCAACAAATCAACTTTTTAAGTCTCAAACATGGTGAACTAGTAGATTTTTACTTTCAAAATAAGGAAAAGATCATACAAAGTGATGTTGATGAAAATAATAGGTCAAAATTTAAAGCAAAGTGGGTGGTCAAAAAAGATACCACGTCACATTAATTGATAGGACTACTTGCATTTTCTTGCATTCTTTATGTTATTGGATTAGTCTAGGACATGCATTTTATTTTTTTGTTTTGCTTTTATGTTTCTGTTTTTCAGTTTTAAATAAGAAAAATATAATATAAACTTTTTTCTGGTTTGTTTCAAAGTTTTTCTTTATATCAAGTTGGTTTTGTCACCAACCTGCCAAAGGGGGGGATTGTAAAGGCAAAAATTGGCTATGATTTGATAACTATATGATAAGGGTTATCTTATCATTATAATTATCGACTTTATCTTTAAACAACATTGAGTTTATCTAGAAGTCTTATAGGTTATTTATATAAGTCATTGAGGTAAAAGTCGAGTCCAGGAGGATTTGTATTTATCCAGAATAAAAGCTGAACATAGATTAGTCAATGCAACAGAGAGTTATCACGAAATGTCAGTAATTCGATAGGAAATGTCGTCATGACATACTCTATCCGTTAGCAGAATCCTACTTTAACAAGAACTCTTTCCAGATTGTTTATTTAAGAGATCCTATTGGTTAGGATCAGTAGAGATTCAGATCTACATATTTTCTAGAGCACTTTCTAGTACATATTTTGGTGAAAAATTCCTTAGTGAATTTTCATATTTATGATCTCTCTTTGAGTGTGATCGTGCTTCAAGTGTGAAGGATCATTGATTGGATTTCAGCCACTAGAGTTCTATGAGGGAAGGTAATAGTTTGAAGATCGCCATAAGTTCGGGCTGCTACTGCGGTTTTTTTGTAATTGATTTTTATACAATAAGTTAGAAGACAAATGAATCATTTATCTAGACAAATAAGAGAGTCAAGTTACAAAAGTTTTTTTTTTTTGTAATTGATTTTTAAACAATAAGATTGATTTTCTTGGGTTTGGCTGCCCCATAGGGTTTTACCTTTAAAAAGTTCTTTAAAAGGTTTCCCTTTGTAACCAATCATTGTTATTCAAGTTTGTTTATTTTCTTTAATTATTTGATTCGTTTAATAATCATAATATTGAGATCTAACCAATTTGTTCAAGAAAATTGGTAGACAATTTCGTAGTTTTATAGGGATATGTTGGGAATTTCAAATAATTATGTTAATTATAAGAAAATAAACCTATTTTAAGAGAAACAGGTTTTCACGACTTATTTATGGGTGCTTATATGTAACGCTCGTCCTTATGGGGGGTCCTTTTCATAACGATTTTGATAAAAATTGACAGGAATTTCAATTCATTTTCAATTTCTTTTCCATTCATATCAGAATACAAAAGACTTCATGCTATAAATAAAATTTACTTTTCTTAATTAAAAGATTACAGCAGAATACATTAAACTTTCATAATTAAAGTTTCCAGTATAAAATATCTTGCCTAGGCCTTCGTGCTCTTCCCCTTGGGCTGTGCCTATCATGACTTATCATGCTCATCTTGTGCCTGAGAGGGCACACACAAAAACTAAAATTAGTCAATGACTTGTAAGCATTACTTCATATAGTCAAAATATAATAACATATATTTTCAGTCATGCAGTTATCATTCCATACATACATATCATTACTTAGCATGCATACGTCTTTCTTTTCATTCTAAAATGTTGCAAGATGGGGTTTTTCTTTATAAACATGCTTTAAAATAGTTCCCCACGCATTGCTGCCTTTATTTCTTAAAAAATCTTTTCATGCATTCGTTCTTTTACATACGTTCATGCATACATACATACATACATACATACATACATGCATTCCTCTTTTCTTACTTACGTACATTCATGCATACAGTCCATCCACACATACATGCATTCCTTCTTAACATGCATCCATTCATTCTTATCACTTTCATTGGCCATAACACATTATTACGCCCCGTGTACTAGGGTTAGCAGTCTTTTGAACCTGATTCTACCCATGGCCACTGGTTGGGAATCCATGCCGTCAGGGTGCAGCACTGGGTGTACTACCAGTACTACTTACCCGGCATTGCAATCTGCCCAGTCCAGTCTATTCATTGGTACCATTTCCATTCTAGTCCATACATCATACATTCAATCCATTCATTCCTTTACAGTTCATTCTTTCATTTCAGTCCTTACAGTTCTTACCTTTCTTACTGTTCTTACGATTCTTTAGTTCTTACGGTTCATAAAAGTTTTAATTAAGAAAAAGGGTTTTCTCACATTTATTTTGTAAAATTCGTTTTAAAAGAAGTTTTCTCTTCTTTTGAGAAAGAAAAAATAGTTTTCTTTCTTTTATTTTAAGAAAAGTTGTTTAGAAAGAGTTATTTTTAGGAGAGTTATTTTAAAAATTTGTTTTCTTTGTTTTCTTTTCTTTCTTTTCATTTTAGTTTCAGTTCTTACAGTCCTTAACAGTTCTTACTTATCTTTTAAAGCTTCTTTTCATTTCTTTTCGTGAATGTACATACAATACGTACTACTTATAGCATCCATTCACATGCATACACGTACATACTTTGGGTGCGTAAAAAGGGGCTGCCAAGGAGGGCCGCTACGTACTTATACTTGAAAATTTACATTTTGTTTCTTCTTCTTTCGTGAAACCTATATTCATGGAGAAAAGGGTTCGTTTTCCTTTAGAGAAAAGCTTTCATCTTCTTCTTCATTTGTATATGGAAAAACTCTAGAAGAGTATAAACGTAATACTTACTTGGACTTCATGTCATACTCATTCCATGCAATCCATTTATGTGCGTGTCAGAAGGCAACCTACATGCATACACATAACCTTACGTCATCATCTATGTAATGCATAAGTAACTATTCTAAAAATAGAACTATGCCTCACTTCGAACACTCTTCGTCCATCCTTAGGCTCTTACGTGCCATTTACTATACTAAAACTTTCGGGGTCTTATTCCTTAAAGTGAACCTTCATGATTCACCTTAGGGTTAAGATACTAAGACATCTGTCTCGTTCTTCTATTTTCACAATCCGACACATGATTCCGACTGATAGAGTCACGCATCCCGACCTTAGACAACTTACCCATTACTACTTTCACGTATCCTAGTCCATATTAAATCCTCATTCCCAACCAGTCAGACTACATGAATTCAAGCCAACTCTGAGGCTAAAACACCGTATAACCATGCTGAGGACAGGTTACCCATTATGTATGGTGAACTCTGAGGCACGTGTATCTCATTCCTTTTATCACCTAAGAGTAACTTATAATTTCATTGAATGCTTGCTTGTATAAACAAGCTCTATACTCTAATACCAACTTGCTCAGACCAGGTCGATAGGACTCTTCCTACTTCCCAGCCTTGTACAAGTTCATCCCAACACTTGATAGGAGAGGATTGCATCCACAAATGCACCTCTGTCACGTCACGCAG
This sequence comes from Carya illinoinensis, assembly GCF_018687715.1. Classification (NCBI taxonomy): domain Eukaryota; kingdom Viridiplantae; phylum Streptophyta; class Magnoliopsida; order Fagales; family Juglandaceae; genus Carya; species Carya illinoinensis. Next base: position 10,713,669 of record NC_056763.1, on the reverse strand, counting down.
CTTGAGATTAAACTCGAGTCACGTCATGATGCCCATCATGCTTTTGCTGCATGCTCTGATACTTTTCCACTACTTCTATATACTCTTAGCCATAGTCAACCACAAGGTGACACCCTTTACCCTGGACTACAAGCCATATCACCACTGTTTCGGGACACAGTTACACAGTTCCAGCCACTTAACAAGAGGAACGCATCCAGAAATGCAACTCCGTCACTTTATGCTACTCGAGACCATTTCTCAAGTTATAGCACGATGTCCATCATGCTTTTGCTGCACTCTCTGATACCTTTTTACTGCTTCACACTTACCTTCAGCCACAAGTCAGCCTCAAGGTGACACCCGTCACCTTGGACTATAGCCACATCGCCACTGCTTCGGGACACTGTTACACAGTTTCCCGACAATACACCATACACTCCACGCTTCTCCGCTATGCCATCCAACCCTTCGTGACACACCATCCAGTGTATCATGACATAGCACAGAGTACACTCACGTGAACTCTCTTCCATCCACACTACGACTCACATCACTACAATACACGCCTCACGGTGCATCGCCATGCGACATGGAGTACACGCCACGCGCACTCCCTTCACTACAACATTTATTATCATGATGCACATCACACGATGCATTGCCATACAACACGGAGTAAGGTCCACGCGGACCCCCTACATTCTACGCCACATGTCACTACAGTGCACGTCACACGGCGCGCCACTGCTCTACACAGAGTACGTACCACGCGTACGCCCTTTGTACTTCACGCTGTATCACAACTACGACATCCATCTCATACCCATACTTCATAGCATAGTCCATAATACTACACAATCAAGGGCAACACTTCACAACTACACTTTACTTCATAACTACACAACGAACTCCACAAATACTAACTACACAGTCTACAGTCCAACCAATCAACTACTTTAAACATAAATAACTAGAGATAGAGAGTTATAGCATCGACGGGATAACCCATCCGTCGCTTATTACTCATCACGATCAAGCATCGGAGGAGTCATACTTGGTAGTAATACCGCGTACGGTGGCTGTCCACAATATAAAGTGGCAGTTGGGCTTGAGGATAGCTAGGGGTGGCCTTGGAAAGGTTCAAGGTGGCAGAGCACGGTGGAATCACACCGTGAACATTACATCCGAAATGGTGGGAGTTTGCTTGAGGTTGATGAAGGCCATAGAACTTCATGGCAAGCTAGGGAAAGGTAGAGGAGGATGTGGTGGAGCTGTGGTGGTGAGGTGGTGGCCATATGGTGGCTCACGGCAACTGATCGGCCTCTAGAAGTGGATTTTGTGCCGTGGAGAGTGAGAGCTGTGTACAGCTCCGTTGGCCATGAAATTTCTTGTGGGAGGTCATGGTGATGAGAGGAACAAGTTGGTGGTGGTGAAATATGATGGGTAGCCATGTACGGTGGTGCATGACGGTGCAACCGTACATGTGTGAGTGGAGACCCATCGGAGAAAGAGAGAGAGTTAGGGAGAAAGGAGGACATGGGGAGGAAGCTCATGATGTGGTGAATCCATTGGTGGTGGTTGGTGGCCATTTCAGCAGCGTATGGTGGCTTAAGGAGGAGAAAAAGACTTGAAGACCTATTTGCTTGGAGGAAGAAAGACAAAGAGGTGGCTGCCGATATAGCTCACCACCGGTGAGGTAGTGGTCACCGGTGGGGAAGGATCATGCTGAAGGTGGAGGTGGGGCACGGCGGCTAGAGGTGGCATTGGCTGGAAGGCTTGAAGCTCACACACGGTGTAGAGGACACAGTGCAAGTTGGGCATGAAGAAGAAAGAGAGGAGAGAGAAGAGGAAAAGGAAAATGAGAAAAAATGAGGAGGGAAAGAGAGGAGCATGGGTGTTTAATCTAAATCCTTTGCTTCAGGATCCTCAAAAAGATCTAACGATGAGTTTAAACACTGATTTAAAAACGCGTAAGTGTTTTATTTAAAATAAAACACTTAGATAAAATACTGAGAGGAATTAAGATAGAATATTGTTTTATAAACTAAAGTTTATAAAATAATATTTCTTCATCATTATTTAAAATGATAAAGTATCATTAATTACTCAAAGAGAATAAAATCATTTAAATTAATTAAGAGTTTTCAACGTAAGGTTAAACCTCTTAATATTTTAAAACAACTAAAATATTTAATTTAAGTAATTATCCACAATTATAATATTTTTAGAGCTCATTAAAATATTATAATTGTGCTACTTTAAAAACAAGCTTATCAAATAATACTGAAAATATCTCCTACAGATATTTCCATAATACTTAAAATATCATTAAACTTTAAAATATCTATCTTACTTTGAAATCCGCTGGATAGCTTTTAGAACAAGCCATCGAGCAGTGCTTAGGATAAGGCTTAGCATGTAGATCGAAGCTCAACACATAGATCGAGGCTCAACACGTAGATCGTGGCTCATACTTAAAGAAGAAGAAAGAATGAGCGGATATTACATTGTAGTAATCAAAGTATTCTATTATTTTTAATATGTTATTAGTATTTTAAATAAGTGTGTTTATTGATTTTCATGTTAACTGAATATTTATTCAATTATCTTTTTTTGTTTGAACTCGATTATGTGTTATTGAGAAATTTAGGAAGTGGTGGTATTTTTGAAGTTAAGAGAAATTTTATGTTTTTGAGGAATTACAATAAGTATTTCAGGTGTAAATATGAGGTATTTGCTCAATTGGAGATTTATTCAAAGTATATGAAATTTTATATGTGACGATTGATATTCATTTGGCACTATTGTGAGAAAATTCTAAGAAAGATAAGAAGTTCAGGTAAATGGTGTTCCTATGCTAGACTTTGCATAAAAAGAAAAGTGAACTGAGGTTGGTTTTGAAAATGTGCATAATATGTTTTGAAAAGAAAATGTGAAAAACAACCTCAGTTTTGTATTTCTACATTACTCATGAAATCTATATGAAATGGGAAAGTGTTTTCTAACATGACTGGTGTAGATATGAGCAATATTTGTCATGTTTCTAAAATGTACAAAAGAGCGAATATGATATCTAAGAATTCTGTACATGTTATAAGAAAATGTTTTGGATATGTTTTGATCATATGGAAATAATATAAATATGTTCAACACGTGGTATAATATGATATGATATGATAAAATGAAGAAAGATGTACAGTTTTGAATATGAATAAAAAGTCTTTGATATGATATGAATAGTTGATGTCAGAGCAAAATTAGGGATGGTGGTAAGCAGGGACAGTGGTAAAGTCCCATCTGTGATTCTCGCCTAATGATTCCTAGCACCCATGAGCTGTAAGGATGGTGGGACGGTGGTAGAGTCCTACTTGTGATTCCTACCTACAGTGCTCTGATAGATACCTTCTGTAGTCGATCTTTGAATATGAACAAAGGATTTTGAATATGAACAGTTGATTTTTTATTATAAATAGTTTGAAAAGTTGCTTTGATTTTCTAATAATACATTTTGAGATGTGCATATGAAGATGAACTGTTTTGTTTTTGCATACCAAATTTTTTGAAAAGGGTCATATTTACACACAATTATATATGCTTTACTTACTAAGTTGTTGATAACTCACCCCTTATCTTCATAATATTTTTCAAATAATCTTGATGGTTCAGCTGGAGAGAAAGAATAGACGGTGTTACAAAGGTTTGATGATCGTAGAGGAATAAGTACTCGAGGGTACAACTACTAATTTGAAAGTCATACTTAGTAAATTGTTTATTTTCAGTTACTTTGATATGTTGAGTTAAGGATATTTTTGAGTCTTAGGGGAGTTTCTAATTTATTTTATTGAAAATTTCTTTGTAATCCCTATGAAGGAATGTGAATATTCGGGCTAAGCAAATGAATTAATACTTAATGAAGTTTTCTAGGTTTTATAGCTGTGATATTGGAGTTGATAATGAGTAATAAGAGCAAACTCTTTGGACTTCCAGAATTAAGGCGTTACATTGTATAAGGCAAATGGCAGTCTTATGGTGTCCAAATTTGAGAGATGTGAGGAGGGTTCTTTTGAGGACTTAAATTATGAGGTATTGGCACTGTTCAGCAAGAATGGAAGGCATAAAGGAGTCTGTTGCTTCATTATGGTGGTCTGTCAAGCAATTGATCAGTTGGGTGGGTATAAAGTGCAAGGCTACATCACATTTGGATCGGCAGGTTATAGTAGTCCAAAAAATGTTGTAGTTGCTGGTTAGTCCTCCTTGACAGAAGACATTCTGTGCAGTGTCTGGTGTGTTTGGGTGTTTAGAGTACCTCAATAGTTCCCAACATACTCTACTACTATCCATTACTTTATTATTACTTTTCAACTACTTTTTACTACTATTTAATACTGTATTATTACTTTCAACTACTGTTTACTAATATTTAATATTCTATTATTACTTTTAACCTATTTTTTTCACAACTATTCACAACATACCTCAACACTTTTGAACACCCAAACCCATAGAATATTGATGGTAGTAGTTTATAGAATCCAGGGGAATCTGGTGTAGGTGGTGTGTTGGGTTATGAGAAAGGCATTTGAAATTTTCTTTCATTGCTAGTATTGGTATGGGATCCAACAATCAAGTTTAATTGATGCCTCTATTGCTTGGTATTCAGAAGTGTTAAGGAACTGGGATTTAATAATGTTATATTAGAACTGGATTCGCTTCTAGTTATTAGCTAGTTAAGGGAGGGAAAATGTAGTTTGTGTTAAGGAAAAGAACGGACCACATGAGTGAGTAGCAACACAAGCAAAGAAGGAATGCAAAGTAGCGACACTAACCCTGTTAGCAACATACACGGCAGATGCAAGGATAATACAGCAGAAGAATGAAAAAACTTCTAGAAATATAAATTCCTTTCTAGTAGGACAGGTGTCAATTGATCCTACAATTTTGTAAAACTTTTGGTCATTTCTTTCTCTATATAAGCAATGTAAAGGGCACTGAAATAGTGTGCAAGAAAACAGAGCAATGAAAATATATTATTTCCTTTAAGCATTCCGTCTAGCACTTGATGCTTATAATGAGTTGTAAGTCTCAATATGGTATCAAGAGCCTTCTGAAAGACCATTGTCTTCTACATATCATTTTTTTTAATCTTTTCTCTACTCTTCAACATCCTCATAAATGGTGTCTGAAGATTTGACAACTATCCCAAATGCTCAGAACCCATCCCCCTCGGTTAACACTTCCATCCTCAACTCTGCAAGTCACTTTGTGACCATCAAACTTTCTATTGATAAATACTTATTATGGAAAGCCCAGATGTTACCTTTCTTTAAGGGTCACCAATTATATGGCCATGTGGATGGCACCACTCCTATGCCATCTCCCATGGTTCACGGCGGACCCAACCTTGAGCATTCTCAATGTCTTAGTTTAGACCAATTAATCCTTTCGGCTCTCAACTCCTCTCTTACAGACCAAGTTCTATCTTAGGTGCTTTGCACAACTTCTCAAGAAGTCACCAATACATTAAATAGTCTATTTGTAGCTTAATCCACTACCCATGTGATGCAAACTCAATATCAATTAGCCACACTAAAGAAGGGTTCTGAATCCATCACTGAGTATTTTAACAAAGCTCAAAATCTTGTTGCCTCTTTAGGAGCTGCTGGTCACCCTTTTTCCCCATCTAAGTTCTTTGTTTATCTTCTTGCAAGACTAGGAACCGATTATGAGTCCTTGGTTACCTTCCTCACCACTCGACCTGACCCAATCTCACCTCATCAACTCTATAGTTTCTTGCTAAATCATGAGTCTAGATTGAGTCATCAACAACAGAATCTTCTAGGTGGAAATCCCATTACAGTGTATGCCACTACTTCCAAATCTCCTTCTTCATCTCCTAATCTTAACAGAGCAAGGGGCTCTCGTCATTCTCATGGTCGTCATGGGTGATGACATCCAAGCTTGAATTATTTCTCTAATAGAAATGACTCTCACCCTTTTTGTCAAGTCTGTAATAAGCCAAGGCACACTGCCCTCTCATGCTTTCACATATTTAATCATAGTTATCAGGCCTCTCCACCTCCCTCTTTCTCTACAAGTTTCACTTCTCTTCCATCACCCACTACTCATATAAATTCCTAGTTCCCAGATACAGCTACCACTAATCATTTCACTGATTAAGCTGAAATATTGTATATTTTATACATTTAGAACCAATATTTTATATTTGATTTTCGTGCTGGGGGCATTAATTTCAGCCTGTATAGATATAAAAAGGAACATTTTATTTCGTATTGAGTGAGTGCCGCACGGAATGATTTTCACATTGGGACTTTGACCTGGGGGGAAGACTTCTTTTCGTTCAATTTTATTCACGCTTATGAGACTTGCGACGCCGCACACTTTTTATTCTCTTGGGGCATTTTTTAGTGCCACACGATTTCTTTTGGTTCAGCCAATTTTTTCAACGCCGCATGGAAGGAACGTATTTTTTCTCTGGGTTCAGTTCAGCGCCAGACACATAGTTTCTCTTGGGCATTCATGCAGCACTGTTGAAGAGCTCATTGAGGGATACAATTGCTGCTACAGTCCAGCCTCTTCCACCACATTCAATCTCCATCTCCGTCCATCTGGCTTGCTCTTTTCATTTCCTACTTTTTATTTAATTTCAATTTGAAGTTTATGGTGTATTCTTGATATTTTTGGCTTAAAAGTTTGGAAATTTTATTTGCTGTCTATTTTATTTTATATTAGTTATTTTTCTTGTTTCTTTAAACTTCCATTAAATATGCATTACAATTACATTTTAGATTGATTAAACATTAATTAGAACTAAAATAAATTCAGTTTTATTATTTAATTTTCAGATTAATCAAAATTGTTTAGTGTAGTTGAGTCCTTAATTGTTAATTTCAATTTGTTAATCTTTTACATTCCATTTTGATACTCAAAAATCTAAAAATATGAATCTAGTCTATGACTGATGCCTTTTTTATTTCCATTGCACTATTGTATTCATTGTACATACCACCACTTTTGTTTGTGAAACTTTTTACCATTTTATACAAGTTTGGATTTAAACAACTTTTCTCGAGAAGACGATCTAAGAATATTATTCCTAATTATTACACAATATCCTCCTGCACTTGGGATAACCTTTTTGCCACTCATTTTTGAGTGAGTCATTCACCTCTGATTTTAGTAATCTTAACTTAGAGCAGCATCTTACAATGGCACAGATCAAGTGAGTATTGGAGATGGTTCTACTATGTCGATTCAACACAAACTTTGCCCACCTTCACACTCCATCTGGCAAATTTCTTCTATCCAAACTTCTCCATGTTCCTTTAATTACAAAAAAAACAAAGTTGTTATCTATGCGTCAATTATGTCAAGACAATTCAGTGCTTTTTGAATTTAACTCTAATTCTTTTTTTTTTTTTTTGAAGGATATAACACTCAAGAGGTTCTTCTACAGGGCACCGTTAAAGATGGACTATATGTCTTGTGACGCCCCCAAATCCCCACGCACGAACACGGGGAAATTGAGAAGTCCGAATGATGACATCACGGGTCATCATCCTATCGACGTGTGCCAAGTGTGTGAAAAAGCGACGAATGTGCACGAGAAAATACGCAGTGAAAAGCAAGTCAATAACTAAGTACCCGAATTTTTCTTGTTTAATACAAAGCTATTCAAAACATACATAAATAAATATTTACAAGACACAAATATAATTTTAAATCAAATACAAAACATAACATCAGCATCCCGGCGGAGCCGCATCCTCGGGCTCAGCCTCCTCCTTCTCATCCTCGATCTCTGCACCAAAATCTACGGTACCAAAAATGGTGCCGCAGGTAAGTAAACTCCAAATACCACTAGATAAAAACATATAATACTCAAACAATATGCATGGAATAAAAACCAATGCACATGTGCCATAAAACATAATTTTTCCACGCACGCCAAAAACCCATTTGGCCCACAAAAAACATATCCTTAAAACCAAGCCTCGCCATTATCCCAGATAATGGCCCAAACCACCATTTTCCCAGAAAATGGATCAAAAGCCTCGAAAACCAAACATCGCCATTTTCCTAGAAAATGGCGCACATCCGAAAACCATAAAAACAAATCGGTTATGCATGCACCATGATCTCCCCTAGGGATCATCCGCACACCCTGGCTCTGTGCCACACCACAGGTAACGACTACGCATGTGACACCTAAACGAGCGATGCCCAGACTCACGCCCCGCGCGTACCTGGCCAAGCCATCCTCTAGTCCCCACCACTCTAGAGACCACGGAGTCGACATAACAGCGTTACCGTATCGTGCGATCCGGTCGTCGCCCTGCGACAACCCAGGGGATGTCACTCAGTTTTATCCACTCTCGAGTGACTAGAGGAGCTCCACCGAGATAATAACCCATCCCGGCTTGGGCTCGTAAGACACACGCACCCAAAAATCCACTTACGCCAATAAAACGGGATTTTCTCGATTAAAATAAAATGCACATAAACACAATATGCAACTCACGCCTCATGGCTCAAATAATCAAGCAAACACAAACAAGCAAAACCAAGCACTCCGTCCTCAATCCATCCGACCCCCAAACTTCTCGGACTCAGTCCGGAATCAGCCAACCAACAACAATTAATTATTGAAAGAGAAAAATATATTTAAATCTAAAAGTAGGGTTTGAAAAATACTTAAAGCGCTATATGGTATTTTCAGAAAACACGCGGCGTTACAAACAGCGGAAGGAAAGCAATGTAATAGTGAAAATTCACTGTGGCCGTGGGTTGTAAAATACCCACTTTTGAACGAGGACAAACCAAGGCTCAGGATTGATAGGGAAGGGTCTAAGGATGTTTATGAAGCTAATGGAAGTGAAGTTAGGCCGTGGGTGGCGGCGGAAACGGCGGAGGAAGGCCGAATTTTCCAAAATGGAAAGCTAACTCGTGGGAGCTGTTTCGGTGACTATTAGAGGTCGGAAATGGGTGGGTTAGGACGGCAAGGAGCCGGTGGTGAAGTGGTGAAGAGATGGTGGCCCGAGGTGGAGCGACGGCGGCGGATCGGAGCAAAATCCGTGAGGCTTGCTGGGCTTTTTCCTGCCAAACGGCGGCTCCGTTGGCGATGAAAATTGGTGGGGTGGTTCGCCGGAGGGATGGGAAGATTTTGGTAGGTGTGGTGTGCCTCACGGTGGCCGGTGGCGGTGGGTTTGGGCTGATGATGTTTCCGGCGTGGGAGAGGAGAGAGAGAGAGAGAGAGAGAGAGAGAGAGAGAGAGAGAGACGAACGGGGGGGTTACGCGCGGGAAGGGGAGGGGAAAAAGGAAGGGAAAAAGAAAAAAGAAAAAAGAAAAAAGAAAGAAAAGAGAAAAAGAGAAAAAGGAAAAAGGGAAAAGAAAAGATGTCGGAAAAAAATGAGGTCCAATCCTCACTCCGGAAACCAAAACGGATCCGCCGAAAACGACATTAAAAACCGTAAAACGACTAATTAAATAAAACGCAACATCAAATAAATAAAAACTAATTAAAATACATTAATTTAAAATAAATAAAATAATATATTAATTCAAATAAAAACAACACTTCAGTGAAAATACACGTAAAAGCGGGTCATCACATGTCTTACCTGAAAATGTCACAACCTGCCTCTTCTCATCACCGAAAGCTTTCATTAGACAATGCATATCGACTTCTCAATGGCATTAGAGACTTGGCCATGGAGGCTCTTGCACCACTGCCTGCACTATTAATCATTTTAAGCTTCTAATCAAGACCCACACTTCTATACCACATTGCACGGCTTGCTCACAAACTAAGACACATGCACTTCCACACCCTCTATCCCTATCTCAATCACAACATCCTTTTCAGTTGTTATTCCTATATGTGTGGGGTCTAGCTCCTGTATTATCATCAAATGGTTGTAGATTTTATCTTTTAATTATTGATGATCATTCTAAATATATTTGGCTCTTTCCTCTTCAATCTAAATCTGATGTCTCCACAATTTTTGTTGCCTTTCTACATTATGTAAATAATTATTTCTCGTCCAAAATCATGGCTATTCAATCTAACTAGGAAGGTGAATTTAGACCACCTAAAAAAATCTTACAAACTCATGGCATTGTTCATCACATTACATGTTCATATTCTGATGCTCAAAATGAGACCATTGAACATTGTCATAGGCACATAGTTGAAACAGGCTTGTCTCTTCTCGCTCAAGCATCTATACAATCTCAATATTGGTCTGAGGCTTTTCAAACTTCAGTGTTTCTAATAAATCGCATACCTACCCAATTTTGAAAAACCAGTGTCCTTTCCAAGTTTTGTTTCACAAGATACTAGATTACAAATTTTTTAGAACTTTCGGCTGCATGTGTTGGCCCAACGTTAGGCCATACAATCGTCATAAAATGGATTTTAGGTCCATCCCATGTATTTTCATGGGCTACAACCCAAATCATAAGGGATAGAAGTGTCTTCATTTGCAAATGGGTCGGACCTATATTTCAAGGGATGTCACCTTTAATAAGGATCTCTTTCCCTTTCAAAATCTATCCCAGTACACACCTACCCCTCGGGCCCAGCCTTCGTGTCCCAGCCCAGTACCCCTCATTTATTCATTAAGCCCTACAATAAATGTAATAACTCGTTAGAAATTCAATGGTAGAATTTCTATAGACTTTAGGAATCTCATGAAAAATCCGTAAGTTTTCACAAACCGGCTAATTGTAAAAGTTTTAGTCTATCAACATGGTTAGTGTTATCACTCATTGTGGTGCCAGAAATGCGATTTTAATTGTTTGAGATAGTTAGAAGTGTCAAAATATGTTATGGTCTACACCACTAAACTCATTTGAATATTTAGGATTTTATAGTACAATAACCCATTTTTATGGACGAAACGGCTGTTCAAAACTGTGAATTTATTTATAGGGGCACTTCGGGGTTGAGTTTTGGTAAACGATTTTCACTGTGGGTTAATATGAATATTTAAGATTTTTCAGTACTAAGTTTATTATGCATTGTTTTGGAGTGAATAGTAATCTCGATAAGCATACTGAATACATTGTTTCCAAAAGCACAGTGTGGAATGTCCAAATTAGGTTAGAGAAGTTTTATTTAGACATTTGGCACAAAGTGGAACCATTAGATAGATTTGTGAAGGAAATCAAGGTGTGAGATCATGCCACCTAAGTAAAACTTTTTTTTATCTAATCAACCAAATTGAGCCAGATCAAAAGGGTTTTCAACTCTAGTGAAACCCTTAATGGTTGGAATCCAATTGAAACCCCAAAATCTTGGTTGAAACTGAAACCCTAAACGGTTTCCCCAAACCCTAAAGTTGGCCTTAAAACCCTTTTTGATCCAATTTCTAGCATTGTGTTTAATCACTTGATTAAATCACTTTCACATGCTATTAATTTCTCAAATTCTTGTTATGACATCATTATCCAACATTTTAAACCTTAGAAGTTTGATTGGGTCAAGAAAAATTGGATTTGAGCTTGATAGCATCTCAAACCCTAACCAAACCCCATTTAAATCCCAAATTGAAGCCCACTTGGTTGAGGCCCACCAAGACCCACGAATTTTTCCACCTTGGCAAAGCTTCTTGAAGAAGTTTCCTCCCCCACATGATAGACCATCCACTGTCCTTGGCTGCACCCAATAGTGCACTGATGAGATGGAGAAACCCACCCCATCAACCTCCATACCTCACATCTTCTGCAGGCAGTCCTTTTTCCTCCTACTATTCTCCACTTTATGTCATATAGCCACCTCAAATCAAGGTTCATTAAAGTCCATATCTTCCCCCTCCAGAATTCTTGAGTCGTGCAAGACACACTTCCTTCCGTTTCATCACTTCTTCACCCCGTTCTTAGAGAGAAACCCAAAAGAGCTCTCTCAGGTAGATTTCTGGGTCTTTTTACGTTGAGCTTTTTGACCGTTTGTAAGTATTTTAACATGATGATTCCTTCATAAACATTGTTCCTCTTTGAGTATAGGTTCCGTAGATATATTATTAGTATCATTACATGGTCATTTGGTCGGTCAAAAGTATTTTTAACCATGGAAAGATCATTATGGGTGTGAAAGTAGAGAGTATGTTATGTTTTGGAGTTTTTGACCTAGCTAATGGACATATCTTGGTCCGAAAATTTTATGGAGTGTTGTTAGCATGTTTTTAAGAGGTTTCATTGAGGTTTTGGGTTATGAATAAAGCTTTTGATGATATATTTTCTTAGCTCTAGAAACTTGAAAACTGGAAGTGGCAAAACAGTTTTTATTTGGAGAAAGTTTGAATATTTCGAGGTTTGATCTTACTCTAAAGGCTTTGATATTTTTATATGATGATCCCAAGTCTCTTATTTTCATGTTATAATATTATTTTGAAGATATTTAGTAGTATTTTCAAAGATATGATTTTTCTATGCAAGAGGATTTCGGTTAGGCCTAAGATTTGATGTTTTTGGATTAGATCCATGTCTATTTGATTTTTAGCCATCTGATTTTAATTTTGATGGTTGGATATTATTTAGGACACATTTTAAAACCATTTTATGCTTTATTTCGAAGATCTCATCTTCTTAAGCCATTGATCAAGAGATTTATCAAAGCTAGTTAAGAAGTTTCTGTTTTTGGACTAAGTGTAAAACCAAAAACTTCAAGTGCTATTTTATGATTTTGGTGACTTTAGTCTGATGATTTAAAGCATGGTTGATATTAGGATGATTTTATGAATATGTTAGAAGTAAGATTTGTTTTTTTGAAATTTTTGGAGATGTTTTGATTTAGGGTCAATGCTTGTGATTCAAGTGTTTGGATCTTTTTACAAAAACTTTGGTGTTGATTATTAGTTTTTTCTAAATGGATGTTTTAATTATGGTTTTAAACTTAGGATAGGAAGATCTTTGTAGCAAAATTTTGATTTAAGCATGAGTTTTGAACTTGGAAGCAATTGCTACAAAAATCAAGAGAAATGGCGTATGGATGTTTCGGCCATATTGTGTTTTCCTTAGTTGTGATTTGTTTTAAATTTTTCTGAGTTGATATTTGAGTTTATGACAAAATTTACATGAGGAATGTAAATTTTAAAAATTTTTAGAATTAAGATGTGAAATCCTTAAGTTAGGGGGAAAATGGTCATTTTACTACATGTAAAGGGTAAAATGGTAATTTTACTCTAAGCTATCTCATTTAGAAATTTCTAATTGTTGGTAATTAAATTTATAACTTTTAAAATATCCTTTTACAGTTTCTTGTGTTTCACACTTTATTTTCATAGAACACGACAAACGAGGTAAGTTAGCTTCTAACTTACTATCATTTTATTGTATATGTATGATGGGTAAGGGAACTACAATTTATGTATGTATGTTATCATATATGCCATGTCATGCCACGTCATTACATGTTTATCTGTTATGCATGATTTATTCTGTCATGAATATTTATCTATTACACAATCTATTCTATCATGTATTGTTGTATGTTAAAAGTATGCCAAGTTAAGTAAGCCATATGTTATATGTATGTCATATGATATAATATTTACTGTTGCAAGTATGTCATGTCAAGTATGATAACTGTTGCATGTTCGGTCATGTTATGAAGTGTTTCCATCTCAAGTAAGTTATGTCTTTCGAGTTACATTTAAGTTAGTAATGTCTAGCATACTCGTGATGTAATCATTATGATTGTCTGAGCATCTCCACTTGTAATTCACACGAGGTACTTTTGGCAAAATCATTTTGATTGTCAGAATTTCGTTCAAGTTCAGTTATGCAGATACTCCTACCGTAATCATTCTGATTGTTAGGGTATCTTATTTAAAATACTTGTGATTGAATCATTCTGATTGTCAGAGTATTACTAGTTCTCCTGGTGTAATTATTTTGATTGCTAGTGTACTTGTTTTAAAATACTCGTGATTGAATCATTCTGATTGTCAGAGTATTACGAGGTACTCCTGGTGTAATCATTCTGATTGTTAGGATACATATTTTAAAATACTCATGATGGAATCATTTTGATTGTCTGAGTATCTCTGATGGAATATGTTGGGCAGAATCATTCTGATTGTTTAATATTCTTGACGAAACGACTGGCAGAATCATTTTGATTGTCAGAATTCAAGTCCAAGTTTATGTTAAGTAAAGAAGCAAGATTCCAAATTTATGTTACGTCAAGTTTCAGATCAAGTTCATATTATGTTATGTTATGTCCACGTTCACGTTAAGTTTCAAGTTCATGTTCATATCATGTTATGTTCATGTTCATGTTATGCTCAAAGTCATGTTCATGTTATGTTATGTTCAAGTTCACGTTAAGTTTCAAGTTCAAATTCATATCATGCTATGTTTACGTTTATGTTATGTTCAAGTTCACGTTCATGTCATGTTATATTCATGTACATATTATGTTCAAGTTCAAGCTCATGTTATGTTATGTTCACGTTCATACTATATCTCAAGCTCACGTTTATGTCATGTTATGCTCAGGCTTATGTTAAGTTCATGTTCATGTTTATGTTATGTATATTCATGTTCATGCTATGTTTTAAGTCCATGTTATGTTTTAAGTTCATGTTCATGTTATGCTGCTAATCCATGTTATGTTTTAAGTTCAAGCTCATGTCATGTCAAGTAAAATTCAGTTTATGATTCAGTTCAGGTTATGTCAGTTATGCCATGCTATATGTCAAGTTATGTTATTCTTACTTACAACTTTAATTATGCATTCATACTTTTACTACCATGCATGCATCATTAACCTGTGTGGGAGTTTCTTGTTAACTTATTGAGATTTGTAATCAAATTTCATTGTGGTAGTCCTAACTACCATTCCTCCCGAATAGTAGATCTTGTTACAAGACTTGGAGGAGAATCAGAATCTGACCAATTGAACACGGTCAACTAAGCTACAGTGCGACGTCGATGATGGCATAATATTTAACTTAGGTTATTACTTGTACTTATGGAGTTGTATCTCAAGTACTCTTTTGATCACAACCATTTTGGACTAGTGTTGTGATCATGGTTGTTTAGTATGCCTTTATGTATGAAGTATGTTTCAAGTATTTGAGATACTTTTAGTTTAATGCATAGTATTGCTAAAGAAAAAAAAATTATCTGCTGCGAATATTGCATAATGTTAGATGCATTTTAGGAACATTTCATCTTATATGTCATGAACGGGGGGAAGTAACCTTGTGTCGTATGTCCTGACGCTTCAGATGTTCGTTTGATCACAAGCGGAATTTGGGGGCGTCACAATAAATGCAGTAGACAAATCCAGCTTAGAAGTTCCCTCAGCTCACTCAAACTTCTGCAACCTAGATTCAGCCCAGCCCACTCCATCCACTTCTCAACCCATGCCGACACATTCAATCCCCCATCTTCCTCAGCACGAAACACACAAGCTCACCCAGAAACTTTGCCATCTATGCTAGAGTTGCCCTCATCCAGCTCGATAGATATTGATCCTTGCCACAATCTTCACCTCATGGTGATACGTGCCAAGATAAACATCTATTGTCCTTTCATTGGAAATGATGGTACTGCTCACTCACTCTCACAAACTCTTCATTTCAAACACAAATTCCTAAAGAACCCACTTCTTACACAGAGGCATCTAAATAGTCTGAGTGGTGTGAAGCCATGAATTTGGGATTTCATGCCCATTTACACAATCGCACATGAGATTTGGTTCCCTCATCACCGTCATTTAATGTTTTAGGTCATAAGTGGATTCTCAAACAAAAAGAAAACCTGATGGTACACTGGAAAGATGCAAAGCACGTCTACTAGCCAAGGGCTTTTACTACAAGCTGGTGTGGACTACATAGAAAGTTTTAGCCCTCTTGTCAAACCCACCACCATTAGAATCATCTTCTCACTTGTTGTGTCTCGCAACTAACCATTGCAGCAGTTGAACTTACAAAATGGCTTTTTATAGGTGACATACAAGAAACAGTGTACAAGAGCCAACCTCTTGGGTTTATGCATCCTAACTTTCCCTCTTATGCCTATAAACTAAGAAAAGCAAATTCTGGACTAAAATAGCCCCCCCGGTGCTAGTTTTCAAAACTAAGTACTAAACTACTTTCTCTAGCTTTTCAGGAATCAAAATCTGACTCATCTTTATTTATTTTCTACTGTTGCACGTAAACTTTGACTCAACTAGTGAACCAAAAATTTAGATCAGTTTTACCTGCAAATATATAGGTGTTGTAGTACCTAATAGAGTCTAATCCATAGGGATTGACTTATATGATAAGAAAAAGTAAACTGAAATGATGAAAATAAATTATTAAAGAACGTGCAATCTAACAAAAGAGAAAATTGTCGAGATGAAGATTCTTAAAGTAACAAAATAAAAGTAAAATGATAAAATTAATTGATATAGAGTACGATTAAGGTTTCAAAGATCCATCTAATAATTAAGAATATTGTTTCCGTTCGATTTACTTCAATTAAACTAGAATAATGATTCCGTTTAATTGGAAGATTTAGTATTTAAGGCCAAGAAAATTAATCACTAAAGATTAAGCATAAACAATTGATGATTAAAATATTTGCAAATCCATTTGAATATCACAGCAATTTTTCAAGCATCCAATGTATTCGAAAATCATAATGGATCATGATAAATATATAGATAGTCAAAGTTTCTAATAATAAAATCATTCAATTGATCAAACTCACAATAAACACTATTGTTGATTGGAAACAATATCTAAATCATTAGACTTCACTTCTAAGCTTAGTACAAAAGATTTAGCCAACCATGTTCATCATAAGAGCCATACAAATCAAATAAATATTCTCTATGATAAAATTAAAATAAAATACAAAACTTAATAGAGAAAAGAGCATTTAGAAGAGAGCAGAAGTGGAGAGAAGAGCCCAAAAGAACTCCCAACATATTGCGTCCTTCCTGCATCTGTCCCCAAATGAAAAAGAGATCCTATTTTCATTTGGAAGCTGAAGTCTTTCCGTCTGCCTAGCCACTCCCTAGCTAGCCTTTCGTTTCTCTCTCTCCAACCTCTCTAAATGAAAAAGGCCTCCCAAAAGCTCCTGTAGCATCCTTCTCTATACTTTCATCTACCAGCGTCCAAATGAAAAAGAGGCCTCTCTGTAGTCCCTCTCTCTCCGTAAATCACTCCCCCTGTCCCTTTCCAAATGAATTTTTTTTCTCTGCTACATTCGGCTAGGGGTGTCAAACCGTGTTAACGGGTCCTGTTCGTGTCGTGTCAAAGCATGTATACCTCAACCCTAACTTGACTTGTTAAGCTTATCCTGTCAAAATCTCAAACCCTAACACGACCCATTAACATAATAGGTCGTGTTGTGTCAACCCGTTTTGACCCATTAATGAATATTATGAAATAGGTTAACACGATACAATACGATCCATTTCAAACTGTTTTATGTAAATGGGTTGAATATGCTCGAAATTAACTAGTTTGACCTGATTAAATTTAGCATAATTTTATATAAATTTTCAAAATTACAATATTTATAAAAACTATAAAACTAATTACAAGTCCAAAATTACAATCCAAACAATAAAAATATCGAAATTGAAATTCTAACAATTTTACTTTTAGGTATAAGGGTATAATTGTAATTTTAATTTTCTTAACGTGTCATAACGGGTTGACCCATTATCAATCCATTAAGCAATCGTGTCTTAATAGGTCAATCTATTTTGACTCGAACCCATTAAGATTAAACCCTCACCCGCTACTATCGTGTCGTGTTTGTGTTGGGTTAACAGGTCGTGTAACATATTGTCACCCCTACATTCGGCATCCTCCAACTCTGTGTGATCCTAGCAGCAAGTCTTTTCTTAGCCTTTTCTTTCCTTCGTCCAAGACTTTCCCCAAATAATACAGCCAGCCTCCAAAATAAAAAATAATGAAGTCCAGTCCGTAGCTCTCCTCTCGTTTTTTTGTAAGTTAGGTCCCCTTCCTTTTCTCTCTACCGAAACAGCTACCATGTGTGCCTCTTTTCCTTCTTTTCATCCAGCGTTTTGGGGTTTTTTTTTCCTCTTTTGGTGTAAGTTTGTCATCATTTCCCAAAAAGCCATCTGCATGCCTCCCCTTTCAAAAGCTCAAGTCATCAGACTCCAAAAAAGGCTCATGCGTGATGCCTCAATTGTTTGAGTGATTAACTTTGAGAAACTGAGAATGAAATAGAAACTAAAAATAAATAAGAAAAATAAGAAAAGTAAGACTAGACTATTAAAAAAATGTGTTGTGCATGTGAGGAGTTATCGTAAGTTATAAAAATAAACATAAATATGATATTAATTAATTTAAACCACAACTCGAATTTATGCCTATTAATCATTTTTCATCTAAAACCAATAATAATGTCATGAACTAATTAAAATAGAGCAATGCTACACAACCTCCCAACCTCCACACAACAATTTTTTTTTTTTTTCAAAATTTTCAAATTTTTAATTTTTAAAATTTTTTTTTTAAGTCTATTCTTCTTAAATTAATTCAATTCTTCTATTTATTATTCATAAATTAAATATTTGATAAAAGAAAAAAATAATAAAAATTAAAAAAGTGTGATGTGTGAAGGTTGTATGAATAGTAGGAGATTGTGTAGATTTTTTCATTAAAATATATTGGTTTTAAACGTATGAAATATGTAATATTTCAACTCAATCACACCTCAACCAGCATTTTACTAATCCTTGAGTAAAATAATGAAAATTAATTGAAATGAATATTGCATAAAGCTCGAAATCCAAACAAAAACAATGAAACATAATTCTAAATTCTCACAAAAATCAATTCGGGACTACTCAACACTAGGAGTTGTATTCATAAGGAAAGTCTCAACAATTATTCACATAGAATTGGGGCAGATGTCTTAGAACTCAAATGTGTGTGGCTAAATCTTTGTCTATTCCTCATTAATAAGCATGATCTATCATAGGAGTTTTCAACCTTAAGTTAATCATTATTGATTCTAACTACCTCAAAGTCCAAGGGACTAGTAGTTTTCAAGTCAACTCTGTTTAAATGTTGAACACTCAACCCCCAAAGTTTTGGGTACTGTTTCTAGCCCTTTATTTAGGAAAGCTAACACGCTTTCATCTTCTTTTTCCTTATCTTTCTTTCTTTTCTTTTCTTTTTTTAATTTATGCATCTTTGTTCTTTCTTTTTTTCTCCTTTTCTTTAATATAAGGCTTGGTAGTCCTATAGTTTACTTCTCCTGTTTTAAATCAATGAACATTAATGAGGAACACTACAAGCATAAGCATGTGCAAAATGTCCTTTTAAAACTTGCTCCTCATTCTATATAAATCATACTAATTCTCATCTCAAGAAATATCGCATCCTAGTATTTCAAGTCATACCTCAACAAAATATGATGCATCACAAGTCATGCTCTATGCTTAGGGTTAAAGATAAATTTTCACAAAATAATTCCGCTCCGTTACTCTATCAAGGTGCTCAAATTTCACAAAAATGCCAGAAGGAGTGTGTGTTAATCATTTGTATTTCAATGCACACAAAAAAAAAAAAAATTCTTTTTTGTTGTTTGTTTTTATTATAAACTAACACATTTTCAACAGAAACCCTCCCCCAACTACATGTAACATTGTTCTAAATATTCAACAAATAAATGTTTGATAAGGTATGCTATACAGGCATGAATTGAAGCAAGATAAACACTGCAGAACACATATTGAAACAAAAATGATTAAACAGAGAGGAAAGAAGTCATCTAAGATGCCCAAGTGCACACAAGGAGTATATTTTTGCCAAACTTAGAAGACAAAAAAAGCAAAAGAAAGAAAAACAAAACAAACAAATACGGTATATACAATGAGAAATCAGAAATTAATTCTGATAAGCTGGATCCTCCATAGTAGTGGATTGAACATTTGGAGTAAAATCACTAAAAAATGGTTTCAACTTTTGTCCATTAACTTTAAAAACATTACCAATCTCTAGGTTTTCTATCTCAATGTTCCAAAAGGATAAATAGTTATTACAACAAAGGGACCAATCAATCGGGGATTGAAGCTTGCTAGGAAACAAATGGAGCAACTTTTTGGGAAGGCTCAAAAGAATTCGAAAGATATTTTTATCATGAAAAATCTTTATTCTCTCCTTGGAAACACGAGATTTTTCATAAGCTTCATTTCTGATTTCCTCTAACTCATTAAGCTGAAACTTACCAAGAAAGCAAACTTTATCCACATCAAAATTAAATTGCTTAATTGCCAAATAAGCTTTGTGTTAAAATTCCACAGGCAAGTGATATGCCTTTTCAAAAATGAGTCTATATGGGGACATACCAATCTGGGTTTTAAAAGCAGTATGGTATGCTCAAAGTGCGTCAGTTAGTTGTAAAAACCAATCTTTACGATTCGGGTTAACCGTCTTTTCTAAAATAATTTTGATCTCCCGATTGGATACCTCAACTTAGCCACTTGTTTGTGGGTGATAAGGGGTAGCAACCTTATGAGTAGTACCATATTTTCATATTAAGTAGGCTTATTGCAAAAATGTTTACCCCCCATCACTAATAATGGCTCGATGTGTTCCAAACTTTGATAAAATATTTTCTTTTAAAAATTTTAGCACAACTCTGTGATCATTTTTCTTGCATGGAATGGCCTCAATCCATTTGGACACATAATCACCAACTACCAAAATGTAGAGATTGTCAAAAGAAACTAGGAAGGGTCTCATGAAATCGATACTGATGTGAACCCCAATTGACTCGCTTTAAGACCCAACAACAACATTGGAAAAACAAGCCCAAGAACGCCAAACTCAAGTCTATGAATAGAGAATCTAGATCCGTTGAGATCTCGATTCAAGAACCTAGATTATATAAAAATCTAGACTCGTTGAAGAACATGTCTCAAGAACCCAGATTACAAAGGAGGAACGCCACAAAGGTAGTGATTTACCTTTCATAAGTTCAAATATTCAATCAAGAACAAGAGGAGATAAACTCAACTCACAATGAATAAAATTCATCAATTTCAATAATGTCTAACTTGCTTAAATGAGATTACAAGTAGTTTAAATAAACAATCCCTAAAAATCCTAGTGAATAGTGTCATGGGAACTGTAGCGTGAACAGTTCCGAGCTACAGTACTTCTAAAACCCTAGTTTACATAAAATAATAAATTTTCAAATATGCCCTTGACCAAAATACAAGGCCTACACAAAAATCCTAACTCATTAGAAATATGACATATGTGGACTAAGCATTCTCAAGCCCACTTATTCTAAACTAATAATAAATTGAAAGCCTTAACAACAATAGGCCGTATCTCTAAGTCATGTCTTGCACAGCTTGTATCAAGTGAATCAAAACTAGTTCTCCTTCCTTTAAGCCTATCTTGAGTGTCTGGCTCTTCCCAGCTTCATCCCAATTGGTTTGCACCGATCCTTGCATTGCTTCCTTGATCTTCTTGGCTCTTGATTTTGTAATTGGTCCATCTAGAACTTGCAAAGGATCTTTAAGGCTACCTCCACTTCGGTTCCCATCAGATGCCTCAATAATCAAATATTTCGACAACCAAAATCAGATTTAATGGCATCATATTTCGATGGGTAATCTCTCCTAATTTTTGACAGCGCTCGCAAGTTTTACAAAATTCATGAGTGTCCTTGAAAATGGTAGGCTAATAAAAACCACATTATAAAATTTTAAAAGATGTTTTATTGCTAGAGAAACTGCCACCACATCCCGGAGTGACAAAAAGATATCACACTTTGAAATTCACAATCAGGAACACTAATTATCTAATCCAGACAAATATTTAAACAAATATGGAGCATCCCAAAAGAATTTGAGGAATTTCACATGTAGCAAGGAAATTATTGATGTCAGCATACCAAGGCAAATGAGATATACTAAAAATTTGCTCATTTGGGAATGTGTCTCTAATAGGAACTGTCTCTATCAAATTGAAAGAACAAGTCTAGACAGATGATTAGCAACAACATTCTCAACTCCTTTTTTATCTTTAATTATCAAGTCAAATTCTTGCAACAAAATTATCCATCTAAGCAACCTAGGCTTTGCATCCTTTTTAGCTAAAAGATATTTCAACACAGCATGATTAGTAAAAATGACAATTTAAGACCCAATCAAATAAGAACAAAATTTGTCAAGTGCAAAATTACTGCAAGTAGCTCTTTTCCAGTTATTGAATAAGTCATTTGAACACTATTTAAAGTTCTGCTTCCATAATAAATAACACAAGGTTTTTTGTCCTTACGTTGGCCCAACATAGCTCCAATAGCATAATCACTAGCATCACACATAATTTCAAATGGTAAATTTCAATTAGGTGATTGCATAATTGGTGCTAAAATCAACATATCTTTTAGCTTTGTAAAGGCTAACTCACAATCCTCAATCCACACAAATAAATTTTCCTTTGACAATAAATTACACAAAGATCTAGAAATAGCATTGAAGTCTTTAATGAATCTCTTGTAAAAACCTACATTAACTAGAAAAAATTTGGTATCCCTGATGTTTTTTGGGATGAGAAAATTAGAAATTAATTCAATCTTGGCCTTGTCAACTTCAATACTTATAGAAGAGACAATGTGGCTAAAGACTGATTGAGCTGAATTATTGCATTTTTAATACTTTTGGAACCAATATATATATTAATTCTTTCATTACTTTATCATTGGTTTTATATGGAAAAATGAATAAATCACAATTTCCATTGGATCATTCACTCACACTGCAGCAGATTGAAGAACTCCTTGAGGGGTCCAATTGCCACTGCAGCTCAGCCTTCTCCACTGCTTCGAATCTTCATCTCCATTCAATTGGCTTGATCTTTTCAATTCCCTACTTGCCATTTCATTTCAGTTTTAAGTTTCTGAATTATTTTGGAGAATTTTGATTTAGACGTTTGAGTAATTTATTTGTTATTCATTTAATTCATGTTATTTATTTTTATCGTTTTGTTAAGCTTTCATTTTAATAGTGATTACAATTACTATGGTTTAATTTGAGAATTTGTGATTTGAATACAATGATGAACCCTAGAACATTCATTTTGGGGCTTTTCAATTTTCAGTGCATGTTTTGTCAATTACTTTCTGATTTAGTTTAATTCTTAGTTTAGTTTTATTAAATTCTGAGTTTAATCTATTAGTCCTTTACATTCCAATCCGACAATCAAAATCCAAAAATATGAATCTAGTCCAAGACTAGTGTCCTCTCCCATTCTTTGAACATACCATCATTTTATTTTCTCTTTGTGAAGTTTTTACCTTTTTCAATGAGTTTGATTTTTAAGTAAACTTTCCCTGATGAGACGATCTAGGAATTTATTCCTAAGTATTACACGACATCCTCCTGCACTTGGGATAGCTTTAGTGCTACTCATTTTTGAGTGAGTCAAGTTTTTGGCGCCGTTGCCGGGGAAAGTATTTTAGCTTAAATTTAAATTCGTTAATTTTGTTATGTTCTTTAAACTGATGTTTCATGTCTTGGGTGAGGGACAGTTAAAATAGGTTGCTTAGAGTCACATCGAGTATTGAGAGTAGTATACACAATTTGGAGATAGATAGCTCTTCTGTCTTTTTTATTAGTGAGTCAGGTGAGGAAATTGAAATTGAACCAGAAAACATGGCTGCACCTGTACCATGCACTCTTAAGGATTATTTGCAAACTACAATTTCATGCATAGTTTTACCTGAAAATGCACCTAATTTCTCTATTAAGCATGGCATGATGTCAGTGATACCTCAGTTCCACGGGATGGATTCTGAGAGTCCTTATCAGCACTTGACAGATTTTGAGTTGGCTTGCACCACTTTTATCACTAGGGTTGTCACTGATGAATTCATTAGACTTCGTTTATTTCCTTTCTCTTTAAAGGATAAAGCGAAGATTTGGTTTAATTCTTTGAGGCCTAATTCTATTTCTAGTTGGTCTGATATGCAGCGTGAATTCTTACAAAAAAATTTTCCTTTTCAGAGAACTCAGTTTTTGCAAGAGCAAATCAGCCAGTTCAGTCAGAGACCTGATGAGACCTTTCAGGCCAGTTGGGAAAAATTTAAAGATTTGGTGAACATTTGTCCATATCATGGTTTTGAATCTTGGAGGTTGGTGAGCTATTTTTACACTGGTCTCACTTCAGAATGCAAGCAGTTTGTTTAGACAATGTGCAATGGGGAGTTCTTTAGCAAGGAACTTGATGAAGCACTATCATTTTTTGACTACCTTGCTCAGAGCGCACAACAGTGGAACACTCGTACTGATCGAGTTCCATTAGCAACACAGCCACTAAGGGCTATTTCTGGAGGGGATAGATATGAGCTTAAGGAAGACACTGATGTTCAAGCCCGAATAGCTGCATTGACTAGAAGACTAGAGGCATGTTCTATATGTGTTGATTCAAACCATAAGACCCAAGACTGCCCGATTATGCCAGTATTTCAAGAAGGTGGGTCTGAGCAGATGCAATCAGCTAACTGGGTTAATAGAGCACATAATCAGCCTTTCTCCAACACATATAATTTCCTCCACCCAAATTTCTCATGGAGAAATGATCAGCCTGGTAGGTCCCCACCACCTCAGCAGCAGCCATTTAATCAGGGTGCTCCTCAGCACCAATATCCGCCATATCAGAATCCTCAAGAGCTATCCTTATGTAGCTCCTCCTGAATTTCAGCCTCATGTAGCTGCACAGAGTTCTCAGCCTTCATCATCTACAAAGAAGACTCTAGATGACAGTATGGCTCAGATGGCCAATACACTTCAGCAATTCATGCAGATTCAGACCACCACAAATAATCAAAACACTCAGCCATAAATGAGTTGCGAGGAACTATTAATAAGATGAGCACAACCTTGAGCACCCTAGAGAAAGGGAAATTTCCAGCATAGCCTCAGCCTAATCCTCAAGTATACAGCCAGTAACAACAGCAAGTGCATAATGTCTTAGGGGATGTTATTGAGACAACAAAGACAGTTCTTACTTTGAGAAGTGGGAAGGACGTTCCCCAACCAGAGATGCCTATAGACACACAGGTAGTTGGTCCTACACCTGAAGATGTAACAGAGACTGATAAAGTTGAGAAAGAATCAGAGGTAGTGAGACCAGAGCTGAAGAAGCTGTGAGTGTAGATGTTGAGACTAGTAAGGGATACCAACCTGTGGTTCCCTATCCTCAGAGATTGGCAGCTGGCCAAAAGAACAAGTATCACACGGAGATTCAAGAGATTTTCAAACAAGTGAAGATCAACATTCCACTCTTGGATGCCATACAACAAGTGCCTTTATATGCAAAATTTTTGAAGGACTTGTGCATAGTGAAGAGGAAGCTGAATGTGAAGAAGAAAGTTTTCCTAACGGAGCAAGTTAGTGCATTGATATTGAGCGAGACTCCTCAGAAGTTTGGAGATCCTGGCTCTCCCAACATTTCCATTATGATTGGTGAATCACGCATTGGGAGAGCTTTACTTGATTTGGAAAGTAGTGTGAACTTGCTACCATTCTCAGTATATGAGCAGTTGGGATTGGGTGAGCTGAAAAAGACTTCCATCATGCTACAGTTGGCTGACAGATTAGTTAAGGTACAGAGGGGTATTGTAGAGGACGTGTTGGTCCAGGTGGACAAATTCTACTACCTAGTGGATTTTGTGGTTCTTGACATGCAGCAGCCAGTCTCCACTATTTACCAAGCTCCTGTCATCTTAGGAAGACCATTTCTAGCTACATCAAATGCTTTGATCAATTGCAGAAGTGGAGTTTTGAAGCTTACCTTTGGAAACATGGCACTTGAGTTGAACGTTTTCAATGCTTGCAAGATGCCAGCACATTTTGATGACACAAGTGATTTGAATGCTGTGGAGAGTTTGACACCAACAGATTTTATTTGCTCAACTTCTCCCTTATCTGATGATGATTATATTTTTCAGACACCTAAATTTTTACTTGATGAGAAAATTGATCATATCAATGAAGATGACTTCGATTTTTTTGATTGTTTTGCATATTCTTCTTTACCACTTGAAGTACAATTTGTGGGAGAAAGATGGAAACCCCAGTTTGAAGCTCTACCACCACCAGACATGCTTAAATCTTCAGAGGAAGAAGTTCTCCAGTTGGAGTTGAAACCACTTCCTCAAGATTTAAAGTATGTGTTTCTTGGTCCTGAAGAAGGCACTTTTCCGGTGGTGATTTTCTCAAAGCTAAATCAAAAGGATGAAACCCAGTTGATTGAAGTATTAAGGAAGCATCAAGGTGCAATTGGTTGGACAATAGCTGACATCAAAGGCATTGATGCCGCTGTATGTACCCACAGAATCCATCTTGAAGATGATGCTAGACCGGTTCGTGATGCTCAACGTAGGCTCAATCCTGCCATGAAGGAAGTTGTGAAAGAGGAGGTGCTTAAGCTACTCGCAGTGGGTATCATTTATCCCATCTCAGACAGTAAGTGGGTAAGTCCAACTCAAGTGGTACCAAAAAAAATCTGGTTTGACTGTCATAAAAAATGATAAAAATGAGTTGATTCCAACTAGAATCGTTACTGGCTGGAGAACGTGCATTGATTATAGAAAACTTAATTCAGCCAGTAGGAAGGATCATTTTCCTTTTCCATTCTTGGATCAAATTTTAGAAAGAGTGGTTGGTAATGCATATTATTGTTTCTTGGATGGCTATTCTGGTTATTATCAAATTGCTGTAGCACCTGAGGATCAGGAGAAAACCACTTTCACCTGTCCTTTTGGCACTTTTGCTTTTACTAGAATGCCTTTTGGTTTGTGTAATGCTCCAGCTACTTTTCAGAGATGCATGATGAGTATTTTTCTGACATGATTGATGATATTTGTGAAATATTCATGGATTATTTCTCTGTTTTTGGAAAATCCTTTGAGAGTTGTTTGCATAATTTGTCACGTATTCTCCAGAGATGTGAGGAAAAAAATCTTTTACTTAATTGGGAGAAATGCCAATTTATGGTTACTCAGGGCATTGTATTGGGACATATTATTTCTTCCGAGGGTATAAAGGTTGACAAGGCAAAGATTGAATTAATATCTAAACTTCCTATTCCTAGGACGGTTAGGGATATTCGTTCTTTTCTTGGTCATGCTGGCTTTTATAGGCGGTTTATTCAAGGGTTTAGTTCTATTGCAAAACCTTTGCGTACTCTTTTACAAAATGATATTGAATTTTTTTGGACTGATGAGTGCCAAAAATTTTTTGATACCCTTAAGAAATCGCTTACCACTGCTCCTATTGTGCAACCTCCGCAGTGGGAACTTCCCTTTGAGATTATGATAGATGCTAGTGACTATGCCTTAGGAGCTGTTTTGGGGCAGCGGGTGGATAATAGGCCATTTGTGATTTATTATGCTAGTAGAACATTGAATGATGCCCAGAAAAATTATACCACTACTGAAAAAGAATTGCTTACAGTGGTTTTTGCACTTGATAAATTTCGAACTTATATTCTTGGTTCTCCTGTTACTATTTTCATTGACCACTCTACTCTTAAGTATTTGTTGGCTAAGAAAGATGCAAATCCACGCTTGATTCGCTGGATTCTATTACTTCAAGAGTTTAACATCAAAATTAAGGACAAGAAAGAAGTTGAAAATTTGGTAGCTGATCACCTCTCTAGATTGTCATCATCTCTTTCTTCAAATGTCAGCCTTCCTCTTGATGATAGTTTCTTGGATGAGCAGCTGTTTGTTGTTGATAGAGCTCCCTGGTATGCTGACATAGTCAATTATCTGGTGACTGAGCGAATGCCTTCTAAATGGTCCACCCAAGATAAGCGTCGGTTTCTCTCTGAGGTACGACACTTTTATTTTGATGATCCATATCTTTTTAAATATTGTTTGGACCAATTGATTTGAAGATGCATTCCTGATGATGAGTTTTCTTCGGTTTTGAGATTTTGTCATATGGGTGCATGTGGTGGTCATTTTTGAGCAAAGAAAATAGTTTCAAAAATTTTGCAAAGCGGTTTTTACTAGCCTTCCATGTTTAAAGATGCTTATAATTTTTGCAAGACTTGTGAGCCTTGTCAAAAATTGGGATCCATTAGCAAAAGAGACATGATGCCTCTTTCCCCTATTCTTACTTTAGAAATTTTTGATTGTTGGGGAATAGACTTCATGGGACCTTTTCTAGTTTCTTTTGGAAACACATATATTCTATTGGTTGTGGATTATGTTTCAAAATGGGTGGACGCTATTGCTTGCAAAACAAATGACCATCATTTTGTCCTGAAATTTTTGCAATCTTTGTTTGCTCGTTTTGGCATGCCAAAAGTTATTATAAGTGATGGGGGTTCTCATTTTAGCAATAAACCATTTTCTACACTTGTGAAGAAATATGGTATCACACACAGAGTTTCTACCCCTTATCACCCTCAAACAAATGGGCAAGCTGAATTGGCAAACAGAGAGATAAAAATTATTTTAGAGAAAACCATCAAGCCTAATAGGAACGATTGGTCGGTTAAACTTCTTGATGCTTTGTGGGCTTATAGGACAGCTTTTAAAACAAATCTAGGGATGTCTCCTTATCGATTAGTTTATGGTAAAGCTTGTCATTTACCTGTTGATATTTAGCATCGAGCTCTTTGGGCCATAAAACATGTTAACATGTCACTTGATGAAGCTTCAGGGTTGAGAAAGTTACAGATCAATGAATTGGATGAAGCTCGTCGGAATGCTTATGACAACGCTCAGCTTGCAAAGGAACGCATGAAAATTCTACATGATCAGAAAATTCATCCAAAGCATTTCACACTTGGCTAGGAAGTTCTTCTTTACAACTCTTGCTTGCACATTTTTCCTGGAAAGTTGAAATCCCGATGGAGTGGGCCGTACATTGTAAAGACCGTTCATCCTCATGATGCGGTAGACATTTTCAATTCGAAGAATGGTAATAGCTTCACTATCAACGGACAACGTCTAAAGTCATTTCTGAAGGTCTTTGATCCACATGAAGAGATCTTGCTTGTGCAAGACCCCAGGGAAGTGTTTTGATTTGCTTCTCCTTCTTTACAGTTTTCTTTACTTGCTTTGTTTTTATTTGTTCTTTTGCTTTGATTTTATATTTCATGTTGTTTGTTTGTTTTGCTTGTTTTTTCTGTGCACTTTATTTTCTTTTGTTCGACTCATTGACGACTATGTCTCTCACTAGTTGGGGGGTAGCATGTGTGCACAGTTTAAAATATATATATATATATAAAATAAAAAAATAAGATTTGTGAAATTTGAGCATCTTGGTGGAGTAGTTGAGCGGGATCATTTGTGAAGATTTATTTTCAAGTTTAAACATAGAGCAAGATTTTTGATGCATCATATTTTGTTGATATGTGGCTTGAAACACCGGGATGTTATGCTTATTGAGATGAAACTTGATAAAATTTTTATAGAACGAAAGACAAATTTTGAAGGACATTTTGCACATGCTTATGCTTGTAGTGTTCCTTATTTACCATTCATTGATTTGACACTGGAGAAGTAAACTACAGGACTATCGAGCCATGCCAAAAAGAAAAAAAAAAGAAAAAAGAAAAGAAAAAAGGATTTGAAAAGAAAAAAACAAAAAGAAAAAAAAGAGAGAAAATGAATAAAGGCGACTTAGTGAACTTTCCTAAGTAAAAAGGGCTAGAAACAGTTACCCAAGACTTTGGGGGTTGAGTGTCCAACCTTTAAAAACAGAGCTAGCGTGAAAACTGCTAGTCCCTTGGGCTTTGAGGTAGTTAGAATCAACAATGATTAATCTTAAGGTTGAAAAATCCTATGGCAAATCATGGCTAGTAATGAAGAACACACAACCGGTCTAGCTCCACACACACATTTGAGTTCTGAGACATTTGCCTTAATTCTATGTAAAAGATTGTTGAGATAGTTTTGGTGGGTATAACCCTTGGGGGTTGAGTAGTAACATGTCACTTTTGTGAGAATTCAGAATTGTGTTTGATTGTTTTGTTTGAATTTCAATCTTTATGCAATATTCATCTCAATTAATTTTCACTATTTTGCTCAAGGATTAGCAAAATGGTAATTGGGGGTGTGATTGAGCTGAATTATTGCATTTTTAATGCTTTTGGAACCAATATATATTAATTCTTTCATTACTTTATCATTGATTTTATATAGAAAAATGAATAAATCAAAGTTGTAATTTTAATTGATTAAAAGCATGAATTTCTGTTTTAATTTTATCAACTGTTGATTACTATGGATTATGGTACATATCGCTCGAGCGGCAGCTAAAAGCCGCCGCTCGAGCGAATTCAGGTAGATTGGAACGCTCGATATTCGCTCGACCCTCCGCTCAAGCGAATTTAGGCAGAGTCGAACGCTCGATGTTCGCTCGACACTCTACTCGAGCGAATATCGCATTTTACAAATTAGTGTTTATTTGGCCGTCAGAGTATATAAATGATTTTTAACATCTTATGGCCGACCTTTGGCTGGAAAACTCGGTTTTGAGTAGAGAAACACTTAGAATTCATTATTTTTCATTGATTTTCATTCAGATTCGAAGAGGAGGATTCATACAATCAATCATTCAAGCAGCTATACAATTTCCACTGGATCATTCACTCACACTGCAGCAGATTGAAGAATTCCTTGAGGGGTCCAATTGTCACTGCAGCTCAGCCTTCTCCACCGCTTCGAATCTTCATCTCCATTCAATTGGCTTGATCTTTTCAATTCCCTACTTGCCATTTCATTTCAGTTTTAAGTTTCTAAATTATTTCAGAGAATTTTGATTTAGACATTTGAGTAATTTATTTGTTATTCATTTACTTTATGTTATTTATTTTTATCGTTTCGTTAAGCTTTCATTTTAATAGTGATTACAATTACTATGGTTTAATTTGAGAATTTGTGATTTGAATACAATGATGAACCCTAGAACATTGATTTTTGGGGCTTTTCAATTTTCAGTGCATGTTTTGTCAATTACTTTCTAATTTAGTTTAATTCTTAATTTAGTTTTATTAAATTCTAAGTTTAATCTATTAGTCCTTTACATTCCAATCCGACAATCAAAATCTAAAAATATGAATCTAGTCCAAGACTAGTGTCCTCTCCTGTTCTTTGCACATACCATCATTTTATTTTCTCTTTGTGAAGTTTTTACCTTTTTCAACGAGTTTGATGTTTAAGTAAACTTTCCCTGAGGAGTCGATCTAGGAATTTATTCCTAAGTATTACACGACATCCTCCTGCATGTGGGATAGCTTTAGTGCTACTCATTTTTGAGTGAGTCAAAGACAATCCCTTGAGTGATCATAAAATGATAATTTTTCCAGTTTAAAATCAAATTCTTTTCTTTGTATCTAATTAGCAATTTTTTCAAATGAGTCAAACATTCGTCAAATAAATCACCAAAAATAGAGAAATCATCCATGAAATATCTCAACAAAACACTCTACCATATCACTAATATGCTCATCATGCATCTTTGAAATATAGCAGGAGTATTACAAAGTCTGAATGACATCCTTCGATATGCAAAGGTATCAAATGGACATTTAATAGTGGTCCTTTCTTGATCCTCAAGAGCAATCTCAATTTGGTTACATTCAAAATAACCATCTAGAAAACAATAAAATTTATGGCCCGCTACACGTTCAATTATGTGATCCATGAATGGTAAGAGAAAATGATCATTCCTAGTGACATAATTTAGTTTTCTGTAGTCATGCACATATGCTAACCAATAGTAACTCTAGTTGGGATTAATTCATTATCAGTATTTTTAACTACATTCGCACCAGATTTCTTAGGTACTACCTGCGTAGAACTAACCCATTTACTATCAAAAATATGATAAATAATCCCTATGTTTAGAAGTTTTGACACCTTCGCTCTAACAACCTCTTTCATGTTGGGGTTCAGTTTACGTTGCATCTCTTTAGAGGGCTTAGCATTATCCTCTAGATATATCCTATGGGTGCAAATTAAATGAATAATACTTTTAATATCAGCTATGGTTCATTCTATTGCCTCTTTGTGTTCAATGAGAATGTCAATTAATTTTCTCTCCTGAATTTCATCCAGTTCTGATGAGATAACTACTGGTAATGTCTCTGCTTGGCCTAAAAATGCATATGTGAGATCAGGAGGTAGAAGTTTCAAGTCGAGTTTTGGTATTTGCACACTTGAGAGGAGGGGCACGATATCACTAGGTGACAATTTCTCAAAGCGTGTCATCCTTTTATCAGTGTCCATTATAGGAGTAGATTCTAACAAAAAATCATAGATGCAAGCATAGAATCATCATTTAAATTTTCACCATGAATCAAACAAGCCTCAAG
Organism: Carya illinoinensis; assembly: GCF_018687715.1. Classification (NCBI taxonomy): domain Eukaryota; kingdom Viridiplantae; phylum Streptophyta; class Magnoliopsida; order Fagales; family Juglandaceae; genus Carya; species Carya illinoinensis. The sequence continues at coordinate 10,681,332 of NC_056763.1, read as the reverse complement.
AGGATCCGAAAAAATTGACAAATCAAATTTATTTTGAGCAAGAGTTTGGATCAAATTTACTTCATGCACATCATCATCATTGACAGGTTTCTTACAAATATTGAAAAATATTCAACTCCAAATTCACGTTCCTAAAAGAAATTATCATCATACTACTCTTACAATTTATTAAAGCATTCAAGGTCGCAAGGAATGGCCTACCCAAAATTATAGGAATTTGAGTGCAAACATCAAAGACAGGTTCTGTGTCTAAAACAATAAAATCCACTGGAAAATAAAATTTGCCTACGTACACTAACACATCCTCAACTATCCCTCTCTATATTTTTATTGAATGGTCAGCAAGTTGAAGTGTTACCTTGGTGGGTTTAAGTTCACCAAGACTCAATTACTCATATACCGAGTAAGGTAGGGGATTAACACTAACACAAAGGTAAAGTACAGCTTTCTCAATTTTAAAATTTCCAATAACACAAGAAATTGTTGGACAACCTAGATCTTTATACGTTGAAGGAGAATTATTTTGAAGGATGGCGCTTACCTATTTTGTGAGGAAAGCCTTCTTTTGCACTTTCATCGTAAACTTCATTGTACACAGATGTTTCAAAAATTTAGCATAAGATGGAATCTGTTTAATCGCTTCTAACAAAGGAATATTAATTTTCACTTGTTTGAAAATCTCAAGAATATCAGCATTTTGAATCAATTTATGAGAAGGTTGCAACCTTTGGAGAAAAGGGGCAGGTATTAGGGCTTTCACAAGCATATCTAGTTCAACCTTGTCAAGTTTGCTATCACTCTTAGAATTTAAATAATTGTTAGTCCCATCAACTTTCATTGAAATACTTTTATCAATTGTTTTTCCATTACGTAGAGTGGTGATGGACTTAGCATGTTCAAATTTTGAATCAGAAGAATTTGAATTTCTTTTCTCAAATTTCCTTTTGGGATTCGGCTGAGATTGAGCAGGAAACTTACGTTTTTCTTGAGCATGCAATGTGGAGGTCAGGTCGCTAATAAAACTTCTCATATCATTAATGGCATGCATTGTCCAAGTATTAATATTAGCTTGCCTTTACATTAAAATTTGTAATGTCTCATTCAGGGTTTTCTTATATGGAGGCACATAAGGAGTAGAAGAAGAAGGCCCCCGAGGATTTTGATTTGAATTGGACTCGTTCATCCAACTAAAGTTGGGGTGATTTCTCTATCCAAGATTATATGTTTCTGAATAAGGTGAAGAAAATAGTCTTCTATAAGAATTCATGACATTTGCTTGTTCGTGCAACACCTCTTTAAAAGTAGAGATTGTGGACAATCCTTAGTTGGGTGTCCACTAATCCCAAATATACCACAATTCTCTTCTTCTTTTTCAATGGCCTTAGTTGAATTTACCTTCCTAAGTTCCATAGCCTTGACTTTTATTGTCAAACTTGTTATCCTAGCATTCACATTATCATTTCTTTTAAGGACATACATATCCTCTTAAGACATGGCATTAGGCTTGAACTTATTTGACAGATCAGAATGATCTGTGTTGTCCCAAGATTGAGCATTTTTAGTCAATTGGTCAAAATAGTCTCAAGCATAATCAGAAACTTTATTTAAAAATTCACTATTACACATCATTTGAGATGTTAAACCTTTATAGAAGAAACTAATGGTGCTCCAACTCTCATAGCCATAATGTGGGCAAGTTAGCAATAATTCCTTAAAGCGCACTCTCAACACTGAAAAAATGTTTCATTTTCTTTTTGAGAAAAATTCATAATGTTTATGCAAATAGTGTTGGTCGTGTGAGTAGGAATTTTTTTTTTCAAAAATTCTCTTTACATTTCCTGCCATGTACCAATAGATCTTGGTCTTAAGGAATTCAGCTAATTTTCAGACTTTTCTTTCAAAGAGAATGTGAACAACTTTAATGTAACAATATCATCATTGACAGTTTGATTTTGTAAAGTTACACAAATCTCTTCAAATTCTTTCAAATGAAAATAAAGACTTTCTGAGTCTAAGCCATGAAATTTAAGAAGTAATTGAATTACTCCCGGTTTTAAATCAAAATTCTCCATATTTGTAGGAAAAATCATGCAAGATGGAGTACTTGTCCTTGTTAGCTGCAAATACTCTTGCAAAGTTCTTATTGGTGGATTATTTTGTGCCTCCTCATTTTCGAGTTCATCATAAATACTATGATTGTCAGCCATGGTGTCAGAATGATTTTTGGAATCACCAAACAACCTATCAACCAACTTTTTTAAAACAATTTATTCTTTCCTCAATCTACTAGTTTGATTATGTTGCCACAAGATTATTCATCATAGAGCTGGCTCAAGTACATTAAAAAAAAATCTAAAAGGTATGGTCAAGTTTAAAAATTAATTAATGCATGCACCACCTAAAGTCTTCTATTCTAAAAACTAAATGCAAAATAAGTAAGGAAATTTAAAAATAAAAATAAAATTAGAAAAAAAATGAATGGAACGAGATTACCAAATGTTATGAATAAAACAATGCTACTTGATCCATTTCCCGATAAAATAACAAATATCGTACCTGTAAAAATACGAAAAAGTTAGCAAAAGATTACTATTAATTTTCTTTTTCTTAAAAAAAAAAAATCTTATCACACTTTATAATCCCCGGCAATGGCTCAAAAAACTAGTTACGCCTACACTTTGACTCAACTAGTAAACCAAAAATTTAAAGCCGTTTTACCTACAAGTATACAGATGTTGTAGTACCTAATATGGTCAAATCAACAAAGATTGACTTATTTGATAAAAAAAAATAAACTCAAATGATTAAAAGAAATTACTAAAGAATGTGCAATTAATTAGAAGAGAAAATTGTCAAGATGAAGATTCTTAAAATAACAAAATTAATAAAAGTAAAATGATAAAATTAATTGATATGGAGAACAACTAAGGTTTCGATGATTCGTCTAATAATTTAGAATATATTTTTCATTCGATTTATTTCAATTAAACTAGAATAATAATTCCGTTTAACTGGAAGATTTAGTATTTAAGGCCAAGAAAATTAATCACTAAAGATCAAGCGTAAACAATTTATGATTAAAATATTCACAAATCTATTTGAATATTACAAGGATTCTTCAAGTATCCAATATATCTAGAAATCGCAATGGATCAAGATAAATATATAAACAGTCAAAGTTTCTAATAATAAAACTATTCAATCGATCAAACTCATAATAAATACTATTGTTGAGTAGAAATAATATCTAAATTATTAGACTTTATCTAAATTATTAGACTTTATCTCTGATCTTCGTATGAAAGATTTAGCTAATTATGTTTATCATAAGAGTTATGTAAATCAAATAAATATTCTTTATGATAAAATTAAAATAAAATATAAAACTTAAAAAAAAAATAGCATTTAGAAGAGCAGAAGTGGAGAGAAAGCCCAAAAGAACTCCCAGCGTATTGCATCCATTTTGAGTCCATCCCCAAACGGAAAAGTGATCCTTTTTTTCGTTCGGAAGCTGGAGTCTTTCCGTCTCTATCCCAGAACCCAGAAAAATACCCTCCGTCTGAAGCCAATCACCCCCAAAACCCAAGAAGAGTTCGTGTCTTTTTCCCCAGACGAAAAATTCCTTCAGTCCGTGGGTCCTACGTCTCCCCAGTTGACCTCTCTCCAAAAGCCCCTGCTCTCTCTCTCACCAAAGCCCTGCCTTTCACTTTGTCCTAGTGTACCACCTTTCTGCCTCCAACCGAGACAAGAAGAAAAATCCAACTCCCAGTCGATTCGGTGCTTCTCCAAACCGCTCCCCAGCCAGCCTTTCGTCTCTCTCTCTCCAACCTCTCTAAATGAAAAACCCATCCGCGCGAAAAACTCCCGTAGCGTCCTCCTCTATACTTTCATCTACCAGCGCCCAAATGAAAAAGAGACCACTCCGTAGTCCCCCTCTCTCCGTAAATCACTCCCCCTGTCCCTTTCCAAACGAAACGTCTTTCTTCTTTTTTTTCTGCTGCGTTCGACGTCCTCCAGCTCTGTGTGCCCCTAGCAGCAAGCCTTTTCTTTCCTTCGTCCAAGACTTTCCCCAAATAATGCAGCCAGCCTCCAAAACAAAAAATAACGAAGTTCAGTCCGCAGCTGTCCTCCCGTTTTTCTGTAAGTCAGGTCCCTTCCTTTTCTCTCTACCGAAACAGCTGCCGTGTGTGCCTCTTTTTCTTCTTTTCATCCAGCGTTTTGGTGTTCTTTTTTTCTCCCTTGGTGTAAGTTTGTCCTCATTTCCCAAAAAGCCATATGCTTGCCTCCCTTTCCACAAACTCAAGTCATCAAACTCGAAGGAAGGTTCATGCGTGATGCCTCATTTGTTTGAATGATTAACTTTGAAAAACTGAGAATAAAATAGAAATTAAAAATAAATAATAAAAATAAGAAAAGTAAGAATAGTTTATTAAAAAAATGTATTATGCATGTGATGAGTTGTTGCCCAATTAAATTATAGGTTATAAAAATAAACATAAATCATGATATTAATTAATTTAAACCACAACTTGAATTTATGCTTATTAACTATTTTTTCATCTAAAACCAATAATAATGTCATGAACTAATTAAAATATATTAGTTCTAAATGTATGAAATATTCAATATTTCAACTCAATCATATACAATGATTCTAATCGGATTTTTGTGCTTATCTATGTCGATGATATCATTGTCACTGGGTCTAGTCCCAAATTGATTTCAGATTTCATTTCCAATCTTGGCATGCCATTTCCTATTAAGGACTTAGATCCTCTTCATTATTTTTTTGGGTATTGAGATTGTTAGAAATAATCATGGTTTATACTTATGTCAATCCAAGTATATATAACTGAGTTGCTTCATCACATCAACATTAATCCTGCCAAAACCTGTTTCCACTCCCAATGGATTCTTCCATTGAACTCATGGCATTAGATGGAAATACCTTTGAAGATACTTACTTGTACCAAAATATTGTACTTGGTAACTTGCAGTATCTATCTTTTACTCATCTTCACATATCATTTGCTGTTAATAAATTATGTCAGTACATGCATAATCCAAAAAATTCCTCATTAGCAAGCTGTGAAACGCATCCTTAGATATCTCAAACTCACTTCTCATTTTGGTATTCATTTCTCTAAGAGTTCTAAACTTACTATTTTGGCCTTTTCGGATGCAGATTGAGCAGATTGTCCTGATGACCGAAAATCAATGGGAGGATTTTGTATATTTCTTGGATCCCATCTTGGGTCTTAGGGTTCCAAAAAGCGACCAACCATTGCTCATTCCTCCATGGAGGCTAAGTATAAATCGATTGCATGCAAATACAACCTGTGAGGTATTATGGATTCAATACTTATTGATGGAACTTGGAATGTATTTAGCTTAACCACCAACTTTGTGGTGTGACAATATAGAAGCCACCTATCTTTCTATAAATCCTATCTTACATGCCCACACCAAGCATGTGGAACTAGATTATTACTTTGTGAGGGACAGGGCAGTTGCCAAAACTCTCAATGTATCATTTCTGTCCAACAAAGAGCAAATAGCCGATATTCTCACTAAACAACTCGGTTTCTTTTACTTTGATCAAGCGTCGCCAAAAGCCACACAAGCAAAGAAGGAATGCAAAGTAGTAGCACTAACCTAGTCAGCAAAATACATGAGAAATGCAAGGATAGCACAGTAGAAGAATGAAGAAACTGCAAGGATAGCACAACAGAAGAATGAAGAAACTTCTAGAAATATAAATTCCTTTCTGGTAGGATAGGTGTCAATTCATCCTACAATTATGTAAAACCTTTGGTCATTTCTTTCTCTATATAAGCAATGTAAAGGGCATTGAAATAGTGTGCAAGAAAATAGGGCAATGAAAATATATTATTTCCTTTAAGCATTTTGTCTAGCACTTGATGCTCATATTGGGTTGTCAGCCTCAACATTATGGTATTTGGAGGATTTTTGGGAGGACATAAGGCATCTTCTATTGATGATGAATTTTCAATTTCAACATGTCTTTAGGGAAGGTAATGTGGCAGCTAATTATCTTGCTTGGATGGGAAGCAATGGCTATAGTAAGGATTTGTTTTCATAGGATGATCTTTCGGTCATGCTTAAAGGTAGTTTAAGAACTGACAGATGTGGCTTACCATATTTACGGCAAGTTTGACAGATTGGTTGTTTGGTTTTTTGGAGGTTGTTTCGTTTTGCTGTGGGAAGTATATTTGCAGAGTTACACGATTTTTGTCTTTTTTTTAAACAAGGTAAACTTTCATTGATTAAACACACTGTTACAAAGATCTAGTTGAACAAGATGTCTAATACAATTAGGTATCTCCTCTACATCATAAAGATCACACTCATTGTGACGCCCCCAAATCCCCACGCACGAACACGGGAAAATCGAAACGTCCGGATGATGACATCACTGGTCACCACCCTATCGACGTGTGCCAAGTGTGTGTATAAGCAACAAACATGCACGAGAAACACACAGCGAAAAGCAAAGTCAATAACTAAGTACCAGAATTTTTTCTTAGTTTAATACAAAACTGTTTAAAACATATATGATAACATGTGACGCCCCCAAATCCCCACGCCCGAACACGGGGAAATCGAGACGTCCGGATGATGACATCACGGGTCACCACCCTAACGACGTGTGCCAAGTGTGTGCAGAAGCAACAAATGTGCACGGAATAACACGCAGCGGATAACGAAAGTCATAACTAAGTACCAGAATTGTTCTCAACGTAATACAAGCTGTTTAAAAACGTACATAGATAAAATATTACAAAAACACAAATACAGCTTTAAACAAATATAACACATAGCATCAGCAACCCGGCGGAGCCGCATCCCCGGGCTCAGCCTCCTCCTCTTCGTCCTCTAACTCTGCACCAAAAGCTACGGAACCAAAAATGGTACCGCAGGTAAGTAAAACCCAAACACCACCAGATAAAAACACATAAAACTCAATCAACATGGATGCAAGAACAACCAATGCACATGCCCCGCAAAACCACATTTTTGCACGCACACCAAAAACCCATTGGCCCAATAAAAACATAATCTTAAAAACCACGCCTCGCCATTATCCCAGATAATGGCCCAAACCACCATTTTCCCTGAAAATGGATCAAAAGCCTCAAAACCAAAACTCGCCATTTTCCCAGAAAATGGCCCGCATCCGAAAACCATATAAACACACCGGTTATGCATGCACCATGATCTCCCCTAGGGATCATCCGCACACCCTGGCTATGTGCCACACCGCCGGTAAGGACCACGCATGTGACACCTCAACGAGTGATGCCCAGACTCGCGCCCCGCGCGTACCTGGCCAGGCCATCATCTAGCCCTCGCCAGCGAAGGGCCACGGAGTCAGTGAGTAGAGCGATGCCCAGACTCGCGCCCTGCGTGTACCTGGCCGGGCCATCCTCTAGTCCCGCTCCCGTCGTCGCCCAGCGATAACTCAGGGGACGTCACTCAGTATTATCCACTCCCGAGTGACCAGAGGAGCTCCACCAAGATAATAACCCATCCCGGCTTGGGCTCGTGAGACACACGCACCCGAAAATCCAATCATGCCAGCAAAACAGGGTTTCTCAAATAAATAAAATACCCGTGCATGCCCCATGCAAATGCAATTATCAATGCACAAAACAAACAACCAATTATAAAACAATAAATCAAGCAACTCCGTCCTCCATCCATCCGACCCCCGAACTCCTCGGACTCAGTCCGGAATCAACCAACCAGCAGCAATAAATTATTGAAAGAGCAATATATATTTAAATATGAAAATAGGGTTTGGAAAATACTTACAGCGCTATATGGCAATTTTAGAAAACACGCGGCGTTGCAAACGGCGCCGGAAAAGCAACGTCACAGTGAAAATTCACTGTGGCCGTGGGTTGTGAAAAACCCACTTTTGAACGGGGACAAACTAGGACACGAAATTGATAGGGAATGGTCTAGGGATGGTTGTGAAGCTATTGGAAGTGGTGGTTGGCCGTGGGTGGCAGCGGAATCGCCGGAAATAGGCCGGATTTCCCAAAAAGGAAAGCTAGCTCGTAGGAGCTGTTCCGGTGGTCGTTGGAGGCCGGAAATAGGTGGGTTAGGACGGCAAGGGACCGGTGATAAAGTGGTGAAGAAATGGTGGCTGGAGGTGGAGCGACGGCGGCGGATCGAGCTGAAAACCGCACGGGCTTTGAGGAGCTTTTCCGGCCAAACGGCCTGCCGGCAGGGGGAGATATTTGGTGGGAAGGTGCGCCGGAGGGAGGGGGTTCGAACGAGACCGGCGGTGAGCCAAACGGTGGCCAGACGACGGCGGTCTGGGCTGAAGAAGCTCCGGCCGTGGGTGAGGAGAGAGAAGAGAGAGAGAGGCCGGGGGGGTCGATTGGGGAGAGAGAAAAGAAAAGAAAAAAAAAAGAAAAGAAAGAAAAAAGAAAAAGGAAGGAAAAAGAAAGAAGGAAAAAGAAAAAAAAGAAAAAAGGAAAAAGAAGAGAAAAAGGAAAAGAGATGTAAAGAGAAATGAGGTCCAAACCTCACTCCGGGAAAACAAAACAAACCGCCGAAAAGGGATTAAAAACCACAAAACATCTAAAAGAAATAAAACACAACATCAAATAAATTAAAAAACCAAATTTTAAAACGCAATTAAATTAAAATAATTAAACTAATATATTAATTAAAATAAAAATAATTATTTCAGCGAAAATACACTCAAAAGCGGGTCATCACATAACATATTACAAATCACACACATATTTTTAAACCAACAACAAAACTTAAACTTTAACTCAGAACTCCGGCGGAGCCACATCCTCGGGCTCAGCCTCCTCCTCTTCCTCGAACTCTGCACCAAAATCTACGGAACCAAAAATGGTGCCGCAGGTAAGTAAAATCCAAACACCACTAGATAAAAACATATAAAACTCAAACAATATGCATGAAAGAAAAACCAATGCACACGTCCCGTAAAACCATTTTTCCACACACGCCAAAAACCCATTTGGCCCAAAAACATAACGCTTAAAACCAAGCCTCGCCATTATCCCAGATAATGGCCCAAACCACCATTTTCCCAGAAAATGGATCAAAAGCCTCAAAACCAACTTCGCCATTTTCCCAGAAAATGGCCCGCATCCAAAAACCATAAAAACGATCCAATTATGCATGCAGCATGATCTCCCCTAGGGATCATCCGCATACCTTGGCTCTGTGCCACACCGCAGGTAACGACTACGCGTGTGACACCTGAACGAGCGATGCCCAGACTCGCGCCCAGTGCGTACCTGGCCGGGCCATCCTCTAGTCCCCGCCACTCTAGGGACCACGGAGTCGACACGACAGTGTTACCGTATCGTCTAATCCGGTCGTCGCCTTGCGATAATCCAGGGGATGTCACTCAGTATTATCCACTCTCGAGTGACCAGAGGAGCTCCACCGAGATAATAACCCATCCCGGCTTGGGCTCGTGAGACACATGCACCCGAAAACCATTTATGCCAACAAAACACGATTTTCTCAATTAAAATAAAATGCACATGCATGCAATATGTAATGCACGCCTCATGGCTCAAATAACCAAGCAATCACAAACAGCCAAAACCAAGCACTCCGTCCTCAAACCATCCGACCCCCGAACTCCTCGGACTCAGTCCGGAATCAGCCAACCAACACTAAATATTTATTGTATGAGCAAAATACATTTAAATCTAAAAGTAGAGTTTAGAAAATACCTACAGCGCTATATGGTATTTTTTGAAAGCTCGCGGCATTGCAAACGGCAGAAGAAAAGCAACGTGACAGTGAAATTTCACTGTGGCCGTGGGTTGTAAAATACTCACTTTTGAACGGGGACAAACCAAAGCTCGGAATTGATAGGAAATAGTCTAGGGATGTTTATGAAGCTAAGGGAAGTGGATTTTGGCCGTGGGTGGCGGCGAAAACGGCAGAGGAAGGCCAAAATACCCAAATCGGAAAACTAGCTTGTAAGGACTGTTCCGGCGACGGTTTGAGGCCGGAAATGGGTGGGTTAGGATGGCAAGGAGTCGTTGATGAAGTGGTGAAGAGGTGGTGGCCGGAGGTGGAGCGATAGCAGCAAATCGGAGCTAAAATAGTGTGGCTTGATGATGGTTTTCCGGCTAAACGGTGGCTCCGTTGGCGGTAAAAATTTGTGGGGTGGTTCTCCGGAGGGAGGGGAAGAGATTGGTGGTGGTGGTGTGCCGCACGGTGGTCGGCAGTGGTGGGTCTGGGTGGTTGGGGTGTTCTGCGTAAAGGAGAGAAGAGAGAGAGAAACGCATGGGGAAGGGGGGAAAAACGCACGGGAAAGGGGAGGGAAAAAAGAAAGAAAAAGAAAAAGAAAAAGAAAGAAAAGAGAAAAAGAGAAAGAAGAAGAAAAAGAAAAGAGAAAAAGAAAAGATGAGGGAAAAGAAATGAGGTCCAGTCTTCACTCCGGAAATCAAAACAGATCCGCCGAAAACGATATTAAAAATCGTAAAACGACTAAATAAATTAAAAACCAATTTAAAACACTATAATTTAAAATAAATAATCCACTACATTATTAAATTAAAAACAACCCTTCAGTGAAAATATACGTAAAAGCGGGTCATCACATCCTCCCCCCCTTAAAAACAAAATTTCGTTCTCGAAATTTGGAAGATCAAACACCAACTTGAAACAAGCCACATAATATCACATAAACCACCTGTGACCAAGATTAAGAGACGTACCGTCTTTTACTCAAATAAGTATGGGTACTACTCTCTCATATCAGCCACTCGCTCCCAAGAGAAATCTTGAGCTAACGGATCTCCCCATGCCACCTTAACCAAAGGTATCATCTTGGACCTCAACTGTTGCTCCTTCCAATCCATGATCTGCGACGGAACAACCTCATAAGTAAGGTTCGGTTGCAACTGAATACTCTCTGGGTCGATAAAGCGTGGCTCTTGTTGTCCAAAGCTCTTCTTCAAGGATGATACGTGGAAGACATCATGAATATCCCCAAAATATTCTGGAAAAGCAACTCTATATGCGAAGGACCCTATGTTCTCCAAGATCTGAAAAGGGCCGACATATCTTGGATCCAGTTTCCTCTTTTTACCAAAACGCTTAACTCCTCTCATGGGAAAGACTTTGAGATAAACCCAATCACCTTCTTCAAAAGATAACTCTCTCCTCCTAGTATCAGTGTAGCTCTTCTGGCGACTCTGAGCTGCCGCCATTTTATCCCTGATGATTTGAACTTGGCTTTGCATCTCTTGAATTATTTTGGGTCCAATTATCTTACTCTCCCTGACTTCATCCCAACACAAGGGCGATCTGCACTTCCTCCCATAGAGAGCTTCATAAGGAGCCATCTGAATGGTCGCATGGAAGCTATTATTATACGCAAACTCTATGAGCGGCAAGTGGTTTTCCCAACTCCCTTGAAATTCCATGACACATGCTCGCAACATGTCCTCAAAGGTCTGAATGGTGCGCTCTGATTGGCCGTCTGTCTACGGGTGATATGCAGTACTGAACTTCAACTTAGTACCCAATGCTGCCTGCAAACTCTTCCAGAACTGAGACGTGAACCTTGGGTCCCAATCCGACACAATACTCTTCGGTATGCCGTGCAACCGCACTATCTTCTTGATATACAAGCGGGTCAACTTACCCAAGGAATCGGTGTTATTAACAGGCAAGAAATGAGCACTCTTCGTTAACCGGTCAATAATCACCCAAACAGAATTTTTCCCACTAGGCGTTCTCGGCAAGCCCACTACAAAATCCATCATGATGTCATCCCACTTCCACTCAGGAATAGGGAGGGGTTGGAGCATACCTGCGGGTCTTTGATGCTCGGCCTTGACTTGACAGCATGTGTGGCATTTCTCAACATACAAGGCAATATCCCTCTTCATTCTATCCCACCAATAGTTTTTCTTCAAGTCCCGGTACATCTTTGTACTGCCGGGATGAACTGAATAAGGGGCCGCATGAGCTTTTGCCATGATCAACTCCTTGAATTCTGAATCTTTGGGGACAACCCTATGATCTCGGAATCGAAGAACTCGATCTTTATCCATACTATAGTGCAACAGCCCTCGAGATTTTTTGACTCTTTTTCTGATATCCAGCAGTTTCGGATCCTTCCTTTGAAGAGTCTTCAATTCTTCAAAATCAGTTACTCGAATATCAAAAACTGAAGATAAAATCTCTTCTTGCTGTGAACTTTCAATAAGGAGCCTTCTCATCCCACAAAGCAAATAATCCAATTCTGATGGCTCGGCTTCATCTTCCAAGTGCGATTTTCGGCTCAAAGCATCAGCAACTATATTTGCCTTCCCCGGATGATACTTGATCTCGCACTAGTAGTCACTAATTAACTCCAGCCATCGCCTCTGCCTCATGTTCAGATTCTTCTGGGAAAACAAGTGCTTCAAGCTCTTGTGATCGGTGTATACCTCGCAAGCTTCCCCATACAAAAAGTGTCGCCAGATCTTAAGAGCAAAAACAATCGCAGCCAATTCCAAATCATGCGTTGGATAATTCCTCTCATGGTCCTTTAGCTGACGAGATGCATAAGCAACAAACCGTCCTTCCTGCATAAGGACACAACCCAATCTGAATTTAGACACATCACTGAAGACTACGAATGGCTTATGTGATTCTGGAAGCACTAACACTGGTGCCGTCGTCAACCTGTTCTTCAATTCATGGAAGCTTCTCTCACACTTATCTGACCAAACAAATTCTGCATTCTTCCGAGTCAAAGCTGTGAGAGGTCCGGATAGGCGAGCAAATCCCTCCACAAATCTTCGGTAATATCTGACAAGTCCCAAGAAACTCCAGATCTTGCGCACTGTAGTCGGACACTGCCATGACAAAATGGCTTCCACCTTACTAGGATCAACAACCACTTCGTCTCGGGAAATCACATGCCCAAGAAATCTGACTTCCTCCAACCAGAATTCACACTTGCTAAGCTTGGCATACAACTGGTGTTCTCTCAATTTTCCAAGAACTAGACGAAGATGATACACATGCTCTTCAACATCTCGGGAATAAATCAGAATATCATCAATGAATACTACCACAAAGGAATCCAGATAAGGTCGAAATACTCGATTCATTAAATCCATGAAAGTAGCAGGGGCATTGGCTAATCCAAACGGCATCACCTTAAATTCATAATGCCCATATCTCGACCTGAAAGCAGTTTTGGGCACATCCTTGTCCCTTATCCTCAACTGGTAGTATCCCGACCTCAAATCTATCTTCGAGAACACAGCTGCTCCTTGAAGCTAATCAAACAAATCATCGATCTGTGGGAGAGGATATTTATTTTTGATGCTCACCTTATTTAATTCCCGATAATCAATGCACATACGGAGGGTTCCATCTTTCTTTTTAACAAACAACACTGGCGCACCCCACGGCGAAGTACTAGGCTGAATGAACCCCTTATCTACCAGCTCTTGCAACTGAGTCTTCAACTCTTTTAATTCAGCCGGTGCCATGCGGTAAGGAGCTTTATGTACAGGAGCCGCTCCAGGTTCCAAGTCTATAACAAACTCCATTTCTCAAATAGGGGGTTGTCCAGGCAAGTCATCTACAAACACATTCGGAAATTCTTCCACAACGGGAATGTCTACCAAAGACTTCTTCTCAGACGACATAGACACCATCTAAACTAAGAAGGCTTCCGCTCCCCATGCAATCTCTCTTTTTGCTTGAATTTCTGATACAATTACCGGCTTTTCTTTTAGCTTATTTCCTGTAAACTCCAGACAATCACCATCTGGAAGCTGAAAGCTAATTATCCAACTCCTGCAATTAATACTCGCAGAATATTGGTATAGCCAATCCATCCCGAGGATGATATCAAAACCCAACAACTTAAACACCACCAAATCAGCATCCAAGAACCTTCCATCAAAATTTAATGGGCATCCTGAAGCAACCTTGGAACACCACACCATTTCACGATTGGGTAGAGCCACTACCAATGACTTCGGCAAAGGTTCCGTGACCAAATTACACATCCGAGCAAACGTGGAAGATACAAATGACTGTGAAGCACCCGAATCAAACATAGTGCAAGCATAAAACTCATATAAACAGACTCTCCCTGAACCAAACACATAAACCCATGAAATCCAAATATACAAAGAAATCAAAGCACACCAAAAATCAAATCCAACATAAAATTAAATTAGATCCATACGTATAATTACTCCAGCATCATGGGTCGCTAGTGCCTCATCATCCACATCTCCGGGTGTGACAGCATAAACCCGGGCTTGCACTGCTTGCCTTGAATTTGTCCTTCCACCACGTCTACCTCCACGGCTTCCTTGAACTGGTCCTGGACACTCACGGGCAAAGTGACCCTGCTGGCCACAATTATAGCATCGAGCCCCACCAGAAGGGCACTCACCCACATGGGCTCTATTACAAACTCCGCAAACTGGCACACGTCCTCCCATGCGAACACCTGAGGATGCTTGCGGTCGAGTTCCGGTCTGCTGAACAAATTTTTGAGGTGAACCCAAGCTGCTTCCTTCACCAGAAAAACTCCGCCTCTTATGTCCTGGAGGGGAGCCTATACTCAGATTATTCTCTCGCTCCACAAGGGTGGCCACATCCACTAAGTCCTGAAAAGTGGATATCCAGTGACTGACCACCATACGACGTATATCAGGGCGTAGTCCCTCTTGGAAACGCTCAGCTTGCATTTCCTCTGTGGCAATGAGGTGGAGAGCAAATCGCCCAAGTTCTATAAATCTTCGGGCGTACTGTTCCATTGTCGTGCTCCCTTGGACCAAATTTGAGACCTCTCTTGCCTTTTGCTTCCTTATAGAAGCGAGAAAGAAGCGATCATTAAACTCTTTCTTGAAGCGCTGCCAGGTCACAACGGCGAAAGATCCCAATTCTGATTCCAGCATTACCCTCTTGGTATCCCACCAATCAGAAGGGGTGCCTTGTAACAGATAGCTGGCGTAGAGTACTTGTTGCGCCTCGGTGCAACCACACACCTCAAAAGTTCTTCCCAAGTCCTTGATCCACTTTCCAGCTTGAAGTGGATCCTCCTCTCCAGTGAAGTGTGGAGTTCTATGCGCCAGAAAGCACTCATAAGTGCATCCAGCTTGCACCATGCCACTAGGCCCTCCTGGGTATAACCAAGGCCCTCCCTGATGTGGCCAAGGACCTCCTGGTTGTGGCCAAAGCCCTCCTTGTTGTGAGCAAGGCCCTCCTTGTTGTGGACAGGGACCCCCTTGTTGTGGCCAAGGACCCCCTTGTTGTGGCCAAGGCCCTGCCTGCTGTGGCCTAAAATTCTGCTGCATGAACTCCGTCATCTGCCGTATTGCTTGGGCTATGGAGTCATCTCTCGATGTATCGTCCCGTGGCTCCTAAGTAGATTTCCTTGGTCTCACCATTTTTTTTCCTGCCACAACACAATCTCTGACCCCCTTTAAGAAAACAAATAAAACCAACATAAAACCAAAAACCAAAATCAACACCACATAGCAAGAAACAAAAGAAACCAGCATGCAATAACATAACTAAATAAACAAAAACAAGCAAACAAGATCAAACAAATAAAACAAATCAAATAGCAACTTTACTTAACATAATTTTTAAAACACAACTTTAAAAACATTCTGGTACTACCTACGGGACATGTGGTTTTACCCAGAGCAAAATCGCTCTGATACCACCTGTGACGCCCCCAAATCCCCACGCATGAACACAGGGAAATTGAGATGTCCGGATGATGACATCAGGGTCACCACCCTATCGACGTGTGCCAAGTGTGTGTATAAGCAACAAATGTGCATGAGAAACACGCAGCGAAAAGCAAAGTCAATAACTAAGTCTCAGAATTTTTTCTTAGTTTAATACAAAGCTGTTTAAAACATATATGATAAAATATTACAAAGCAAAAATATATTTTTAAACCAACAATAAAACTTAAACTTTAACTTAGAACTCCGGCGGAACTGCATCCTCAGGCTCAGCCTCCTCCTCTTCCTCGAACTCTGCACCAAAATCTACGGAACCAAAAATGGTGCCGCAGGTAAGTAAAATCCAAACACCACTAGATAAGAACATATAAAACTCAAACAATATGCATGAAAGAAAAACCAACGCACACGTCCCGTAAAACCATTTTTCCACGCACTCCAAAAACCCATTTGGCCCAAAAACATAATGCTTAAAACCAAGCCTTGCCATTTTCCCAGATAATGGCCCAAACCACCATTTTCCCAGAAAATGGACCAAAAGCCTCAAAACCAACTTTGCCATTTTCCCAGAAAATGGCCCGCATCCAAAAACCATAAAAACGATCCCATTATGCATGCAGCATGATCTCCCCTAGGGATCATCCGCACACCCTGGCTCTGTGCCACACCGCAAGTAAAGACTATGAGTGTGACACCTAAACGAGCGATGCCCAGACTCGCGCCCAGCGTGTACCTGGCCAGGCCATCCTCTAGTCCCCGCCACTCTAGGGACCACGGAGTCGACACGACAGCGTTACCGTATCGTGCGACCCGGTTGTCGTCCTGCGACAACCCAGGGGATGTCACTCAGTATTATCCACTCTCGAGTGACCAGAGGAGCTCCACCGAGATAATAACCCATCCCGGCTTGGGCTCGTGAGACACACGCACCCGAAAACCATTTACGCCAACAAAACATGATTTTCTCAATTAAAATAAAAAGCACATGTATGCAATATGTAACGCACGCCTCATGGCTCAAATAACTAAGCAATCACAAACAGTCAAAACCAAGCACTCTGTCCTCAAACCATCTGATCCCCGAACTCCTCGGACTCAGTCCGGAATCAGCCAACCAACAGCAAATATTTATTGTATGAGAAAAATACATTTAAATCTAAAATTAGAGTTTAGAAAATACTTATAGCGCTATATGGTATTTTTTGAAAGCTCGCGACATTGCAAACGGCGGAAGAAAAGCAACATAACAGTGAAATTTTACTGTGGCCGTGGGTTGTAAAATACCCACTTTTGAACGGGAAAAAGCCAAAGCTCGAGATTGATAGAGAATGGTCTAGAGATGTTTATGAAGTTAAGGGAAGTGGAGTTTGGCCGTGGGTGGCAGCGAAAACGGCGGAGGAAAGCAAAAATACCCAAATCGGAAAGCTAGCTCGTGGGGACTGTTTCGGCGATGGTTTGAGGCCGGAAATGGGTGGGTTAGGATGGCAAGGAGTTAGTGATGAATTGGTGAAGAGGTGGTGGCCGGAGGTGGAGCAACGACGGCAAATCGGAGCTAAAATCGTGTGGCTTGATGATGGTTTTCCGGCTAAAGGGCGACTCCGTTGGCGGTGGAAATTTGTGGGCTGGTTCACCAGAGGGAGGGGAAGAGATTGGTGGTGGTAGTGTACTGCACGGTGGCCGGCGGCGGTGGCTCTGGGTGGTTGGGGCGTTGGCATGAAGGAGAGAAGAGAGAGAGAAACGCATGGGGGAGGGGGGAAAAACGCACTGGAAAGGGGAGGGAAAAAAGAAAGAAAAAGAAAAAGAAAGAAAAGAGAAAAAGAGAAAGAAGAAAAAAAAAAGAAAAGAGAAAAAGAAAAGATGAGGGAAAAGAAATGAGGTCCAGTCCTCACTCAGGAAACCAAAACAGATCCGCCGAAAACGATATTAAAAACCGTAAAACAACTAAATAAATTAAACACAACATCAAATAAATTAAAAACCAATTTAAAACAAAATAATTTAAAATAAATAAACCACTATATTAATTAAATTAAAAACAATCTTTCAGTGAAAATACACGTAAAAGCGGGTCATCACACTCATTCAATGGGCATTCTTGGCAAGCATGTGTGCTACCATGTTCGAATCCCTCTTAGTGTGCCTAAAACTCCAAGCAACAAATTCTTGTAAAAGATGCTTTGTATCCTCGATGATAAGGCCACCTTGGCTCTAGTCAGTAACTAATTTCTGCATTCTCTCCACCACTTGAAGTAAGTCCCCCTCAAACATGTTGGAATGAAAGCCAGCCTCATTGCAAAATAACACTACCATCATCATAGCATAACCTTCAACAGTGAAAGGGGAAAAGTTGTAACTTCTTCTTGCTCAGATAGTGCCAAGGACTTGGCCTTATAGTCCCTGATAATTGCACCAATGCTCGTGAGTCCCAAGGATTGGTTTATTGCAGCATCCCAGTTCAACTTGTATGTCCCCTCAGGAGGTGGTTTCCATCGCTGGTTTTCAGAGGAGTCAGCTACTATTTCATTTGTATACTTCTGTTTTGTGGTTTTACAGCAGTTTAGATCATCCAATGCTTTATGCATCACAGAGTTTGGGTGTCTAAATTCATTTCCATGCACAAACTCATTCCTTCTTACCCATACTAATCTCATAATTGAGCCTACTTCCTCCATCAATGACTTTGGTAGCTTGCCCATCATTTACTGCCAAACTTCTTTTCGGGACCTTCCATCAAGGGAGAGCTTTTGAATTGGTCTACAGGTTTCACTCCATACATCTTGGGCTACACTAAAACTCTATAAAACATGTCTCTTCTTCAAGGCCACATATAGGGCAGCTATTGTCCTCCATTATTTTCCTCTTAAAGAGATTAGAAAAAGTTGGTAGAGCTTCATTGCAAGCCCTTCAGAGGAACATTTTCACTCCATTTGGTACCTATAGGTTCTATATCCCTTTCCAGAGATGCTTATTTATATTTGTGGTAGAGGGGCCACTTACAAGGTTTAATTGTAGCTCTCTGTGAAGGTGATAGCCACTCTTCACAGAGAAGATGGAAACCCCAGTTTGAAGCTCTACCACCACCAGACATGCTTAAATCTTCAGAGGAAGAAGTTCCCCAGTTGGAGCTGAAACCACTTCCTCAAGATTTAAAGTATGTGTTTCTTAGTCCTGAAGAAGGCACTTTTCCGGTGGTGATTTCCTCCAAGCTAAATCAGAAGGATGAAACCCAGTTGATTGAAGTATTAAAGAAGCATCAAGGTACAATTGGTTGGACAATAGCTGACATCAAAGGCATTGATGCCGCTGTATGTACCCACAGAATCCATCTTGAAGATGATGCTAGACCGGTTCGTGATGCTCAACGTAGGCTCAATCCTACCATGAAGGAAGTTGTGAAAGAGGAGGTGCTTAAGCTACTCGCAGTGGGTATCATTTATCCCATCTCAGACAGTAAGTGGGTAAGTCCAACTCAAGTGGTACCAAAAAAATCTGGTTTGACCTGGTCCAACCTATTAGTGATAGACTTGGGAAGAAGGAGGATTCCCATAGTGTATGTGAGGATGGCCTACAACACAAATTTTAGAAGCACTTCCTTTCCAGTAGCTGACAATTTATTTGTTTTCCAATTGTTGATCTTGGCCCATACTTTCTCAATCATCCGATGAAAGCATGCTACCTTTGCCCTTCCCACGATGGCAGGTAATCTTAGGTATTTTTCAAAGGATCCTGTGGGAGTAACACTTGCAATTTGAAGTATGTTTGCTCTGCAGTCAGTGTTTGTATTTCTACTGAATAGATAGCTGACTTTCCTTTGTTCAATTGCTGGCCAAAGGCTTGCTCATATGCATTCAGAATACTCATCTTTCTCATATACATTCGAATGTGTTGGCTTTACAAAATAGCATACTCTCATTAGGGAGAGAAAAAAAAAGAGATGGCTAACTCTAATTGGACCCCTCGCTACTGGTACACTTGAAAGTCTGCCATTCACCTCTACCTGGGATAATAAATTTGAAAGAGCCTCTACACATATGATAAACAAGTAAGGGGACATGGGGTCCCCCTGCCTGAGCCCTCGAGTTGGCTTGAAAGTTCCTTGAGCTTCACCATTAGGCAAGATGGAGTAGGAGACTGAGTTGATGCAATTCATTACAAGGGTTATCCATTTCCTATCAAATCCCATTTTGCACATCACTGAGGATAGAAAGGTCCACTCCACTCGATCATAAGCTTTGCTCATGTCTAGTTTCAAAGCCATATAAGCTGACTTCCCTTGCATTCCTGTGGACATGGAAGGGAGAATCTCATATGCCACCAAAATGTTGTCTGTTATGGCTCTACCTAGAACAAAAGCACTTTGGTTCATAGAAATTATGTCAGGTAGTATTAGTTTGAGTCTATTTGATAACACCTTAGCCACAACTTTATAAATTACATTATGAAGACTAATTGACATATAATCAGAGACACTTTTGGATCTTTTACTTTTGAGATCAAGGATATGTAAGTGTCATTCACTCCAGCTAAGGAACCTACTTTATTAAGAACATTAAGCACAAAATTTGTCACTTCCTAGCTCATGATATCCCAATTAGACTGGCAGAAAAAGGCTAGAAAGCCATTAGGTTTTGGTGATCCCGTCCCTTTCATTTGGAAAACAACACTCTTGACTTCTACCTCTGTGAACTTCTAGAGGAACAATTCATTCATACTATATATAACTCTGTGGCTCATATCTCTGATGCACTCTTCTATGCTAGTTGGAAAGGAAGTAGTGAAAGGTTCTGAAAAATAGCTAGTGAAAATGGCTCAAATCTGCTCTTTGTCTGATATCATCATGTTCCTGTGGTCCATGATCTATGAAATCTTGTTGATTTTCCTCCTATGAGATGCATGCATATGGTAGAAGGTTGTGTTCTTGTCCCATTTTTGTAGCCAATGTTGCTTGGCTCTTTGTTTCCATTTCAATTCATCCTCAGCTAAAGATTGATCAATCTCATTTTGTAACTATCTGATAGTTTCCACATGATCCCCACTACCTTCTTCTTGTAGTTCTCCTAGCCTTTTTAGTTTATGTCCGAGTTCCTTTGGTGCTCTCTTGTTTACTCTTGCATTCCATTTTCTTAATCTAGTTTCACAATTCATCAACCTTCTTCTCATGGTTTCAATAACATTTTCCCCATGTGCAGATTTGCTCCAACCTTCTTTAACAGTTGTGGCACAATCTTCTTTTAAAGATCATGTTGCCTCATATCTAAAGCACTTTGTTTGAAAGCTACAATGTGCTCGATGAGATCCCATGGAGATAAGTATAGGAGAGTGATCTAACATCAAAGTTGGGAGAACATTACAACAAGAGTCTTTAAACCTTTCCATCCATATTGGGTTAGCTAGTGCTTGATCCAGCCTTTATTTGGTAAAGAAAGGTTCACTTCTATTGTTAGCCCAAGTGAACTTGGGGCCTCTTGTTGGGATATAGTTCAGAGAGCACCATTCAAGAGTATGTCTAAAGGATTCCATCTATTTGTAGGGTCGAGGAGGCCCTCCCATTTTCTCATCTTGACAAACTATTTCATTAAAGTCACCACAACAGAGCCAAGGTGTCTAGTCTACAAGTTTGAGTGACTTGAGAAACTCCCAGCTTAGGTGTCTCTTTACTGTTTCTGGATTACCATAAAAGCCTATAAAGAGCCATGGTTACTCATTTGCCATTGCTACATGTGCACTTATATGCCATGTCAACTAATTATGGATAGTAACATTATCTTTTGTCCTCCAAATTTAAAGCTAATCCTCCACTACTCCCTCTACTGTCCATAGCTAGACATCCATCAAACTTCAAATTGTTGCAAACCATTTCAAGTCTTGCCTTAGAACATTTTGTTTCCATGAGAAATATAATGGTTGGGCCCTTATCCTTAACTAGAAGATTAAGGGATCTAACTGACTGAGGGTTTCCAAGCCATTGATAGTTCCATGCTAAGATATTCACTGAGTTGGGTAAGGCTGGGGACCAGCCTCTGCCTTGGATGTGTTACTATCATTTGTGTTTTCCTGCCTCTTTAACTTCTTTTGTTCATGCTCCTCTCTATTGGTGTTTCTAGTTCCTCCCCTCTTGATACCATTTCTTAGGAAATAATTTAAGATGTCAGCCAAGGCACCCATCTCATTTTCTACTTTGTTTGAGCTCCTCACATGAGCTAGCCTCTTCCACTTTCTATTATTGGGATCAATAGGGTTCATGTCAGGCTACATGCTAGTGTCAATTGTAAGTGAGTGAAATGCTATTTCTAACTTTGTGTCAACCTTAGAAATAGGGCCCATGTGACTACTCAGAAGTCCTCTCTCCCCATTTTCCTCTTCCTCATGACCTTCTTGAATCATGTCCATATCCTTTTGTTTCCCATTAAGAGTTAGAACTTTATGGTCAGGGTCTAGGTCCATTTTAGTGTAAAAACCTGAGGAGCTTTTGGTCCCTGGTTTAGCTTTGATAGTAACCACCATGCTTTGAGTTGTAAAGTCGTGGGGTCCTGAGGGCTGACTTCCATGTTAAGTTCTGTTGAGGGACCCGAGACTAAATTCTATACTTTTACTGCCATTTGAGGTTTCCTTTATTGCCAAGAAACCTTTGCAGCCCTGAGTTGATGTGTCCAGGTTTACCTCTGCTACTTTCTGTGCAGGTCTACTAAAAAAGCCTACTAGCTAGCTCTGTTGTTTGTCCTAGACTCTACCCTATCACCACCTTCCTTCTCGCCATGCTGCCCACCTTGGTGGTGGCTATTTCCTGGTGGACCACTGTATCTGTGCCTGTCGAAGATGTTTGTGTTCATGGATTGGGCTCATAGCCATGAACCAAATTGCTGCAGAGGTTGTTCATAACTCTGCTGATCATTACGTGGTCTCATACAAGACCTACCTTTATGCGCCAATACACCACATTGAAAGCATAAATTCTATAGCCTTTCATATTTGAAAGGGATCTAGTGTTGTTTGTTATCGAAAGCGAGCCATTTACCTTGCATTAGAGGCTTGTGGAGATCCGTTGCTACCCTTACTCGAAGGCATCTTCCCTATGCACGTCCATCTGATCCTGCTTCAACCCTGATAACAGGTCCAATCGAGGAAGCAAAGTCCTCACCAAAGGCCTCTGTCATGGTGGCTAATGGAAGATTGTGGAGCTGAACCCAAAAGGGTTCATGTCGAAAGCATAATGCATTGATTGATAAGGTTTCATCAACCTCTTGTATTGCTAACAAGCTCCTGCAAAAAAATCAGGGATGTCCCTAAGTACCTTTTCCTTGTCCACCATTTTTTGAAACTCAATAAGAAAACACTGGTCGCCTAGTTCTTTGAAGTTGACCCATCCTTCCAGCCTCCACACTTGGGACTTGGTGACCCGAAAGGCCTCACTAGTGATGTTCTTTTCCACCATTGCCTTCCCCACGATGCATTGTTTGCCAAGTTCTCCAATCCCTTCTCAACTTTCCTATTTAACATGAAAACAAGCTCTCTCCTCCTTAGACAAATGTAGTTCTCCCATCACTTGGCCAATTCCTCAGCTGTTTCCATTTTAGACTAGTAATGCAATCAGTAACCAAAACACTCAGCTCACAAAGTGTGAGACCCAAACCTTTGAGACCTCAAAGGCACTGGAACCTTACCCTTTTCTCAACAAGAGAAGGAATGCACTCTTTCTACATGGTTTTTGTCTTATTGGCTTATATTGTTTCTATTTTTTCTTTGGAATAAGTCGCTTAGAGCAAGGGTTTGTATAAATTCCTCCCCTAAAAGTGAGGCCTTTTCAAATAACATAATTATCGAATCCAGAGAGTGGCATAATAGTTTTGGAGCGAGCCATATAAACCAGACGTCATGGGTTTGAAAAACCGAGCCATATAAACCAGACGTCATGGGTTTGAAAAACAAAGGGAGAGATAGAAATGAACAAATTGCGTCGTGTTCATATATATGTTTATATCTTCAAGTTAGATGAATGAAAACAATTGCAGTCATTGAGAAGGACATGAATAAGAAAGTAGTGATACTCATTGAGATGAGATGAATAAATTAATAAAAGCAATCATATGTGACCATATATATGACGTGTAGTAAGAAGATTTCATTTGCATATTTTCCAAACCTGTCATTTGCACTTATTTTTTATTTTTTAAATAGAAGCTAACGATAAAATGTGCCTGAATAATTGCAAAAATAGTTTCACAGGTCAACTGCATTTTAAAGTCATATTTTATAATTTCCCTACTTGAGACTATATATATTCAAAATATTTCTATAAGAATAATCAACTAGAAGGGACCATTCAAATGCAATTTCTATTATATATTCATTTTAGCAAAACTACTACATTTTTTTAAGAGTAATTATATGAAGTGATTGATCTTGCTTTTGAAAGACACAGTCACACATACATGGACGAAATATTAGACCAGTTCAGCTTCCCGGCCCAGGCGTTTGCTAGTTAACGGAGGACGACGTGATTTGCCTTCAAAGAACTTAGAAGAATATTCCCACTTCGAGAATTTATCCCCAGTCTACAGCAAAGCATTGACTTTTCTAGAAAGTATAAATTCTTTCAACCCCGTTACAATAAATCTGCCCATATATAATTCACAAATAAAAACTTATAACACATGTTGAAATTAGGATGACTTTCATGAAAGCGGAAACCTAATGGAACAGTACTGGACTTGCTCACATGTACGTAGAAAAGCTCTCGATAATGCAAAGCAGATCACCTAAAGAGCAAACTTTGAACATACAAAAAGATAAATGTGGAGAGAAAACTTAAAACACTGCATGCAAAGAGCCCGAAATCTACCATCATCCATTGATTTTGTTGGAATATACAAGAACAAATTGAAGCATTAGAGTTAAAGTCATGTGAAGCAAAAATGCTAAAATTAGATAAAG
Source organism: Carya illinoinensis (assembly GCF_018687715.1). NCBI lineage: Eukaryota > Viridiplantae > Streptophyta > Magnoliopsida > Fagales > Juglandaceae > Carya > Carya illinoinensis. Next base: position 10,656,643 of record NC_056763.1, on the reverse strand, counting down.
AAACTGTTATATGACAATTAAGTTAGTTGATGTAATAAGTTAATTAAATTTCTTGTTTTTCTTGTATCTGATATAGTAAAATCAGATGGTTTACAATACCAATATGTGTATATAACTAGTTGTGAAAGCAACAATCATTGAAGTAATTCAATTCATTTTCTTCCTTTTCTCTATTTCTGTTTTACATATTTTACATGGTATCAGAGAGTATCAACTTTCCACTGCTCTCTTGATCAAATTCTTGATCTATCTTTCAGCTTTCTTGTTGCTATGGAATCCTCTGCTAATATGGCAGCTTCCTTTTCATCTTCATCTTAAATGAATCCATCTGATGATTCATCTAGCCCTTACTATCTCCATCCCAGTGACAACCCTGGAGCTCTTCTTGTTTCTGAATTTTTCAATGGTGCAAATTATGTTGCTTGGAGTAGATCAATCTCGATTGCTCTTTCTATAAAGAACAAAATTGCCTTTATTGATGGAAGTTTGCCTCAACCCAATCCTGATAACACAAAACTTTAGGTTGCTTGGCTGTGAGCAAACAATCTTGTTTTGTCTTGGTTGATGAACTCAATTGCAAAAGAACTTCGAGGAAGTCTTCTCTACTTCAACACTGCATCTGACATTTGGGATGAACTAAAAATTAGATATCTTCGAATTGATGGCCCACGAGTTTTTATATTAGAGAAATCTTTAAGCTCTATTTCTCAAGGCTCAAAGTCAATCACTGAGTATTTTAGTGATTTCAAAACTTTATGGGATGAATACATTAGCTATCGCCCTCTTCCTAAATGTACTTATGGAATTATGAACACTTGTACTTGTGCCATCTTAAAGAATCTTGCTAATTGCCAACAAGCAGACTATGTGATGAAGTTCTTGGTTGGTTTACATGAGTCTTATTCAGCCATTCGAAGTCAACTGCCGCTTTCTCCTTTACCATCAATGGGGAAGGTCTTTTCTTTGCTACTCCAAGAAGAAAGCCAAAGATCTTTGACAAATGCAGTAGGGCTTCCTCTTGATTCTCATGCTATGGTTGCTACAAAACCACCAAGACAAACTTATTCCAATCTTTCTAAGTTCAGCAAACTCAAAGGAAAATCTGAAACCACTTGTTCCCATTGTGGATTTTCTAAACATCTTGCAGACAAGTGCTTTCAGATCATAGGTTATCCACCAGGATGGAAAGGCCCTCAAGGAAAAAGATTCAATTCAACACGATTGCCCAATGCAAACATTGCATCTTCTCTGGAGCAAAATTCAAATATCCCAAACTTGCCTTTTTCTCAAGAGCAAATACAAAATCTGATCACTCTTGCCAATAGCTTGTCTATTTCACCTATCAATTCTAATTCTGCAGTCAATACTGCCTCCACATCAGGTAATCATTTCACTACTTGTTTAGTTGTTAATTCTTTGAACAATAATTCTCCATGGATACTAGACAGTGGAGCAACAGATATGATCTGTTCTCCCCACTTCTTTACTTCAATAAAAATACCTGCCAAACCATCTTCAGTCCATTTACCAAATGGTCAACTTGTTCCTATTAGTTTTACAAGAACTGTCAAACTCTCTTCTGATTTAGTGTTACATAATGCTCTCTACATCCCTTCTTTTCATATCAATCTTATCTCTACTTCAAGATTGACTAAAGAAAACTCTATTGCCTTGTTTCTTTTTCAATCTAAATGTGTCTTGCAGGATATCAACAAATGGAAGATGATTGGGCTTCCTGAAGTTAGAGCTGGCCTATACCACCTTATTAATTTTCCTAATAACACACAGAAGGCATTACCTGACTCAACCAACTCCTTTTTGGCCAACACCTCTTCCATCAGTCCTGACATATGGCATTCTCAGTTGAGACATCCTTCTCCTACCAAATTGAAAATCATTAGCTCTATTAATCCTTGTATAAAATCATCTCACAATCATGTCTGTGAGATTTGTCCTCTAGCTCGACAAAAGAAATTGTCTTTTCCTGTATCACAAAACAATGCAAATAAAGATTTTCAATTAGTGCATTGTGACATCTAGGGTCCCTTCTCAACTCTTTCACATTCTGGTTACAAATGTTTCCTTACAATTGTGGATGATCATACACGTTTCACTTGGCTTTATCTTATGAAAACAAAATCAGAAACTAGATCCTTACTCATCAACTTCATTGCTTATGTTCAAACCCAATTTAATACTCAAATTCAAACACTTAGAATAGATAATGGCCAAGAATTCAACATGCCTAATCTTTATCAAAAATATGGCATGATCCATCAACTATCTTGTGTAGAAACTCCTGAGCAAAATGTTCGAGTTGAAAGAAAACACCAACATCTGTTAAATGTAGCTAGAGCTCTCCTTTTCCAGTCCAAATTACCTTTATCATATTGGAGTGAATGTGTGTTAACTGCCACACACCTCATTAATCGAACTCCATCATCTGTGTTAGAAAATAATACACCTTATGCTCTTCTTTTTCAAAAACCACCTGCATACAACTACCTTAAAGTCTTTGGTTGTTTATGCTTTGCTAGTACAATTCAAAACAGTCGAGGAAAATTTCAACCTAGAGCCTCAAAATGTCTATTCCTTGGATATCCACCTAATATCAAAGGATTTAAGGTGCTTGACCTGCTTACTCTTAAAATCTTCATTTCCAGGAATGTTGTGTTTCATGAAACTATCTTTCCTTCTATACCAAGCACCAATTATACACCTGTTATATTTCCTGATTTTCCTTCACCATATGATTTCACAGTACCTCCCATTTCATCTCCTGATATTGCAGTGCCTTCAATTTCATCTCTTGATATTGCAGTACCTCCCATTTCAAATTCTGAAAATATAATACCTCCCATTTCACCTTCTGACATTGCAATACCTTTTGCAATTACAGTACCTTCTGTCTCACCTTCTCATATTCTAGCATGTTCCAATTCACCTCCTGTCTCACCTTCACATTCACCTTCCACCTCTCAGATTTCAATACCTCCTATTTCTGAAATAAACCATGAACATATAAATCCCAGAAGATCTGAGAGAATAAGGAATCCTCCCCTATACTTGAAGAATTTCTATTGTGGTAATATGGTCAAACCTGCTTCAGCATCTCAGGAATCTTTCCATTGCTATCTTCCTTCTCCTGGTAAGCCATACTCTATTGCACATTTTCTTTCCACTACCAAATTGTCTCCTAAACATAGAGCTTTCACTTCTACTTTATCTTCTACTTTTGAACCTAAAACTTTCAAACAAGCTCGCTGACATCCTCAATGGCAAACTGCCATGTCAAAAGAAATTAAAGCTCTTGAATTAAATAGAACTTGGGAACTTACAATTCTACCTCCAAATAAGACTACAATAGGATGTAAGTGGGTTTATCGTGTTAAATACAAAGTTGATGGCAAAATTGAAAGATACAAGGCTAGATTAGTGGCATAGGGGTACATTCAACAAGAAGGCCTTGATTTTTTTGATACATTCTCCCCTGTGGCTAAAATGACAACAGTATGCACTTTGTTAACAATTGCTGCAATTAAGCATTGGCATTAACATCAACTTGATGTAAACAATGCTTTTCTTCATGGAGACTTGAATGAAGAGGTCTACATGCAGTTACCACCAGGGTACTCCTCACCAACGGATCCTAGAGTTTGCAAACTCAAAAAGAGTCTCTATGATCTCAAACAGGCCTCAAGACAATGGTTTTCTAAGTTGTCTTCATCCTTGCTACAGTTTGGCTTCACTCAAGCAAAATCTGATTCTTCTTTGTTCATCAGACACAATTCAACTAGTTTTGTGGCACTCTTGATTTATGTTGATGATGTCATCATTGCATCTAATAATCTTGATGATATAGTCACTGTTAAACAGTTTCTACATGATTCTTTTACAATAAAAGATTTGGGGGAACTCAAGTATTTTTTGGGGATTGAAATGGCTAGATCAGCGAAAGGCATCTCTTTGTGCCAATGCAAGTATGCTTTAGACATCTTGCAAGATAGTGGATTTTCAGGATGCAAACCTATAGCCTTTCCTATGGAATCTACCCTAAAATTGAGTGTCAATGATTCATCTCCTCCTCTGCCAGACCCTGCCTGCATTATATCGAAGACTTGTTGGCCGTCTACTATACCTCACTATAACCAGACCTGACCTATCTTATTCAGTACAAGCATTAAGCCAGTTCATGGCTAAACCTAGTACCAAGCACCTTCAAGCTGCTGAAAGGGTTCTCTAGTACATTAAAGCAACACCAGGCGCCAAGGCATTTTCTTATCTCCAGATTCTCATCTCCATTTAAACGCTTATTCAAACAGTGATTAGGGTGGATGTATTGACACTAGAATAAGTGTCACTGGTTTCACAGTGTTTATTGGAGATTCTCTCATCTCATGGAAGTCAAAGAAACAACCAACTGTTAGTCGATCCTTAGCTGAGTCTGAATACAGAGCTCTAGCCTCTACTACATGTGAAATTCAATGGTTAATGTATCTATTGGCTAACTTACATATTCCCAATCCACAAGCTGTTTTGCTTTACACTGACAGCAAACCAGCTTCTGAAATTGCATCAAATCCTGTTCAACATGAGAGGACAAAACACATCCAGCTAGATTGCCATCTGGTTCGAGAAAAATTACAAGAAGGACTGATCAAGATCATCCACATTCCTTCTAAACATCAGCTGGCAGACATATTAACTAAACCACTTGGTTCTCTTGATTTTCATCATTTAGTCCGCAAGATGGGAATGATAAATATCCATTCCCCTCTTGAGGGGGGGTGTTGGAATATACAAGAACAAATTGAAGCATTAGAGTTAAAGTCATGTGAAGCAAAAATACTAAAATCAGATAAAGAAACTGTTATATGATGGTTAAGTTAGTTGATGTAATAAGTTAGTTAAATTTCTTGTTTTTCTTGATCTGATATAGTAAAATCAGATGGCTTACAATGCCAATACGTGTATATAAATAGTTGTGATGTAAAGCAACAATCATTGAAGTAATTCAATTCATTTTCTTCCCTTTCTCTGTTTCTGTTTTACATATTTTACAGATTTGGAGGAAGATACTTGCTAATTGAGGAAGATCTATGTGGCAAAATGATTATTTGCCAGCATTTGTTGGTTTTCGTGCTTGATTTCCCATACTTTCAATTGTACTTGTGGAAGAGTAGTACTGTGTGGATGCACTAAGCAAATAATGTCTCTTCTTTCATGTTGAGATTAGCTTCTTTCCATGTTTGCTTGTCCTTACCTCTTAGTCCATCCAGCATCACCACTGCCTCCTTCATAGTAGGCCTATCATCTCTTTCACACATTTCAAGGCTTGAAGCTTTTTGTGATGTATTTACTGCCCCTAACTCCATTGTAGGTCATTTCTTCCCATCCAAGTTTAGGCACCTTTTGGCAAGGTTTGCGACTGTAATAAGATCTTCTTCTACAGCTTTCTTCAGAACCCGTTTATGAAGAATATCAAAAAAATTATTTTCTTCCATCAAGTAAATAAAATATGTGGCTAAACTTTTGGCCTTGGGTGCCCTTGTCAAAGAGATAGCTTTTTCTCTGATTAAAAGCTCAATAAGGACAACACCAAAACTATAAACATCACTCTTTTCTATAAATTGACTTGATTGAAAATACTCTGGATCCAAGTATCGAAAAGTTCCAAGCACTAGTCACTACAAGAAAACAGGTCATTTGTGGCGATTTTGATTTTGCTGCAAAAGAAATCACCGCAAACTGGCTTTAATTACAATGATTTTCATTTCACCGTTAAATTCCATAGCCAAGTTGGGAAATTTTGATGGAAAATTCATTGTGTAATCTTTTACAGTAACTTTATACCTATTGTGACAATTGTTATCGTCGCAATAAATATCACCACACAATACTGCGGGTAAAATCTTTTACAGCAACTCATATTTAGCTACAAAGCATATTTTGTGATGAAAATAGATTTCTTGTACGCTGGCATGTTGATCGCTGCAAAAATACTTGAGTTTCTGGCTTTTTTTTATTAGTTTGAGCAAAATTAAATTGCCCTAAAAATGTTTCTGGCATTTTTTAGTCTTTTACTACGAAATTAAACCGGTGCAATAACTTCAAAATAAATTTACACATCTTTGAGAATGGTGTACTTTTCGTTCTCCATTCTTTTCCCTCCCTGTTTCTTTCTCCTCCCAACCAATACCTATTTATCTTATTCTGAGTTTTCTCCTGCCCTCCCCATGCCGTCTCTCTCTCTCTCTCTCTCTCTCTCTCTCTCTCTCTCTCTCTCTCTCTCTCTCTCTCTCTCTCAGGTCCAAGGCTCGAAGGCCATGGTGATGGATCTCGTCTGTCTCCTGCAACGTGGCTAGGGACCCAGCCAAGGCTCTTCAGTTTGTATTGTTTTACAATTTTTTTTGTAAATAAATTTAATTCTTTTGGTTTTCATTTTGGTTGAACAACCTATCTAACACTATGGAGAACCTAAAGGTAAAACAAAAATTTAAACTTTCTCTTGAATTTCCTTTATAGATAAGTTAATGCAATCTTGTCTTTGAAAATTTTGTCTAAATTGAATTTAGATTTGATATGTGTGTGCTTAAATTTCTATGGGAATTGAATGATTTTTCAAATGATTCCTTGTGTATGTGAGAAAGAGGGATTCCTCTTTTCCTTTTCCTAGAGTGGGAGATGGCATTCGAATTGGATTGTGATGCCAAGATTAATTTTTATCTATGTTTGATTCAAATAGGTTTGCTTATTTTTAGGCATTCCTGCTTCCTTATACGCTAAAAATGGGTTTGTTATCACCTCAACTCCTGTAAGTCCTCCTCTAGGTTATTTGGTTTTTCTTTGTAATATAATTGCTAGTTCTATGTGCTTGGTTTTGCTCAAGTAGGCAGAACTTGTGACGCCCCCAGATTCCACTCGGGATCAAACGAACATCAAAGCATTGGAACATGCAACACATGATTACCTGTCCCGTTCATGACATATAAGATATAATATTCCTATCATGCATCTAGTATTAGGTAATATTTACAAAGGATAATTTTTTTTTTTTTTTTGGAGCAATACCATGTACCAAACTTATAATATCTCAAATAGTTAAATCGTAATCCAAGCATACTTAATAAAATAAACATCAACAATTTTAGTATGAGTCTTACAAGACTGTAATCTTAAAAACATGAGAGACCAGATTCCATATTAACATTATCAAATTACACTATTAAGGAAATTCGTTGAGTAACTCGTGTAACTCGGCTAACGAGGCCAAAATACTGTCCAAAAACTAACTATGAAAGCTGTAAGCTCTACGTCATGTATGCAGCGTCTAGTCAACCTCCTCTAGTTTACCAATGCCCGCTCCCTGCTCTGATCCTGACATATCGCCTACCATTCGGGGGGAATAGTAGTTGGGAATACCATAGTGAGATTTGATTACAAATCTCAATAAGTTAACAGGAAACTCCCACACAAGTTAATGACGCATGCATAGTAGTAAAAGTATGAATGCATAATTAAAGTCGTAAGTGAGCATGGCATAACTTGACATATAGCATGACATAACTGACATAACCTGAACTGAAATGTGAACTAAACTTAACTTGACATGACATGAACTTGAACTTAAAATATAACATGGACTAGCAACATAACATGGACGTGAACTTCAAACATAACATGGACTTGAATCATAGCATAAACGTGAACATACATAACATAAACATAAACTTGAACTTAACATAAACCTGAGCATAACATGACATAAACGTGAACTTGAGACATAATGTAAACATGAACATAACATAATATGAATGTGAACTTGAACTTGAACATAACATGACATGAATGTGAACTTGAAACATAATATGAACATGAACATAACATAACATGAACGTGAGCTTGTACATAATATGAATGTGAATATAACATGATATGAACATGAATTTGAAACTTAACGTGAACATAACATAACATTACATGAACTTGATCTGAAACTTGACTTAACGTGGACTTCATCTTAAACTTATTCTTCTCTCATGGGGTCACCATGATTGCTTATTCTTATCTCATGGGGTTACCATGATGGTGTAGTCACAATATACTGAATAATAACTTAACTACACAATGACATACATGGGATAGAAACATTTCATAACTTGACATGGCATGCAACAAATAACATTTCATAACATAACATACTTGCAATAGTGAACTTCATGTGACATGACTTACATGTAACAAATGGCATACTTAACATGATATACATGCACTGTATAGTAATATCTGATAGAATATCCTGTATAACAGATGAATAATTGATGACATAGTAAATTATGTGTAACAGAAAAATATATGATAACTTGGCATGGCATGAAATGTAACATCCCTAGATTTTTGCTTGGGATCGAATGGGCATCTGAATAGTTGGGACATGCAACACAATCTTTTTTTTTTAGAGAGAAGAGCGAATGTCACATGTCCATGAGTGACCTCCTCCCAATTTTATTAAAAAACCCTCACTTGTGGTGGAGGAATACCCTGAGAACAATCCAACACACCTACGATATTACATCTCAGATGCCAACAATTTTCAAAGCCAAACCAATACAAAAATTATTATAAACGTAAATAAGGAAGCTCCCAACAATCCATTCGCAGCAAACCTCTAAGCATCCCGCTTCCTATCTCTGCTCCAGTAAACGACCAACAATTATTAAGAGTACCTTGTTTGGCAAGAAAATCTGCAACCATGTTAGCTTCTCTAAAAATATGACAAATACTGCAATTCATGGCATCAAACAACATTTTAATTTCTTTCCAAAAATCTGCAAATACCAAAGGTTACACTCTCTGGATTGGATCCATCCCACTAGAATTGTCGAATCTAATTCCACCATAACATTTCTAAGTCCCATATGGTGAGCCATGCGGAGGCCATCCAAAAGAGCATGTCCCTCAGCGATGTTATTGGATGCCACGCCATAATGGGTTGCAAAACCTGCCATGGTTTGACCCTTATCATCTCGGAGAATGCCTCCCTCGCCAACCATCCCAAGATTACTAAGAGAACTCCCATCAATATTTAGCTTGACACCACCCCTTCTCGGTTTCTTCCAAGCAACAACCTTTGCACTTTTCTTTTTAACTGGAACAAAGGGGATATTTAATTCCTTAATAATTGCTAGTTCAGGATGAATTCACAGGATCTTGAAGGAACACATCTAACAAGGCTATCTTCACCCATCAAACCACCCCTCGCCAATTAGTAATTTTATCATCCATACGTGCAACACACCGTGCTTGCCACAACACCCATGTGATAATAATAGGTAAAAGCCCCCGGCACACACCTATTTGTGAAGCCACTGAAGCACGTAACCACCATATATTAATGATCCCCTTCCAAGTTTGAATATGAGGTAGCTGAATGCCCAAAATACTTGCAAAATAATTCCAGCTTTTTATGGCTAGCACCTCATCACCTAAAACATGATCAATTGTTTCTTGTTTCGGAGAGACACAACAATTACATTTTGAGACCAAAGGGATCCCAAGATTAGCAATTAAGTCATCCACCGGCAAGGCCTCTTTTCTTGGTCGCCAACAAACAAAGGACATCTTCTTAGGAATATACTTGTGCCATAACCATTTATGCCAGAGACAAGTATCTCCATGCAACCTAATAATATGCCAAGTAGATTTTGTCAAAAAAGCTCCATCCAAAAAGGCTGCCAAACTAGAATATCCTTACCATTTCGTAACGTTCCCGGCCGAGCTACAATTTTTTTAACCAATGGCGTAGGTAACAGGGCAGTTAACTTCTGCATATCCCAGCCCAATGGTGTTCTCATATCAACAACCTGCAATTTTGTATCGCCCACCACCTCCTGTGAATCAGCAAGTGCCCCATCCCCTAGCCAGTTATCGAACCAGAAATTTACCTCTCCATTTTGAATCAGCTTGCAAGTATTTCTAGGCACCATCAGCATAACAAACATGAGCTTTTTCCAAAAATGGGTTCCCACATCGTGAGGTAACGCTGCGGGATGTTCTTATCTGCCATATTTTGTCAATAAAATTTTGGCCCAAAATGATCTACCTTCCAATAATTTCCATGCAAATTTTATGAATAATGACGTTTGAACTTTGGCAAGATCTCTTATACCCAACTCGCCTTCCTCCACTGGAAAGCAAATATTCCTCCAAGCTACCCACTTCCTCTTCTTCCTTGCCTCCCCAGAGCTCCAAAGAAAATTGGAAAAAATAGAAGTAAGTACTTTCATCACCCCCTTTGGCACATTCATAAATGATAAAATATGTATTGGCAAGCTCAATAAAACATGCTTGAGAAGAATAATTTTACCACCAAAGGATAAAAGTTTACTCTTCCACCCCGCCAATTTTTTTGCACCTTCAAGATCAAAGGCTCAAACAACCAAATAGTGATCCTTCCCACATACAACGACACCCCTAAATACACACACGACCATTTTCCTTCCACAAAGCCAATCAATCTCAGCACCTCTAATTTCCTAGCAAGTGGAAATGTAGAGGAGAAGAAAATAGAAGACTTTGACGGACTCACCAACTGCCCCGACATAGATTCATATGCATTTATAATCTTCATCAATTGCTTCATAGAATTCTTTTCCCCATTCGCAAAAATATCATCAGCTAAAACAAATGAGAAATCAACCAGCCTTCATTTGAGTTGAACGGTTTGACCTTAGCCTTTTGAAAATCATCTTTGAGCATGCACAAAAGAAGTTCTTGAGATAAAATAAAAAGATCAGGCGAAAGTGGGTCACTTTGTTGAATACCTCGAGACGGCTTGAAGAACCCTTTCGCAAAACCATTTAGCATGACCGAACACATAGGAGTCGAAATACAATTAAAAATCAAACCCCGCCATTGCTTCGAGAATCCCAACCTTCACATCACTTCCAACAAAAATTGCCAATTCACTTTGTCATACGCCTTTGCCATATCAATTTTAATCATAATGTTCTCGCGTCTCGTTTTTTTATTAATGCTATGAACAAGCTCCTAAGCAAGAGAGATGTTGTCAAAAATATTGCGGCCCTTGTGAAATGTCAATTGCTCTTCAAAAATCAATTTCTCCATTATCGGCAAAAGGTGGAACACCAACATCTTAGAAAGAATCTTATAAACTACCAAACATAGACTTATTGGATAGAATTGGGAAAAGCTATTCGATTCTTCAACTTTTGGAAGTAAAACAATATTAGTAGCCCCAAAGAACGTAGTCAACGGCTTCCCTTCAAAAAAACTCCACGACCAATCGTAACAAATAGTCTTTAATGATATCCCAAGCATTCTGAAAAAAAACTTGCCGAGAAACCATCGGGACCTGGGCTACTATCCTGCGGAATAGAGCATAATGCCTCTTTGACATCTGAGAGCACTAGAACTCAACACAATGCCAGATTATCTTCGAAACTAATAATAGAAGTCAGCAGATTCATTCACGCATTTTCCATATGTACAGTCGATGTCATACGCTGGGCTTGAAAGAAATCAATAGCTTCGATTAACACTGCAGCACACGACTCAATCACCCTTCCATCCACAGGGGTCATATGCTCCAATCCTTTAATTTTTTTTTTACATCTCAATGAAGCATGAAAGAATGTCGTGTTATCATCCCCTTCTGAAATCCATTTTAATCTGATTTTTGGCATCTCATGATCTCCTCTCTAGGCATATAATGCAGATGTTTTTGCTTACATCTCAATAACTCAACCTCCATGTCCTGTGAATAATCACATACAAGAGCTTGTTCCCGAGACAATAATTCTTCTTCAATCATATTCAAATCAGACTCCACCCTGCTGAAGACCTCATAATTCCATTTTTTACGAATATGTTTTAACACTTTCGACTTCATGCTCACTTGCACCATAGGGCAGTGTTGCACCTCTTGATTCCAACAATCTCAAACTACAGAGGAAGTCCTCATGATAACACCACATACGTTGAAAATGAAATGGTTTAGGACCAACCTGACTATCATTCACCAACTTCATGATCATTGGACTATGATTAGAAGATGTGTGTGATAAATACTCCATTCAGCTATAACGAAAAATCGACAAGAATTTTGAGTTCACCAATACTCTATCCAACAGAGCCCAAATGCGCCAACCCCCTAACCTCCCATTACACCAAGAAAAGTGGTTGCCAGAAGAGTTAATGTAGAGTAAACCACATTCTTGAATGGAATTATTACAATGCAGACGAGCACTAAAGGAACGGTAGCTCCCGCCAATTTTTTCTCCTTCCGAACGGATAATATTAAAGTCCCCACCAATAAACCAAGGCCTTGCCTCAACATTAACATCACTAAGATACTTCCACAACATTCAACGCTGTTGTTGGAAGCTGCTTGCATACACAAAGGAGGTCAAGACCATTACCTACTAAAAAACCAACTCGAAATTGCTTGCTCCGTCACTGAATGTAACTCAAACTCAATCCCATCTACCCAAAATAACCAAACTTTGCCTCCAACCTCAACTTTATGACCTAAATTATTAAGGTGTAACCAATGTGCCCAGCAGGCGCACTTATTCATTGAAAGAAAATATTCCAACAAAGCTACCACTGATGGACAATATTTATTAATAATATGCCATAAGCTAACCTTCAATGAAAGAATGCCCATAATGTTCCATATCAGAATCTTCATTAATCAATAATGTTTGTTCGACCATGTCATCCGTTCAAGGACAACCATAGCTTTTTTCTTCCTGCCACCCCTCAACTCCTTAAAAGGAACTTCGATTTCACTGTCCAACTCGTAACATTTGGCAGCAAGTTCATCAAGCTCATCTTCCTCCTCCCTTTCTGATAAAAATTATCCTGCATTCCCAATCCCACACGTCTTCATCTATATCGATGGCCCCGATCGAATGTCGACCAAGTTCATATTCCAATGCTTCATCGATAATTTTCAAAGCACTTCTCGAAGAAGAAATCCTATCCAATGGTTCATCAACCAGCTCCTTGTCTCCCATTTTTTCTGACTGTTCAAACCAGCTTTGAGAAGATGATGGCTAAGCCAGCACCCTTTGTTCTTGATTACTATCAATCCCCAGGTCATCTGGAACCACAGTTTCCTGTCGATCCATTAATTTTAGTTTTGTATCCTCTAATTCAAATTGACTTTGAATTATCACATCCCCCATAGAAGATACAAACAAAATTTTGAGTCCTTGATGGTCTTGCTTTGTTTTACACAAATGAATTCGTTTCATAATTTCCTTTCATCTGGCCTGATTATGAAAACTTTCTTCCCCAAACACCTTCTTGGACCCCTCCTTTAACGTCTTTCCTCCCACAACTTTCCATTCTTTTTTGCCAACATCTTTTTCATCATCTTCCTGCATCTTTTTCATCTTACCCTTATTCTCTAATTTTTCTTTGACATTACACTGTTTTTCCACATGCCCTTGCTTGTGACACCATCCACAAAACGCTGGGATCGTTTCATAAATCACCTCTTGATAATGGCTAGACACAAGACCTGGAAGGCCCAACCAAAAATGTTGCTTTAATGGCAAGGAAACATCCATCTCAACACAAATCCTTACAGCCTCTGGTCACGAAACACAAGCTGTGGCGTTATCACGCTTCAGAAATCGATCAAATGCACCACCAATGTTTTTTAACATGGAAACATGAAAATAATTCAAAGGGAGATCTGGAAGAGAGATCGAAACAGGAACCAGTCGTGATTATGCATCTTCATCAAACTCTAGAGTCCAATGGAAAATTTTATAAGGGATACCAATCACCTCTGCATTACCCCGTGCCATAACCATTATGAAGTCCTCCTCATTAGATAATCTAATCAATACATTACGGGCATTCCTCAATTGTCCCACCCCCAGCAACCACTTAAGTCCCTATCTCTATTTAATAAAACCATGGATATGATCTAATGATGGCCTACGGCGCAAAAATTTTAGAACAACTGCATAACGGAATGGTTTTGCTGATTTGATTTTCTCTGATTGAGTAAACACGAAAAACATTTCTCCATCGCTAAACCGCAGCTTACGAAATGGAAGATCAACCTCTAGCAACACTTGGGGCCTGTTGGCCACAACGTCAGCATATCCAAGTGCAAACCAGCCCCTTCAGCATGCTGCAGATGTCCACACTACACTCCAGCATTTGCCTTAACACCACACACCCCACCAGAAGGGTGACCAACCAAGGAGGACGACGGGACGGCGGGATGCACCATGCAAAAACACTAGAGGTGACTCAAAAATTTGAGAGAATTTCAGAGCCACGCCACGTCAACTTTTTTCATGCAACACAAGTTTACATGCCCCTATTCGTGACATGTAATATGCAATGTTCCTAACATACATCTATCATTATGTAATATTCGCATTGGATAAATATTTTTTTCTTTAGCAATACTATACACCAAACTAAAAATATCCCAAATACTTGAAACATACTTCATATATAAAGGCATACTAAACAATCATAATCACAAGTCCATAAGTGCAAGTAGTAACCTAAGTTAATTACTACGCCATAATCAACGTCGCACCGTAGTTTAGTCAATTGTGTTCAGTTGGTCAGATTCCAATTCTCTTTTGGGTCCTGTAACAAGATCTTCCATTCCAGGAGGGGACGGTAGTTGGAACTACCAAAATGAGATTTGATTACAAATCTCAATAAGTTAACAGGAAACTCCCACACTGGTTATGATGATGAATTCCACAAAGTGGAGAGATGCATAGGTTCAAAAATTTATTAAGTGAGAACATAAATGCTCAAACTTTGACATATCAAGCTTGCACTTTCTTTAAAGAAAAATTTTGAACCAAACCAAAAAAAAATAGTATAAATACATTTTTTTATTCAAAAACTGAAAAACAGAAACATACGCAAAATAAAACAAAAAAAATAACATTCATGTCCTAGACTAATGATATGCAATAAATGCAAGAACATGCAAAAAGTCCTATCAATTAATGTGACATGGCATCTTCTTTGACCACCCACTTTGTTTTAAAATTTGGCCTATTCTTTTCATCAACACCACTTTATATGATCTTTTCTTTATTTTGAAAGTAAAAATCTGCTAGTTTGCCAAGTTTGAGACTTATGGAGGTTATTTGATAACTCAACTCTTCAACCTTATTTTCTAAATTCTTTTCCTTGTATATTTTATTTATCTTTCTTTTTTCTGTATTTTTCTCAAATTAAAACAATGTGGCATTATCTGGCCAATAATACCACAAAAATGACAAGTAGGAGTAAACTTACCTTAGTTGGGCTTCTTTATCATTGATCTACCATGTGAAGCTCTTGAAACATCAGTTTTAGACACGGCCTTCTTTGGAGCTTCCTCATCTTGACTTCCTTTAACAAAAATGATATCTTTTGATGAAGTGGCTGCGGATGATGAGGCTTTAAGTTCCATACCTTGGGAAGTCATATACCCCAAACCTGTGCGATCACAACTAGATTTTTGAAAACTCAACATCTCTTCTAATTTTTGTGTTGCTGTTTTTTGTTTGCACTCCTGAAACTTTTCCAATTCTTTTTCTAGTTCAACCTTTTAATCTTTTAATATTGATACTTCAACACTTGAGATTTTTAATGCCTCAGAAAGATTGTTTTTCTCATTCTCCACAGCAGTAATTCTATTATACAGTTCCTTATTGAGTTTATTTAATTTGATCACTTTTTCACACACATCATTGTATGGTTCTTGTAAACATAATTCTTGGTCAGCATCAACAAGTGATACATCCGAATAACCGTAATTACAACCACTTTCAAGTTTTGTTAGTGCAATCTCAAGAAAATCATTCACAATAGTCAAAAAAGTTATAAAAGATTTTTCATCATTAGATGAAATTTGATGTCACTAAGTGTGACACAGAATCTAAACTGTCACTAAGTGTGACATTCAACAATTTTCCTTTACTTTTCTTGAAATTTGGGCATTCAATTCTTATGTGACCATAACCAGAACAGTCATAGCACTTTACTTTATCATTATTATCAGATTTTTCTTTATTCTATTTTTCAGAATAACATCAAAAAAATCATCTTGATCCTCTTTTACTATTTTGATTGCAATGGACTTATTTTTTCTTATTTGAGGAATTGAGGATTCATACATTTGTAAGAAACCGACCAGCTCTTCAACTTTTATTGTATCCAAATCCTTACTTTCCTCAATAGTAGTAACCTTGGGCCAAAATCTTTCAGGTAGAGACCTCAAAAGCATCCTCACGACCCTTAAATCCTCCACTTTCTCACCAAGATTAAACCTGGAATTCACAATATCATTTAGTTTAGCGTCTTCCAACATTTTAATCTCTTCAAATTTTGAGGTTAGCATTTGTAATTTCAAATCTTTTACTATTCTTGTGCCTTCACGTGTAACCTCCAAAATATCCTAAGCTTCTTTAGCAATCTCACACATAGAGATTCTTTCAAATTATTCGGGGGATACCGCCATGAAAATAGCTTGAAGTCATTTGCTATTCTAATTGCAATTGCTGATTTCATCTTTTGTCCAAGCATCTATAGATGTCTCGGGTTTAGTTCATCCTCGTTCAATTGAATGCCATAAACGTTCATCCAAAAACTTGAGGAAAGCCCTTATATAAACTTTCCAATAAGCATAGTTTTCCCCATCGAAGTGTGGTGGAACATATAATAACGTTAACATGATCTACAAGGGCACGGATCACACTCGAATGAGTGAACCACACTTTGATACCAATTGAAATTCCCAATGTACCCCTACAAAACCACGAAATTGTCTACCAATTTTCTTGAACAAATTGGTTAGATCTCGATATTATGATTATTAAACGAATCAAATACTTAAAGAAAATAATAAAACTTGTAAGACACAACGATTGGCTATGATGGGAAATCCTTTAAAGAACTCTTTAAAGGTAAAACCCTACGGGGCAGCCAAACCCAGGAAAGTCAATTTTATTATTTAAAAATAATTACAAGTAATTCTCAATTACAAAACCTTTGTAACTTGACTCTCTTACTTGTCCAGACAAATGACTCATTTGTCTTCTACCACAGTAGCAGCTAGAACCTCTGGTGATATTCAAACTATTGACTTTTCTCCTAGAACTCCAATGGTTGAAATCTAATCAACGATCCTTGAAACTTGAAGCACAATCACACTCAGAGAAAGATCACAAATATAAAAATTCACTAAGGAATTTTCTCACCAAAATATATACTAGAAAATGGTCTAGAAAATATGTAGATTTGAATCTTTGCAGATCCTAACCAATAGGATCTCTTAAATAAAAAAATCTGGATAGAGTTCCAATTGAAGTGGGATTCTGCTGATGGATAGAATCTGTCGTGACAACGTCTCCTAACCGATTGCTAACATTTCGCAATAACTCTCTTTTGCAGTGACGGATTTCTATTCAGCTTTTGTTCTGGATAAATGCAGATCCTCATGGACTCAAATTTTGCCTAAATGACTTATCTAAACAACTTCTAAGACTTCTAGATAAACTCAGTGTTGTTTAAAGTTAAAGTCAATAATTATTTTACATTCATCCAAAAATTACAAATATAATGATAAGATAAACGTTATCATTTAGTCATCTAATCCTAGCCAACTTTTACCTTTACAATTAGTTATTATGTCTAAAATATTTACTAATATTTATATACTTAATGGAGTGAATTATTTATTTACTCAATAGTAGATTTTTTCTAACGAAGCATTTATTTGATCCTTATTTATTTAATCTCTATTTTATTTTAAACAAGTATACTTATTTATTCCAACTCTCTACTTATTTGTCTATTATTTTACCTATTTGATCATTAGTATGCTTATTTGTGTATTATTTTACATATTATGTTAAGTTACTTATTAGTTATATACTATTTAGATTTGGTGGGTTCAAGACTTTTTTCTTAAGCTTAGGCAAGGAAGTGGTATCTTCAGAATTTCTCTCATGCTTTCATATTGGAAGCAAGTATTCATTTTCGGCAGGTTCCAAGAGTGAGATACTTGGTTGATGAAATCTGTGACTTTAAGTGATGGAGATAATTCGATAATATGACTGAGTGGTTTCGGTTTGAATTTTTCAAGGAATGGTATCCATGGGTCTAGCCAAGCTCTCACTGATGCACCATTGGATTTGGTAACACGTACCTTGTTCTAGCAGTTTGTGAATTTGTAGTAAATTCTTCCAGAAAATGGAGTCCGTGACCTTTGAAGTTGTCTGTCATAAAGTATTTTACTTCAATTTTTTTTTTTTTTAAAAGGAGCGAGTCCCATATATTAGTACTAGGTTGGCTTATTTGCCATCCCGTCTTAGCTAGTAGTGCCACATTCATATTTTCCATCAGTCTCAATCCCAATCCACCTTTTTTTTGGTAGGCAGATTGACTTCCACGGTTTTAAATAAAGCTTGTGCTTTTGATCCTTCTTTGTTTCCCACCAAAAAATTTTAAAGCTAGTATTCATTGACTTACACATAGATTTTGGTTGAAGATGCATCAACATTTGATACGTGGGTATGGTGCTTGCCACTATGCAAATTAGCATCGTCCTTCTTGCCTGTTATAGTAGTTTTGATCTCCATCCATCTAGCTTATTATTTATTTTTTCCAACAACTCATTGTAGCTTTCTTACTTGGACCTTCCAAAAGAGGTTTGAATTCCAAGATACTTCAATTTGGAAGTTTTTTGTTTGTACTCCAACTACTCAATGATAGCCCTCTTTACCGCTTGATTCATATAGCCTAAAATGTAGATTGAGGATTTTTCTTTGTTGATTCTTTGGCCTCACTAAGTTTGGTATTTTTCTAGATTTTCATTTATCGTCCTTGCTACACTTTCTTCAACTTTCCCAAAAATGATAAGATCATCTGCAAAAAAAAAAGATGTGAGATTAGTGGACAATTTCTACTCAGTTTGACGCCTTTCATGGTACCAATGGCCTCCAATCTAGCAATTAATCTTGATAGGACCTCCGTGCATAGTATAAACAGGAAAGGTGAGATGGGATCGCCTTGTCTGAGTCCTCTTTCTACTTTGAAAAAACCTCTAGGAGAGCCATTTATGAGAATCGAAAAAGTTGCTGTTGTTATGCATTCTCTTATGAGATTAATCCACTAATTGTTATAGCCTAAAGCTTTCATAACTGCAAACAAGAAATCCCATTCTATAAAATCGAAAGCCTTCTCCATATCTAGTTTGATTGCTATTTGGCCCTTCTTCCCTTTTAATTTTTTGAGATGGTGGAATAGCTCATGAGCAATAATAGAATTCTCCTTTATGTTGCGGCCCATAATGAAGGTTGTTTGAAGGGGAGAGATTATTTGTGATGCCCCCAAATCCCCACGCACGGACACGGAGACGTCTGGATGGTGACATCACGGATCACCATCCTATCGACGAGTGCCGAGTGTGTGTATAAGCAACAAATGCGCATGAGAAACACGTAGCGGATAGCAAAGTCATATAACTAAGTATCAAAATTTTTCTTAGTTTAATACAAAGCTGTTCAAAACATACATAATAAAATATTACAAACTACAAACATAGTTTCAAAGCCAACTATAAAGCATAACTCCAACTCAGAACTCCGGCGGAGTAGCATCCTCCTCCTTGAACTCTGCACCAAAATCTACGGTACCAAAAATGGTGCCGCAGGAAAGTAAAATCCAAACACCACTAGATAAAAACATATCAAACTCAAAGAATATGCATGAAAGAAAAGTCAATGCACATGTCCCGGAAAACCATATTTTTTTCCACGCACGCCAAAAACCCATTTGGCCCAAAAACATAACGTTTAAAACCAAGCCTCGCCATTATCCTAGATAATGGCCCAAACCACCATTTTCCTAGAAAATGGATCACAAAGCCTCAAACCAAACCTCGACATTTTCACAAAAAATGGCCCGTAACCAAAACCATAAAAATGATCCAATTATGCATGCACCATGATCTCCCCTAGGGATCATCCACACACTCTGGTTCTATGCCACACCTCAGGTAACGTCTACAAATATGACACCTAAACGAGAGATGCCCAGAATTCGCGCCCAACGCGTCCCTGGCTAGGCCATCCTCTAGTCCCCGCCACTCTAGGGACCACGAAGTCGACACGACAGCGTTACCGTATCGTGCGATCCGATCGTTGCCCTGCGACAACCCAGGGGATGTCACTCAGTATTATCCACTCCCGAGTGACCAGAGGAGCTCCACCGAGATATTAACCCATCCCGGCTTGTGCTCATGAGACACACGCACCCGAAATCCATTTACGCCAACAAAACATGGTTTTCTCAATTAAAATAAAATGCGCATGAATGCAATATACAAATGCAACCTCAAGGCATAAAACAACCAACCAATCACAAATCAACACATCAAGCAACTCCGTCCTCAATCCATCTGACCCCTGAACTCTTTAGACTCAGTCCAGAATCAACAACCAACAGCAAATATTTATTGTAAGAGCAAAATATATTTAGCTCGTGGCGTTGCAAATAGAGGAGGAAAACCAACATAACAGTGTAATTTACACTGTGGCCGTGGGTAATAAATTACCCACTTTTAAACGGGGACAAACCAAGACACAAAATTGATATGGAAAGGTCTTGAGATGTTTATGAAGCTAAAGGAAGTGAGTTTTGGCCGTGAGTGGTGGTGGAAATGGCGATGGAGGAGCTTAAAGGGGCTGAACAGAGTTGAGCTCGTGGGAGCTGCTTCGGCAACGGATCGAGGCCGGAAATGGGTGGGTTAGGTCCGCAAGAGGTAGGGGAAGAAGTTATGAAGAGGTGGTGGCCAAAGTTAGAACGACGGCACCAGAAGAGCTCAAAAATCATGTGGCTTGGAGGAGCTCGTGGCAGCTAACGGTGGCTCGAATGGAGGTGAAACTTGGTGGGGATGTTCACCGGTGGAAGGGGAAGAAAACTGGGTGGGTGGTGTAGGCCACGCCGCTGGCGAGCGGCAGTTCTGGGTTGAGAAAGCAACCGGCAACAGAGAGGGAAAAGAGGGCTGATGCCGTGACTTCCAGCCGTGCGTGGCGGCTAACGACTGGTCGGATGGCACTGAACATTGGTGGGGATGATCACTGGTGGGAGAGGAAGATTTTGGTGGGGGTGGGGTACAACAAGGCAGCCGGATGGCGGCGGTCTGGGCGGTTAAAGGGCCAGCGACGGTAAGGAGAAATGGAAGAAGCAATGCGCGGGGAGAGAGAGAACTTGGGGAAGAAAAGAAGAAGAAAAAGAAAGAAAGGAAAGAAAAGAAGAAAAAGAAAAAGGAAAAAGGGAAAAAGAAAAAGAGAAAAGAAAAGAAATGAGGTCCAATTCTCACTCCCAGAAACCAAAAACTGATCCGCCGAAAACGATTTTAAAAATCGTAAAACGACTAAAATAAATTAAACACAACATCAAATAAATTAAAACCAATTTAAAATACAATAATTTAAAATAAAAGAACCAATATATTAATTAAGTTAAAAACACTCCTTCAGTGAAAATACACGTAAAAGCGGGTCATCACATGCTCCCCCCCTTAAAAACAAATTTCGTCGTCGAAATTTCCAAGATCAAACACCAACTTGAAACAAGCCACATAATACCACTGAGATCAAGATTAAGAGACGTACCATCATTTACTCAAACAAGTAGGGGTACTGCTTCCTCATGTCAGCTACTCTCTCCTAAGAGAAATCTTGAGCTAACGGATCTCCCATGCCACCTTAACCAAAGGTATCGTCTTGGACCTCAACTGTTGCTATTTCCAATCCATGATTTGAGACGGAACAACCTCATAAGTAAGGTCTGGTTGCAACTGAATACTCTCTGGGTCGACAAAGCGCGGCTCTTGTTGTCCAAAACTCTTCTTCAAGGATGACACATGGAAGACATCGTGGATATCCCCAAAATATTCTGGCAAAGCAACTCTATAGGCGACGGACCCTACCTTCTCCAAAATCTGAAAAGGGCCGACATACCTCGAATCCAATTTCCTCCTTTTACCAAAACGCTTAACTCCTTTCATGGGAGAGACTTTGAGATAAACCCAATCACCTTCTTCAAAAGATAACTTTCTCCTCCTGGTATCAGAGTAGCTTTTCTAACGACTCTGAGCTGCCACCATTTTATCCCTGATGATCCGAATTTGGCTTTGCATCTCTTGAATTATTTCGGGCCCAATTATCTTACTCTCCCCAACTTCATCCCAACACAAAGGCAATCTGCACTTCATCCCATAAAGAGCTTCATAGGGAGCCATCTGAATGGTCGCATGAAAACTGTTATTATACGCAAACTCTATGAGCGACAAGTGATTTTCCCCACTCCCTTGAAATTCCATGACACATGCTCGCAACATATCTTCAAGGGTCTAAATGGTGCGCTCTGATTGGCCGTCCGTCTAAGGGTGATATGCAGTACTTAACTTCAACTTAGTACCCAATGCTACCTGCAAACTTTTCCAAAACTGAGACGTGAACCTTGGGTCTCGATCCGACACAAAACAATTCGGTATGCCATGCAACCACACTATCTCTTTCACGTACAAGCGTGTCAACTTACCCAAGGAATCAGTGTTATTGACAGGTAAGAAATAAGTATTCTTCGTTAACCGGTCGACAATCACCCAAATAGAATTCTTCTCACTAGGATTCCTCGGCAAGCCCACTACAAAATCCATCGTGATGTCGTCCCACTTCCACTCAGGAATAGGGAGGGGTTGGAGCATACCGGCGGGTCTTTGATGCTCGGCCTTGACTTGACGGCATGTGTGGCATCTCTCGATATACAGGGCAATATCATTCTTCATTCCATCCCACCAATAATTTTTCTTCAAGTCCCGATACATCTTCGTACTGCCGGGATGAACTGAATAAGGGGCCGCATGAGCTTCTGCCATTATCTACTCCTTGAATTATGAATCTTTAGAGACCACCCTACGATCTCGGAAATGAAGAACTCCATCTTTATCCATACTGCAATGCAACGGCTCTTGAGATTTTCTGACTCTTTTTCTGATATCGAGCAGCTTCGGATCCTTCCTTTGAAGAGTCTTCAATTCCTCAAAATCAGCCACTCGAATATTAAGAATTGAAGATAATATTTCCTCTTGCTGTGAACTTTCAATAAGGAGCCTTCTCATCCCGCAAAGCAAAGAATCCAATCCTGATGACTCGGCCTCATCTTCCAAGTGCGATTTTCGACTCAAAGCATCCGCAACTATATTTGCCTTCATCGGATGATACTTGATCTCACACTGTTAGTCACTGATTAGCTCTAGCCATCGCCTCCGCCTCATGTTCAGATTCTTTTGGGAAAACAAGTGCTTCAAGCTCTTGTGATCGGTGTATACTTCACAAGTTTCCCCTTACAAAAAGTGCCGCTAGATCTTAAGAGAAAAAACAATCGCAGCCAATTCTAAGTCGTGCGTCGGATAATTCTTCTCATGATCCTTTAGCTGACGAGATGCATATGCAACAACCCGTCCTTCCCGCATAAGGACACAATCCAATCCATACTTAGACGCATCGCTGAAGACTACGAATGGCTTATGCGGTTCTGGGAGTGCCAACACTGGTGCAGTCGTCAACCTGTTCTTCAATTCTTGGAAGCTTCTCTCACACTTTTATCTGACCAAACAAATTCTACATTCTTTCTAGTCAACGCTGTGAGAGGTCCAAATAGGCGAGCAAATCCCTCTACAAATCTTCGGTAATATCTGACAAGTCCCAAGAAACTCTGGATCTCACGCACGGTCGTCGGACACTGCCATGACAAAATGGCTTCCACCTTACTAGGATCAACAGCCACTCCATCTCGGGAAATCACATGCCCAAGAAATCTGACTTCCTCCAACAAGAATTCACACTTGCTGAGCTTGGCATACAACTGGTGTTCTCTTAATTTCCCAAGAACTAGACGAAGATGATAAACATGCTCTTCAAAATCTCAGGAATAAATTAGAATATCATCAATGAATACTACCATAAAGGAATCCAAATAAGGACTAAATACACGATTCATTAAATCCATGAAAGCAGCAGGGGCATTGGCTAACCCAAACGGCATCACCTTAAATTCATAATGCCCATATCTCAACCTGAAAGTAGTTTTGGGCACATCCTTGTCTCTTATCCTCAACTGGTAGTATCCTGACCTCAAATCAATCTTCAAGAACATAGCTGCTCCTTGAAGCTGATCAAATAAATCATCTATCCGCGGGAGAGGATATTTATTCTTGATGGTCACCTTATTTAATTCCCGATAATCAATGCACATACGGAGGGTTCCATCTTTTTTTTTTAACAAACAGCACTGGCGCACCCCACGGCGAAGTACTTGGTTGAATGAACCCCTTATCTACCAGCTCTTGCAACTGAGTCTTCAACTCTTTTAATTCGGCCAGTGCCATGTGGTAAGGAGCTTTATATACAGGAGCCGCTCTAGGTTCCAAGTCTATAACAAACTCCATTTCACGAACAGGGGGTAGCCCAAGCATGTCATCCACAAACACATCTGGAAATTCCTCCACAACGGGAATATCTACCAAAGACTTCTTCTCAGACGGCGTAGACACCATCTAGACTAAGAAGGCATCCACTCCCCATGCAATCTCTCTTCTTGCTTGAATTGCCGATATAATTATCGGCTTTTCTTTTAGCTTACTCCTCGCAAATTCCAAACAATCACCATCTGGAAGGTGAAAGCTAATTACACGACTTCTGCAATTAATACTCACAGAATATCGGTATAGCCAATCCATCCCAAGAATGATATCAAAACCCAACAACTTAAACACCACCAAATCAGCATCCAAGAACCTTCCATCAAAATTTAACGGGCAACCCAAAGCACCTTGGAACACCATACCATTTCACCATTGGGTAGAGCCACTACTAATGACTTCGGCAAAGGTTCCGTGACCAAATTACACATCTGAGCAAAAGTGGAAGATACAAATGACTGTGAAGCACCTGAATCAAACAAAGTACAAGCATAAAACTCATATAAACGGACTCTCCCTGAACCAAACACATTAACCCATGAAATCAAAAAAAAAAACAAAGAAGAAACCAAAACACACCAAAGATCAAATCCAAAATTAAATTAAATTAGATCCATACCTGTAATTACTCCATCATCATGGGTCGCTGGTGCCTCATCATCAACATCTCTGGGTGTGACAGTATAAACCCGGGCTTGCACTGTTTGCCTTGGATTTGTTCTTCCACCGCGTCTACCCCCATGACTTCCTTGAACTGGTCTGGGACACTCCCGAGCAAAGTGACCCTGCTAGCCACAATTATAGCATCGAGCCCCACCAGAAAGGTACTCACCCATATGGACTCTATTACAAACTCCACAAACTGGCACTCGTCCTCCCATTTGAACACCTGAGGCCGCTTGCAATCGAGTCTCGGTCCACTGAACAAATTTTTGAGGCGAACCCGAGCTACTTCCTTCACCAGAAAAACTCTGCCTCTTATGTCCTGGAGGGGAGCCCATACTCAAATTATTCTCTCGCTCTACAAGAGTGGCCACATCCACTAAATCCTGAAAAGTGGATATCTGGTGACTGACCACCATTTGGCGTATATCAGGACGTAGACCCTCTTGGAAATGCTCGACCTGCATTTCCTCCAAGGCGATGAGGTGGGGAGCAAATCGCCCAAGTTCTATAAATCTCCGAGGGTACTGTTCCACGGTCATCTCCGAGGGTCATGCTTCCACGGTCTATAAACTCTCTTGCTTTTTGCCGCCTAACAGAAGCGGAAAAGAAGCGATCATTAAACTCTTTCTTGAAGCACTGCCAGGTCACAGCGACAAAAGATCCCAATTCTGATTCTAGCATCACTCTCTTTGTATCCCACCACTCAGAAGTGGTGCCTTGCAACAGATAGCTGGCGTAGAGTACATGTTGCGCCTCAGTGCAACCACATACTTCAAAAGTTCTTTCCAAGTCTCTAACCCACTTTCCAGTTTGAAGTGGATCCTCTTCTCTAGAGAAGGGTGGAGATCTATGCGCTAGAAAGCGCTCATAGGTGCATCTAGCTTGCACCATGCCACTAGGCCCTCCTGGGTATAGCTAAGGCCCTTCCTGTAGTGGCCAAGGACCTCCTTGTTGTGGCCAAAGCCCTCCTTGTTGTTGCCAAGCCCCTTCTTGTTGTGGCCAAGCCCCTTCTTGTAGTGGCCAAGGCCCTCCTTGTTGGGGCCTAAAATTCTATTGCATGAACTCAATCATCTGCCTTATTGCTTGGGCTATGGAATCATCTCTCGGTGTATCGTCCCGAGGCCCGAGTAGATTTTCTTGGTTTCACCATCTTCCTGCTACAACACAACCTTTGACCCCCTTTAAGAAAACAAATAAAACCATCAACATAGAACCAAAAACCAAAACCAAACCACATAATAAGAAACACAAAGAAACCAACATGCAATAACATAACTAAATAAATAAAAACAAGCAAACAAGCTCAAATGAATAAAACAAATAAAACAAATCAAATAGCAACTTTACTTAAAATAAATTTTAAAACACAACTTTAAAAACATTCTGGTACTCCCTATGGGACATGTGGTTTTTTTACCCAGAGCCAAACCGCTCTTATACCACCTGTGATGCCCCCAAATCTCCATGCACGGACACGAGGAAGTCGAGACGTCCGGATGGTGACATCACGGGTTACCATCCTATCGACGAGTGCCAAGTGTGTGTATAATCAACAAATGTGCATGAGAAACACGCAGCGGATAGCAAAGTCATATAACTAAGTACCAGAATTTTTCTTATTTTAATACACAGCTGTTCAAAACATACGTAATAAAATATTACAAACTACAAACATAGTTTCAAAGCCAACTATAAAGCATAACTCCAACTCAGAACTCTGGCGGAGCCGCATCCTCGGGCTCAGCCTCCTTCTCCTCCTTGAACTCTGCACCAAAATCTACAGCACCAAAAATGGTGTCGCAGGTAAGTAAAATCCAAACACCACTAGATAAAAACATATGAAACTCAAACGACATGCATGAAAGAAAAGCTAATGCACATGTCCCATAAAACCATATTTTTTTCCACGCACGCCAAAAACCCATTTGGCCCAAAAACATAACGTTTAAAACCAAGCCTCGCCATTATCCCAGATAATGGCCCAAACCACCATTTTCCCAGAAAATGGATCACAAACCCTCAAACCAAACCTCGCCATTTTCTCAAAAAATAGCCTGTAACCAAAACCATAAAAACGATCCAATTATGCATGGACCATGATCTCCCCTAGGGATCATCCACACACTCTGGATCTATGTCACACCACAGGTAATGTCTACGTGTGTGACACCTAAATGAGAGATGTCCAGAACTCGCGCCTAGGGCATCCCTGGCCAGGCCATCCACTAGTCCCTGCCAGTCTAGGGACCAAGGAGTCGACACGACAGCGTTATCATATCGTGCGATCCGGTCATCGCCCTGCGACAATCTAGGGGATGTCACTTAGTATTATCCACTCCCGAGTGACCAGAGGAGCTCCACCGAGATAATAACCCATCCCGGCTTGGGCTCGTGAGACACACGCACCCGAAATCCATTTACGCCAACAAAACATGATTTTCTCAACTAAAATAAAACGCGCATGAATGCAATATATAAATGCAACCTCAAGGCAAAAAACAACCAATGTGACGCCCCCAAATCCCCACGCACGGACAAGGGGAAATCGAGACGTTCGGATGATGACATCACAGGTCACCACCCTATCAACGTGCCAAGTGTGTGTAAAATCGATGAATGTGCAAGAGAAATACGCAGCAAAAAGCAAAGTCTATAACTAAGTACCAGAATTTTTCTTGTTTAATACAAAGCTATACAAAACATATAGAATAGAATATTACAAAACACAAATATAATATCAAAGCCAAGTAGAAAACATAAACTCCACTCAGAACTCTGGTGGAGCCGCATCCTCGGGCTCAGCCTCCTTCTCCTCCACGAACTCTGCACCAAAATCTACGGAACCAAAAATGGTGCCGCAGGTAAGTAAACTCCAAACACCACTAGATAAAAGCATATAAAACTCAAACAATATGCATGAAAGAAAAACCAATGCACATGCGCCATAAAACCATAATTTTTTCCACACACGCCAAAAACCCATTTGGCCCACAAAAACATATCCTTAAAACCAAGCCTCGCCATTATCCCAGATAATGGCCCAAATCACCATTTTCCCAGAAAATGGATCAGAATCCTCGAAAACCAAACCTCTCCATTTTCCCAGAAAATGGCCCACATCCGAATACCATAAAAACAATCTGATTATGCATGCACCATGATCTCCCCTAGGGAGCATCCGCACACCCTGGCTCTGTGCCACACTGCAGGTAACGACTATGCCAGTGACACCTAAACGAGCGATGCCCAGACTCGTGCCCCACGCGTACCTGGCCAAGCCATCCTCTAGTCCCCGCCACTCTAGGGACCACGGAGTTGACATGACAGCTTTACCGTATCGTGCGATCCGGTCATCGCCCTCCGACGACCCAGGGGATGTCACTCAGTATTATCCACTCCCGAGTGACCAGAGGAGCTCCACCGAGATAATAACCCATCCCGGCTTGGGCTCGTGAGACACACGCACCCAAAAACCATTTACGCCAATAAAACGGGATTTTCTCAAATAAATTAAAATGCATAAATACACAATATGCAACTCACGCCTCATGGCTCAAAAAAAAAAAAGCAATCACAAACAACCAAAACCAAGCACTCCATCCTCAATCCATCTGACCCCCGAACTCCTCGGACTCAGTCAGGAATCAGCCAACCAACAATAAATATTTATTGAATGAGCAAAATATATTTAAATCTAAAAATAGGGTTTGAAAAGTACTTACAGTGCTATATGGTATTTTTAGAAAGCTCGCGGCGTTGCAAAAGGCGGAAGGAAAGCAACGTAATAGTGAAATTTCACTGTGGTCGTGGGTTGTAAAATACCCACTTTTGAATGGGGACAAACCAAGGCTCGGGATTGATAGGGAATGGTCTAAGGATGTTATGAAGCTAAGGGAAGTGGAGTTTGGCCGTGGGTGGCGGCGAAAACAGCGGAGGAAGGGCCGAAATGCCCAAAACGGAAACTAGCTCGTGGGAGCTGTTCCGGTGACTGGTAGAGGCCAGAAATGGGTGGGTTAGGACGGCAAGGAGTCGGTGATGAAGTGGTGAAGAGGTGGTGGCCAGAGGTGGAGCGACGGTGGCAGATCGAAGCAAAAACCATGTGGCTTGATGGGCTTTTTTCGGCTAAACGGCAGCTCCATTGGCGGTGAAAATTGGTGGAGTGGTTCATCAGAGGGAGCGGAAGAAAATGGTGGGGGTGGTGTGCCGCACAGTGGCCGGCGACGGTGGTTCTGGGAGGTTGGACGTGGACGGCGTGAGGGAGAGGAGAGAGAGAGAGACGGACGAGGGGGAGGATCGCACGGGAGGGGAGGGAAAAAGGAAGAAAAAAAAGAAAAAGAAAAAAAGAAAAAAGAAAGAAAAGAGAAAAAAGAGAAAAAGGAAAAAGGGTAAAGAAAAGATGGAGGGAAGAAATGAGGTCCAATCCTCACTCCGGAAAACAAAACAGATTTGCCGAAAACGAGATTAAAAACCGTAAAACGACTAAATAAATAAAACACAACATCAAATAAATAAAAATCAATTTAAAACGCAATAATTTAAAATAAATAAAATAATATATTAATTAAATTAAAAATAACCCTTCAGTGAAAATACACGTAAAAGCGGGTCGTCACATCCTCCCCCCCTTAAAAACAAATTTCGTTCTCGAAATTTGCAAGATCAACCACCAACTTAAAACAAGCCACATAAAATCACATAAACCACCTGTGACCAAGATTAAGAAACGCATCGTCTTTACTCAAACAAGTATGGGTACTGCTCCCTCATGTCCGCTACTCGCTCCCAAGAGAAGTCTTGAGCTAACGGATCTCCCCATGCCACCTTAACCAAAGGTATCGTCTTGGACCTCAACTGTTGCTCCTTCCAATCCATGATCTGCGACGGAACAACCTCACAAGTGAGATCCGGTTACAACTGAATACTCTCTTGGTCGACAAAGCGTGGCTCTTGTTGTCCAAAACTCTTCTTCAAGGACAATACGTGGAAGACATCATGAATATCCCCAAAATACTCTGGCAAAGCAACTCTATAGGCGACGGACCCTACCTTCTCTAGAATCTGAAAAGGGCCGACATACCTCGGATCTAGTTTCCTCTTCTTACCAAAATGCTTAACACCTCTCATGGGAGAGACTTTGAGATAAACCCAATCACCTTCTTCAAAGGATAACTTTCTCCTCCTGGTATTAGCGTAGCTTTTCTGACGACTCTGAGCTGCCGCCATTTTATCCCTGATGATCCGAACTTGGCTTTGCATCTCTTGAATTATTTCGAGTCCAATAATCTTACTCTCCCCGACTTCATCCCAACACAAGGGCGATCTGCACCTCCTCCCGTAAAGAGCTTCATAGGGAGCCATCTGAATGGTCGCATGGAAGCTATTATTATATGTAAACTCTATGAGCGGCAAATGGTTTTTCCAACTCCCTTGAAATTCCATGACACATGCTTGTAACATGTCTTGAAGGGTCTGAATGGTGCGCTCTGATTGGCCGTCTGTCTGCGGGTGATATGCGGTACTAAACTTCAACTTAGTACCCAAAGCTGTCTGCAAACTCTTCCAGAACTGCGACGTGAACCCTGGGTCTCGATCAGACACTATACTCTTTGGTATACCTTGCAGCCGCACTATTTCTTTCACGTACAAGCGTGTCAACTTACCCAAGGAATCATTGTTATTAATAGGCAAGAAATGAGCACTCTTCGTTAACCGGTCAACAATCACCCAAATAGAATTTTTCCCACTAGGCGTTCTCGGTAAACCCACTACAAAGTCCATCGTGATGTCATCCCATTTCCACTCAGGAATAGGGAGGGGTTGGAGCATACCTACGGGTCGTTGATGCTCGGCCTTCACTTGACGGCATGTGTGGCATTTCTCAACATCCAAGGCGATATCCCTTTTCATTCTATCCCACCAATAATTTTTCTTCAAGTCCCGGTACATCTTCGTACTGCCGGGATGAACTAAATAAGGGGTTGCATGAGCTTCTGCCATGATCCGCTCCTTGAATTCTGAATCTTTGGGGACCACTCTGCGATCTGGGAACCGAAGTATTCCATCTTTATCCATACTATAGTACAACGGCCCTCGAGATTTTCTGACTCTTTTTCTAGTATTCAGCAGCTTCGGATCCTTCTTTTGAAGAGTCTTCAATTCCTCAAAATCAGTTACCCGAATGTCAAGAACTGAAGATAGAATCTCTTCTTGCTGCGAACTTTCAATAAGGAGCCTTCTCATCCCACAAAGCAAAGAATCCGATTCTGACGGCTCAACTTCATCTTCCAAGTGCGATTTTCGGCTCAAAGCATCTGCAACTATATTAGCCTTCCCCGGATGGTACTTGATCTCACACTAGTAGTCACTGATTAGCTCTAGCCATCGCCTCTGCCTCATGTTCAGATTTTTCTGGGAAAACAAGTGCTTCAAGCTCTTGTGATCGGTGTATACTTCACAAGCTTCCCCGTACAAAAACTGCCGCCAGATCTTGAGAGCAAAAACAATCGCAGCCAATTCCAAATCATGCGTCGGATAATTCTTCTCATGGTCCTTTAGCTGACGAGATGCATAGACAACAACCCATCCTTCCTGCATAAGGACACAACCCAAACCGAATTTAGATGCATCGCTGAAGACTACGAATGGCTTATGCGGTTCTGGAAGCGCTAACACTGGTACCGTCGTCAACCTGCGCTTCAATTCTTGGAAGCTTCTCTCACACTTATCTGACCAAACAAATTCTGTATTCTTCCGAGTCAAAGCTGTGAGAGGTCCGGATAGGTGAGCAAATCCCTCCACAAATCTTCGGTAATATCCGGCAAGTTCCAAGAAACTCCGGATCTCGCTCACTGTAGTCGGACGCTGCCATGACAAAATGGCTTCCACCTTACTAGGATCAACAGCCACTCCGTCTTGGGAAATCATATGCCCAAGAAATCTGACTTTCTCCAACCAGAATTCACACTTCCTGAGCTTGGCATACAACTGGTGTTCTCTCAATTTCCCAAGTACCAGACGAAAATGATACACGTGCTCTTCAACATCTCAGGAATAAATTAGAATATCATCAATGAATACTACCGCAAAGGAATCCAGATAAGGTCGAAATACTCGATTCATTAAATCCATAAAAGCACTAGGGGCATTAGCTAACCCAAACGGCATCACCTTAAATTCATAATGCCCATATCTCGACCTGAAAGCAGTTTTGGGCACATCCTTGTCTCTGATCCTCAGCTGGTAGTATCCCGACCTCAAATCAATCTTCGAGAACACGGCTGATCCTTGAAGCTGATCAAATAAATCGTCGATCCGTGGGAGAGGATATTTATTTTTGATGGTCACTTTATTTAATTCCCGATAATCAATGCACATATGGAGGGTTCCATCTTTCTTTTTAACAAACAGAACTGGTGCACCCCACGGCGAAGTATTTGGTTGAATGAACCCCTTATCTACCAGCTCTTGCAACTGAGTCTTCAACTCTTTTAATTCAGCCAGTGCCATGCTGTAAGGAGCTTTATGTACAGGAGCCGCTCCAGGCTCTAAGTCTATAACAAACTCCATTTCTCGAATGGGGGGTAGTCCAGGCAAGTCATCCACAGACACATCGGGGAATTCTTCCACAACTGGAATGTCTACCAAAGACTTCTTCTTAGACGATGTGGACACCATCTGGACTAAGAAAGCTTCTGCTCCCCATGCAATCTCTCTTCTTGCTTGAATTGCCGATATAATTACCAGCTTTTCTTTTAACTTACTCCCTGCAAATTCCAAACAATCACCGTCTGGAAGCTGAAAGCTAATTATCTGACTTCTCCAATTAATACTCGCAGAATATCGGTATAGCCAATCCATCCCGAGGATGATATTAAAACCCAACAGCTTAAACACTACCAAATCAGCATCCAAGAACCTTCGATCAAAATTTAACGGGCATCCCAAAGCAACCTTGGAACACCACACCATTTCACCATCGGGTAAAGCCATTACCAATGACTCTGGCAAAGGTTTTGTGACCAAATTACACATCCGCACAAACGTGGAAGATACAGATGACTATGAAGCACCCGAATCAAACAAAGTGCAAGCATAAAACTCATACAAACGAACTCTCCCTGAACCAAACATATAACCCATGAAATCCAAAAACAAAGGTGAAACCAAATACACCAAAAATTAAATCCAACATAAAATTAATTTAAATTAATCCATACCTGTAATTACTCCAGCATCATGGGTTGCTGGTGCCTCATCATCCACATCTCCGGGTGTGACAGCATAAACCCGGGCTTGCACTGCTTGCCTTGGATTTGTTCTTCCACCGCGTCTACCTCCACGGCTTCCTTGAACTGGTCTTGAACATTCTCAGGCAAAGTGACCCTGCTGGCCACAATTATAACATCGAGCCCCACCAGAAGGGCACTCACCCACATGGGCTCTATTACAAACTCCGCAAACTGGCACACGTCCTCCCATGCGAATACCTGAGGATGCTTGCGGTCGAGATCCAGTCCGCTGAACAAATTTCTGAGGCGAACCCGAGCTGCTTCCTTCACCAAAAAAACTCCACCTCTTATGCCCTGGAGGGGAGCTCATACTCAGATTATTCTCCCGCTCTATAAGGGTGGCCACATCCACTGAGTCCTGAAAAGTGGATATCCAGTGCCTGACCACCATACGGCGTATATCAGGGCGTAGTCCTTCCTGAAAATGCTCAGCTTGCATCTCCTCTGTGGCGATGAGGTGGGGAGCAAACCGCCCAAGTTCTATAAATATTCGGGCGTACTGTTCCACTGTCGTGCTCCCTTGAACTAAATTTGAGAACTCTCTTGCCTTTTTTTTCCTTACAGAAGCGTGAAAGAAGCGGTCGTTAAACTCTTTCTTGAAGTGCTGCCAGGTCACAGCAGCAAAAGATTCCAACTCTAATTCCAGCATCACCCTCTTGGTATCCCACCAATCAGAAGCGGTGCCTTGCAACAGATAGCTGGCGTAGAGTACTTGTTGCGCCTCGGTGCAACCACACACCTCAAAAGTTCTTTCCAAGTCCTTAATCCACTTTCTAGCTTGAAGTGGATCCTCTTCTCCAGTGAAGTGTGGAGTCCTATGCGCCAGAAAATGCTCATAGGTGCATCCGGCTTGCACCATGCTACTAGATCCTCCTGGGTATAGCCAAGGCCCTCCCTGATGTGGCTAAGGACCTCCTTGTTGTCGCCAAAGCCCTCCTTGTTGTGGACAAGGCCCTCCTTGTTGCGGCCAGGGACACCCTTGTTGTGGCCAAGGTCCTCCTTGTTGTGGCCAAGGCCCTGTCTGCTGTGGCCTAAAATTCTGTTGCATAAACTCCATCATCTGCCGTATTGCTTGGGCTATGGAGTCATCTCTTGATGTATTGTCCCGTGGCTCCTGAGTAGATTTCCTTGGTCTCACCATTTTTCCTGCCACCACAACCTTTGATCCCCTTTAAGAAAACAAAAACAAATAAAACCAACAACAAACAAAAACACAAACCAAAGACCAACATCACATAACAAGAAACAAAAAGAAACCAGCTTGTAAAAACATAACTAAATAAATAAAAACAAGCAACCAAGTTCAAACAAATAAAACAAGTCAAAACAAATCAAATAACAAATTTACTTAACATAATTTTTAAAACATAATCTTAAAACCATTCTGGTACTACCTACGGGACGTGTGGTACTACCCAGAGCCAAACCGCTCTGATACCACCTGTGAAGCCCCCAAATCCCCACACACGGACACGAGAAAATCAAGACGTTCGGATGATGACATCACGGGTCACCACCCTATCAACGTGCCAAGTGTGTGTAAAATCAACGAATGTGCACTAGAAATATGCAGCGAAAAACAAAGTCTATAACTAAGTACCAGAATTTTTCTTATTTAATACAAAGTTGTTCAAAACATATAGAATAGAATATTACAAAACAAAAATATAATATCAAAGCCAAGTAGAAAACATAAACTCCACTCAGAACTCTGGCGAAGCCGCATCCTCGGGCTCAGCCTCCTCCTCCTCCACGAACTCTGCACTAAAATCTACGGAACCAAAAATGGTGCCACAGGTAAGTAAACTCCAAACACCACTAGATAAAAACATATAAAACTCAAACAATATGCATGAAAGAAAAACCAATGCACATGCGCCATAAAACCATAATTTTTTCCACGCACGCCAAAAATCCATTTGGCCCACAAAAACATATCCTTAAAACCAAGCCTCACCATTATCCTAGATAATGGCCCAAACCACCATTTTCCCAGAAAATGGATCAGAATCCTCGAAAACCAAACCTTGCCATTTTCCCAGAAAATGGCCCACATCTGAATACCATAAAAACAATCCAATTATGCATGCACCATGATCTCCCCTAGGGATCATCTGCCCACCCTGGCTCTGTGCCACACCGCAGGTAACGACTACGCGTGTGACACCTAAATAAGCGATGCCCAGACTCGAGCCCCGCCCGTACCTGGCCAGGCCATCCTCTAGTCCCCGCCACTCTAGGGACCACGGAGTCGACACGATAGCGTTACCGTATCGTGCAATCCGGTCGTATTATCCAGGGGATGTCACTCAGTATTATCCACTCCCGAGTGACCAGAGGAGCTCCACCGAGATAATAACCCATCTCGGCTTGGGCTCGTGAGACACGCACCCAAAAACCATTTATGCCAATAAAACGGGATTTTCTCAAATAAATTAAAATGCATAAATACAAAATATGCAACTCACGCCTCATGGCTCAAAAAAAACAAGCAATCACAAACAACCAAAACTAAGCACTCCGTCCTCAATCCATCCGACCCCCGAACTCCTCAGACTCGGTCAGGAATCAGCCAACCAACAACAAATATTTTTTGAATGACCAAAATATATTTAAATCTAAAAGTAGGGTTTGGAAAATACTTACAGCGCTATATTGTATTTTTAGAAAGCTCGCGACGTTGCAAACGGCGGAAGGAAAGCAACGTAACAGTGAAATTTCACTGTGGCCGTGGGTTGTAAAATATCCACTTTTGAACGAGGACAAACCAAGGCTTGGGATTGATAGGGAATGGTCTATGGATGTTTATGAAGCTAAGGGAAGTGGAGTTTGGCCGTGGGTGGCGGCGAAAACGGCGGAGGAAGGGCCGAAATGCCCAAAACGGAAATTAGGTCGTGGGAGTTGTTCCGGTGACTGTTAGAGGCCGGAAATGGGTGGGTTAGGACGGCAAGGAGTCGGTGATGAAGTGGTGAAAAGTTGGTGGCCGGAGGTGGAGTGGCGGCGGCAGATCGGAACAAAAACCGTGTGGCTTGATGGGCTTTTTCCAGCTAAACGGCGGCTCCGTTGGAGGTGAAAATTGGTGGGGTGGTTCACCGGAGGGAGGGGAAGAAAATGGTGGGGGTGGTGTGCCGCACGGTGGCTGGTGGCGATGGTTCTGGAATGTTGGACGTGGACAGCGTGAGGGAGAGGAGAGAGAGAGAGAGAGAGAGACGGACGGGGGGGATCGCAGAAAAAAAAGAAAAAGAAAAAAAGAAAAAAGAAAGAAAAGAGAAAAAAGAGAAAAAGGGAAAAGGGAAAAGAAAAGATGGAGGGAAGAAATGAGGTCCAATCCTCACTCCAGAAAACAAAACAGATCCAGAAAACGAGATTAAAAACCGTAAAACGACTAAATAAATAAAACACAACATCAAATAAATAAAAACCAATTTAAAATGCAATAATTTAAAATAAATAAACCAATATATTAATTAAATTAAAAACAACCCTTCAGTAAAAATACACGTAAAAGCGGGTTGTCTTAACCAACCAATCACAAATCAACACATCAAGCAACTCCGTCCTCAATCCATCCGACGCCCGAACTGCTCGGACTTAGTCCGGAATCAACTAGCCAACAACAAATATTTATTGTAAGAGGAAAATATATTTAAATCTAAAAGTAGAGTTTGGAAAATACTTACAGCGCTATACGGTATTTTTTGAAAGCTCGCGGCGTTGCAAAAGGCGGAGGAAAAGCAACATAACAGTGTAATTTACACTGTGGTTGTGGGTAATAAATTACTCACTTTCGAACGAGGACAAACCACGACATGAAATTGATAGGGATAGGTCTTGAGATGTTTATGAAGCTAAAGGAAGTGAGTTTTGGCTGTGGGTGGTGGTGGAAATGGCGGTGAAGGAGCTTAAAGGGGCTGAACGGAGTTGAGCTCGTGGGAGCTGCTCCGGCAACGGATCGAGGCCGGAAATGGGTGGGTTAGGTCGGCAAGAGGTAGGGGAAGAAGCGATGAGGAGGTGGTGGCCGGAGGTGGAACGACGGCGCAGGAAAAGCTCAAAAACCTTGTGGCTTGGAGGAGCTCGTGGCGGCTAACAGTGGTTTGGATGGAGGTGAAACTTGGTGGGGATGTTCACATATGGAAGGGGAAGAAAACTGGGTGGGTGGTGTAGGCCACGCCGCTAGTGAGCAGCAGTTCTGGACTAAGAAAGCAACCGGTGACAGAGAGGGAAAAGAGGGCTGATGCCGTGACTTCCAGCCGTGCTTGGCGGCTGACGGCTGGTCGGATGGCCCTGAAAATTGGTGGGGATGATCACTGGTGGGAGGGAAAGATTTTGCTAGGGGTGGTGTACTACATGGCGGCCGGACGACGGCGGTCTAAGCGGTCAAAGGGCCGGCGACGGTAAGGAGAAATGGAAGAAGCAGCGCGCGATGAGAGAGAGAAACCGGGGAAGAAAAGAAGAAGAAAAAGAAAGAAAGGAAAGAAAAGAAGAAAAATAAAAAGGAAAAAGGGAAAAATAAAAAGAGAAAGGAAAAGAAATGAGGTTCAATCCTCACTTCCGGAAACCAAAAACTAATCTGCCGAAAACGATTTTAAAATCCGTAAAACGACTAAAATAAATTAAACACAACATCAAATAA
The DNA here is from genome assembly GCF_018687715.1 of Carya illinoinensis. Lineage (NCBI taxonomy): Eukaryota > Viridiplantae > Streptophyta > Magnoliopsida > Fagales > Juglandaceae > Carya > Carya illinoinensis. The sequence goes on along the minus strand of NC_056763.1, from coordinate 10,618,500 downwards.
ATTAAAATCAATTTAAAATAAAATAACCAATATATTAATTAAGTTAAAAACACTCCTTCAGTGAAAATACACGTAAAAGCAGGTCATCACATTATTCTAGGGAGATTTTTTTTTAAACAATTAGCCAAGATTTTTGTGATGGTTTTGTAGATAACATTGGTCAAACTGATTGACCAGAAGTTTTTGGGTGAGCTCAGATTTGGCACTTTTGGTATCAAGGCAATGTTTGTATGGTTTATTTACCTCAAAAGCTTCCCAGTTCTAAAGAAATTTTGAACTACCGCAATGACTTCTATTTTAATAATATTCTAGTAATGCTTGTAGAAGAGTTGTCATACCATCTGAGCCTGGAGCTTTGTGGTTTGGGATTTGTTTGAGCACTTCGTAAATTTCTTCTTTGTTTGGCACTACCGTTAGACATGCATTTTCTTAATCGAATATTCATAGTTGAAATAAATCTCTGAGCTCAGTTGGAATGGCAAGTTTTGCAAAGGTGTAGATGGACCTGAAATGATCAATAAAAGTTAAGTCAATAACATCCTGATCCATAGTCCAGTTACCTAGACCGATCTTGAGGGTAGATTCCATTGCTTCTTCTTCAGATTGCTGTTAAAAGATGGTAGAACTTTGTGTTAAGATCTGAGATTGTTAGCTAATTGATTCTTGACTTATAGCGCCATAATGTTTCTTCATATTTCAATTGATCTTGAAGTTGGATTTGCAGTTAATGCTCTTTTTGAAGACTATTGGGACTCGGTCCAGCAATTAGAATCAGAATATGGGTGATTTCTGATTCTAATTGCTGGATATTTTCTTAAATTCTCCCAAAGTGTACTTTATTCCAAAGTTTGAGCACTTCTTTAGTGGCTTTATTTTTGCTATAGAGAATGAAAGCAGGATGACCCACTTTCCCCATGCTTCTTGGATGATTATACCAGTAAGAGGGTCTTTAGTCCATAATTCTTCAAATTTGAAAGAGGATACTCTTTTTTGTACTTTCCCTATATTCAATAATAGGGGATGATGGTCTGAAGCCCCTAAAAAGAGATGTTGGATGGTAGCATCAGGAAATAATAATCTCCATTTGGCATTCGCTATTCCTCTATCAAGTCTTTCTCTGATGAGAGCATTTCCATGTCGATTATTTGTCCAAGTGAAAGTGGATCCCGAGAACCCCATGTCAACTAGTCCATGAGTAGTCATCAAATTTTTCAATCCACCTATTGAGCTAGAAGTTACTGGATGCCCCCCAAATTTTTTTGATTGATTCACTAAGTCATTAAAATCCCCTATGCATAGCAAAGGACCCGGGTAAGTGTTGTGGAAGGTATCCAACAAGGCCCAAAATTGTGCTTTTTGCTACCACTGTGCCGGAGCATAAACATAAGTGGCTAACCAAGGATAGTGAAAAGGATCAAAGTAAACCAAAATGGAGATAGCATTAACATTTACATGCAGTAGTTCAATATCTATACCCAGTCTCTACATCAACAAAATTCCTCCATTTTTCCCCGAGGTGGGATAGTTGAAAAAATGCGGGAATCCTAAACTGATTACTATACTATGGGTGTGTATATTAGGCACCATGATTTTCACCAAAAAGAAAATATCCGAATTATATTTTCTAATATTGGCCCTAATACTTCTGTTTGCCTTGGGACCAGCCAATCCTTGGCAACTCCAGATCAGTGTCTTCATGGGTCTAGAGAGGGCCAAGAAGCCCCCGCCTCTCCTCCAAATATCTTTGTCTCAGACGATGCCAACTTTGATGAAGCTCGAGTATACAACTTATTTTTGGTGTAGTCCTTTTTCTCTTTTTGATTTTCCCAGTAGCTTTCTCTTGCATTGATAAGAGCATTTGAGCTAAGCCTTTGTCCTTCTTACTAATATTTATTCCCCCAATTTGTGACATTCGATGATCTTTGGTAATCTTCGGCATTTTACTTTTATTAATCTATTCCTCTTCAATTGCTGAAAACTTGTTTCTTTTCAAAGTGCTAGGTATGGTAGTCTGATTATCAAAAGACAGATTCATGGCTTTCTCACTTTTGATGGTGGGCTTAGGCCAATCAAGAGGCTTGGGTCCCCAGTTGTTACTAAAGATGGGTGAAAGAAGTGGGTTTACGTGAGAAAAGGAGAGCACCTTATTGTTCTGGCCCGAATTAGAATCGGCAAGGTCTTTTGGTACTTGAGTGAACGGGTCATGCTAGGACTCCAATGAAGGTTGAGATAAAACTAGGCCTATTGAAGAATACCCACTTGCATGGGCTATAATTTGTGAAATAAAGGGCCCAGTCCATATTGAACTTTGAGCTTTAAAGCTCATGACTGAAGCGTGTAGCTTCTTCCAAGTTTCAATCCATGCTTCTATGAACTTTGAAACTTTCCTTTTGTATCAGAATATCTTCATGCTTTTCTCTGCTGGGATTTGTTTCACTCTCTTGGGTTTTCGTAATGCCAAGATCAATTGGTATGCTGCTGGTCAGTAGCTCTCTAGGGGATGAAAACCTAGTGGGAAGCCGAGAAGATGCAGGGTTTTTCCCAGCCAATGAAAATTTTTCTAGAAGAATCGAAGACTTCCTTGGAGCTTCAACCAAAATCCTTTTCCCTTTATCAGATGGATCAAACAAATTATTTGGTTCTAATTTTGTGTCTAGCACCATTTCATCTACTTTGCTAGGATTTTCTGCACTGAAATAGGCCATCGACCCTTGAAAAATCATAGTGGTAGCCAAATCGCTCAAGCTTTTTATCTCAATAATTGCATTAGAGCACAAACTTTCTAGGAGAATTCCTTCTTCAGGTAGTTTTTCTGATTGGATGGATCTACGGAAATTAACTTGACCTTTGTGCAGTGGGAATATAGATCCAGGATTTTGATATTCAGCTTTAAGCCATGGACCATAATGAAGTGGATCAGGAATAACTTTTAGAAATTGACAGAATAACTAAGAGTGCCCCAATCTACCACATGCATAACAAAAATTTATAAGTCTCTCATCTTTGAACGAAACCCAAGTGTTGATGTTATAGTCCCTGTGAAACCAAAACCCTTGTTTGAGGTGTTTGTTGATATCGATTTCAACTTTGATCGTAACAAAATTTTTGCACGTGATTCCAAAGTTAGGATCAACATCTATATCCAATTAGGGTTCCTAAAGCTTCTCCATTTTTTTTCTTTTCTTTTCTCTTTTTTTTTTTTTTTTGTACATTCCTAACAGTTGTGTAATCAAGAGAAAGACCATGAAATTGAATGTAAAATGCTGATGAGTTAATGTGTGACGCCCCCAAATCCCCACGCACGGACACCGGGAAATCGAAACGTTCGGATGATGACATCACGGGTCACCACCCTAACGACGTGTGCCAAGTGTGTGCAAAAACAACAAATGTGCACGAAGGGACATGCAGTGGATAGCAAAGTCATATAACCAAGTACCAGAATTTTTCTTAATTTAATACAAAGCTGTTCAAAACATACATATTAAAATATTACAACTACAAATATTATTCAAAGCCAAATATAAAACATAACTTCAACTCAGAACTTCGGCGGAGCCGCGTCCTCAGGCTCAGCCTCCTACTCCTCCTCAAACTCTGCACCAAAAACTACGGTACCAAAAATGGTGCTGCAGGTAAGTAATCCAAACACCACTAGATAAAAACATATAGAACTCAAACAACATGTATGCAAGAAAAGCCAATGCACATGTCCCGCAAAACCATATTTTTCCACGCACGCCAAAAATCCATTTGGCCCATAACAACATATAGCTTAAAACTAAGCCTCGCCATTATCCCAGATAATGGCCCAAACCACCATTTTCCCAGAAAATGGATCACAAATCCTCAAAACCAAATCTCGCCATCATCCCAGATAATGGCTCATTAACCAAACCATCAGAGCACTATAGGCTGGAATTGCAGGCGGGACTCTACCACCATCCCAGCTCACCACCATCCCTACGCGTGCCTCTGAATCAAGCCAATCAATCCAATTATGCATGCACCATGATTTCCCCTAGGGATCATCCGTACACCTGGCTCTGTGCCACACCGTAGGTAACGACTACACATGTGACACCTAAACGAGCGATACCCAGACTCGCGCCCAGCGCATCCCCGGCCAGGCCATCCTCTAGTCTCCGCCACTCTAGGGACCACGGAGTCGACACAACAGCGTTACCGTATCGTGCGATCCGGTCGTCACCCTGCGATAACCCAGGGGATGTCACTCAGTATTATCCACTCCCGAGTGACCAGAGGAGCTCCACCGAGATAATAACCCATCCCGGCTTGGGCTCGTGAGACACACGCACCCGAAATTCCATTTACGCCAACAAAACAAGATTTTCTCAAATTAAATAAAATGCACATGCATGCAATATGCAACGCACGCCTCACGGCTCAAATAATCAAGCAATCAAATACAACCAAAACCAAGTACTCTGTCCTCAAACCATCCGACCCCCGAACTCCTCGGACTCAGTTTGGAATCAGCCAACAATAGCAAATATTTATTGTAAGAGAAAAATATATTTAAATCTAAAAGTAGAGTTTGGAAAATACTTATAGCGCTATACGATATTTTTAGAAAGCTCGCGGCGTTGCAAACGGCGGAGGAAAAGCAACGTAATAGTGTAATTTACACTGTGGCCGTGGGTAATAAATTATCCACTTTTGAACGGGGACAAACCAAGGCACGAAATTGATAGGGAATGGTCTTGAGATATTTATGAGGCTAAAGGAAACGAGTTTTGGCCGTGGGTGGTGGTGGAAACGGCGGTCGAAGGCCAAAAAGGGGCTGAACAGAGTTGAGCTCGTGGGAGCTGCTCCGGCAACGGATCGAGGCCTGAAATGGGTGGGTTAGGTCGGCAAGAGGTGGGGGAAGAAGCTGTAAAGAGATGGTGGCCGGAGGTGGTACGACGGCGCCGTATGGCTTGGAGGAGCTCGTGGTGGCTAACGGTGGCTCGGATGGAGGTGAAACTTGGTGGGGATGTTCACCGGTGAGAGGGAAAGAAAATTGGGTTGGTGGTGTAGGCCACGCCACCGGCGAGCGGCGGTTCTGGGCTGCGAAAGCAACCGGCGACAGAGGCAAAAACAGAGCAGGTGCAGTGACTTACGGCGGCTCGCGGTTGCTAACGGCTGGTCCGATGGCTCTGAAAATTGGTAGGGATGATCTCTGGTGGAAGGGGAAGAGAATGGTGGTGGTGGTGCACTAAACGGTGGCCGGACGGAGGAGAACTGGGCTGTCAAAGGGACGGCGACGGGAAGGCGGGAGAGAAAGGAGAAGAAAGAAGAAGAAAAGAAAGAAAAAGAAGGAAAAAGGGAAAAGAAAAAGGAAAAAAGAGAAAAGAAAAAGAAAAGATGAGGGAAAAGAAATGAGGTCCAGTCCTCACTCCAGAAACCAAAACTGATCCGTCGAAAACGATTTTAAAAACCGTAAAACGACTAAATAAATTAAACACAACATCAAATAAATTAAAACCAATTTAAAATACAATAATTTAAAATAAAAGAACTATTATATTAAATAAATTAAAAAGTGCATTCAGTGAAAATACACGTAAAAATGGGTCATCACATCCTCCCAGCTTAAAAACAAATTTCGTCCTCGAAATTTGCAAGATCAACCATCAGCGCCAAACAGATACAAGATACAACTACGAATATATATGAGAGATACATAACATCGACAACTCCCAACAAAACCAATGGTTATTAACTTCACACCATAAATTGCTAATATCCACGACGTCTCTGCTTTACCTTCCAAACTTTCATCCCATTCCAATTTTGGTAACTTAATAGCCACTTCCAAAGTTAACCATCCATAAACCAAATTGCACGACCAAAAGATTAATCTCCCATTAAAACTTCGAATCACTACTAATCCTTCAAAATCAACACAAAATTTGAACTTCTAAGAATCTCCAAAAATCATGCTTTTGCACGCACTCTAATAACTGACCAAAATACATAAAGGCTATGTCCTAAAAAATTAATATCATGAAGTATAAGCTCAATCCACACCTAATCACAAGAAAAGCTTTACCACCTTTTCATAGAAAATCATATACCTCAAAAAAAAAAAAAAAAAAACCATAAATCTCCACTCGTTCCTCAATTGGCCATCGCTGCCCTAAACGAAAACCAACATTCCGCAAAAATACATCCATTGATTGATGACGGAAACCGGTACTAATCAACCTCTAGGCCCCAATTTGAAAACACGTAGCATCATCCTAAAATACACCTGTCTCTCCTGAAGATAAGGAACATCTCCAAAAGGCCCAAGTCCTTCCCGGCCAACCAACGAGAGCGCTTATAACTTCTATCCGATATCCCATACTTCAAACTCATAACCTATATTTTGAATAACATCTAATCTTGCAATAACTAACTCACTATAAACTACCATTGACTTCACCTAGACATAATCGAAACGCTCTTGGTAATCTCACCCACCTACTTGTACTCTCAAAAACTCTAGTTTTAGCACAACTAATTCCTGCAATAGTACTTCACAAATAAATCTCAAGACAGGCCATACTGTTTAAATCATCAATCCATCAAAACTATTAAACAACACTCATGGATCCTATTGCTTTATTACTTCATACATATGATTATGCTACCCACCTTTGATGCATAAATTTCAACTTCCAAGATTTATTACTTCATACACCACACATGGTGACCTAACGATCTCCCTTCAAGTTAAATAACCATATCCCCAATTCTCCCAACTAGATACTTGATCTCCAAAGAAAAGTATAGCCTCGCAAATTTAAATTCCTATGACTCCCAGTCGCAATTAATTCTCAAGATAAACACAACAGTCGTTTCAAACCATCATTCCAATGGGTAACCCGCTTCGACTGCACATTCCGTTCAACTTACCAAACAACTCAAAGCCAAAATCTCTTGAATTTAATAATTTCACACAGATTCCTCTTCAACTCCTACCAAGCCAAAAATAGATGAGACTAGGACCAGCACTCCCCGAAATCCATACGCACTTACCATTACTACTCATCAATCTCATGTAGTCTTAGCCAACACCACAAATCATTCAAACGTACAAGTGATCCATTATTACATTTCCATCACCTAGACTTATATCCTCAACTCAACAAGAATCATTCCTGAATCCACTCAGCTTATATCCTTAAATCAGCAACTAGCCATTGCTTAAAGTTTGGTACCAAGAATGACCTTAAACCTGCTAGGAATCCATTCCCAAAAGTCTGCGGATCATATAGCCTCAAATTCAATCGTATTTAACACCAACACAAAATCTACTATTTCCAACACCCTGATGGACCTATATCTTTTGAATTGATAGAATCATTTCCTAAAATCGGCCACTATAACCTCAAGTTAACAATAATTATTTTCTAAACTAGCTCGATATCTTCAATCCTCAAAGAAATATACGAACTAGATTATTACCTCCAATCTTCCAAGAAATCTACTCTAGAAAAAAAAAATTTCATATCAATAACTCAACTCTAATCAACCCCCTTTTTAATGGTTACAAACTACTCACTCACTAGAGTAGATCAAGGTACAGCACTAAGTCTGTAAAACTAAGAACTCAATTCTTATTATAAATCAGTCCTTCAACTCTGCAATTCTAAAACCTTAAATCAAATAAGAATCATCTTCCGAAACTTCTAAGATCAATGAACTTACATCTCATAATAGAAAAAATCGACTCTCAAATCCTTCAATTCTAAAACATTAATAGATAATAAATCATTTTCTGAAATTTTCAAAATTGGTGGCTTTAATCCGAAACATTCACCTTAAAAGCTTGTAAAATCTAAAGCCCCAATTGCCACCAAATTACTCATCTGAATCACGAATTCTAAACCTCGAAATTTAATTATTCCCCCCCAAAGCTTGTCGAACCTAACACCTTAATTACCATAAACCTATTTTCCTAAAATCTATAAGGCCCCAAGCTTTAAAACTTTAATGAAACTTCATATAATCTATCCTTGAAATTTGTTGAACTTACAATCTACTACGTTATAGACCATTTCATAAACTCCATGGAACTAGAGAACTCAAGTATTCTACTTCCCTAAAAGATCACCCAGATCATGCCATTCTCTCCAAGCCTTGATAATATACATATATAAAAGAAAACAAAACCCCACAAGGCATTCATCACGTAGGATTAAATTAGACCCATACCTGCCATGACTCCAGCATTCTGAGTCTCCGTAACCTCGCCTCCAATGGTACCAAGAGCCACTGCGTACATTTGAACCCGAGCTAATTGCCTCTGGTTAGTTCTACCACTGCGACGAGCTCCACGGCTTTCTTGAACTCGACTAGGGCACTCACTAGCAAAATGCCCCGTCTGACCGCATTCAAAACATTGGTTACTACCCAGACGACACTCGCCTCTGTGAGCTCTATTACATTCTCCACAAACTGGCACTCGTTCTCCCATACGCACTCCCGAGGCTGCTTGTGGTCGAGTCCCAGTCCGCTGAACAAACTTCTGAGGTGAACCCGAACTACTTCCTTCACAAGTAAAACTCCGCCTCTTTTGTCCTGGAGGGGAGCCCATATTAAGATTATTCTTTCGCTCTGCTAGAGTGGCCAAAACAACTAATTCCTGAAAAGTAGATATCTGGTGGCAAACTACCATCTTGCATATATCTGGTCGCAAACCTTCCTGAAAACGCTTGGCCTGCATCTCCCCTGTGGCGATGAGGTGGGGAGCAAATCGCCCAAGCTCTATAAATTTTCGGGCATACTGTTCCACGGTCATGTTCCCTTGGACTAAGCTTGAGAACTCTCTTGCTTTTTGCCGCCTCACAGAAGCAGGAAAGAAGCGATCATTAAATTCTTTCTTAAAGCACTGCCAGGTCACAGTGGCAATAGACCCCAAACCTTAAACAAAATTCCCTTAAACATATCCTTAAAGTTCGTTGAACCTACACTCTCCTATACTATAGCCCCGTTACATAAATTCCACAAAACCTTGACCTCAATCATCCTAAGCGACTTAAAGCTAATTCCTAACAAGCAACAAGCATCAAACAAATAAAACATGTCAAATAGCAACTTTACTTAAAATAAATTTTTAAAACATTCTGGTACTCCCTACGGGACATGTGGTTTTACCCAGAGCCAAACCGCTCTGATACCACCTGTGACGCCCCCAAATCCCCACACACGGACACGGGGAAATCGAGACGTCCGGATGATGACATCACGGGTCACCACCCTAACGACGTGTGCCAAGTGTGTGCAAAAGCAACAAATGTGCACGAAGGGACACGCAGCGGATAGCAAAGTCATATAACTAAGTACCAGAATTTTTCTTAATTTAATACAAAACTGTTCAAAACGTACATATTAAAATATTACAACTACAAATATTATTCAAAGCCAAATATAAAACATAACTTCAACTCAGAACTTCGGCGGAGCCGCGTCTTCGGGCTCAGCCTCCTCCTCCTCCTCAAACTCTGCACCAAAAACTACGGTACCAAAAATGGTGCTGTAGGTAAGTAAAATCCAAACACCACTAGATAAAAACATATAGAACTCAAACAACATGTATGCAAGAAAAGCCAACGCACATGTCCCGCAAAACCATATTTTTCCACGCACGCCAAAAACCCATTTGGCCCACAACAACATATCGCTTAAAACTAAGCCTCACCATTATCCCAGATAATGGCCCAAGCCACCATTTTCCCAGAAAATGGATCACAAATCCTCAAAACCAAATCTCGCCATCATCCCAGATAATGGCTCATTAACCAAACCATCAGAGCATTGTAGGCGGGAATCGCAGGCGGGACTCTACCACCATCCCTACTCACCACCATCCCTACGCGTGCCTCTGAATCAAGCCAATCAATCCAATTATGCATGCACCATGATCTCCCTAGGGATCATCCGCATACCTGGCTCTGTGCTACACCGCAGGTAATGACTACGCGTGTGACACCTAAACGAGTGATGCCCAGACTCGCGCCCAGTGCGTCCTTGGCCAGGCCATCCTCTAGTCCCCGCCACTCTAGGGACCACGGAGTCGACACGACAGCGTTATAGTATCGTGCAATCCGGTCGTCGCCCTGCGACAACCCAGGGGATGTCACTCAGTATTATCCACTCTCGAGTGACCAGAGGAGCTCCACCGAGATAATAACCCATCCCGGCTTGGGCTCGTGAGACACACGCACCCGAAATTCCATTTACGCCAACAAAACAGGATTGTCTCAAATTAAATAAAATGTACATGTATGCAATATGCAATGCACGCCTCATGGCTCAAATAACCAAGCAATCACATACAACCAAAACCAAGTACTCCGTCCTCAAACCATCCGACCCCCGAACTCCTCGGACTCAGTCCGGAATCAGCCAAACAATAGCAAATATTTTTTGTAAGAGCAAAATATATTTAAATCTAAAATTAGAGTTTGGAAAATACTTACAGCACTATACAGTATTTTTAGAAAGCTCGCGGCGTTGCAAACGGCGGAGGAAAAGCAACGTAATAGTGTAATTTTCACTGTGGCCGTGGGTAATAAATTACCCACTTTCGAACAGGGACAAACCAGGGCACGAAATTGATAGGGAATGGTATATGTGAAAGTGGGTGGCGGTGGAAATGGCGGAAGAAGCGGAAAAAGCTCAAATCGGAGTTGAGCTCGTGGCCGGAAATGGGTGGTTTAGGTCGGCAAGAGGTAGAGGAAGAAGCTATGAAGAAATGGTGGCCGGAGGTGGTGCGACGGTGTCGGAATCGGTGAAAAACCGTGTGGCTTGGAGGAGCTTGTGGTGGCTAACGGTGGCTCGGATGGAGGTGAAACTTGGTGCGGATGTTCATCAGTGAGAGGGGAAGAAAACTAGGTGGGTGGTGTAGGTCACGCTACCAACGAGCGGCGGTTCTGGGCTACGAAAGCAACCAGCGACAGGGGAGAAAAATAGGGCAAGTGTCGTGACTTCCAGGGGCTCGTGGCGGCTAACGGCTGGTCCGATGACACTGAAAATTGGTGGGGATGATCTCTGGTGGGAGGGGCAGAGAATGGTGGGGGTGGTGCACTACACGGCAGCCGGACGGCACAGAACCAGGCTGGTAAATAGGCGACGATGGGAAGGAGAAAAAGAAGGAGTAGCACACGGGGAGAGAGGAACTAGGGAAAAAGAAGAAGAAAAAGAAAGAAAGGAAAGAAAAGGAGGAAAAGAAAAGGGAAAAGGGAAAAAGAAAAAGAGAAAAGAGAAGAAATGAGGTCCAATCCTCACTCCGGAAACCAAAAACAGATCCGTCGAAAACGATATTAAAAACCGTAAAACGATAAAATAAATTAAACACAACATCAAATAAATTAAAATAAAATAATTTAAAATAAATAAATCAATATATTAATTAAATTAAAAACAACCCTTCAGTAAAAGTGGGTCGTCACATTGGCAGTTCTGGAATGGCCGAGTCATTGTGTCATAACATTCAAACGTTACACAAGAACATTTGAACGTTAACAACCAATTAGTTTCAAAACATCATTGACGTTAAAACATGATATTTATAAAATGTTCAAACATTTGAGACATACGTTTGAAAGCTAATTAGCGTTCCAAACTTATGTGTGTAACGTTCGAATGTAAAACTATTCATATTCGAAAGCATAACTCAAGTTCGAATGTTTTCATACCACATTCAAACATTAACATTACCATCACATTCAAACGTGGTAGAATACATTCGAATGTTAACTCTCAAGCTTCGAACAATGCACTTACGTCTGAATGTTTGAGTGGAAAATGTTCGAACGTAACATTGTTTCTGTTCGCACGTGCATCTATTCCCATTATGTTTGAACTTTTAAACATATACATGTTCGAACATTTGAGTGCTTGATAGTCCCGTTCAAATGCTAACATTTAAATCTTATTACAAAATATTTATAACTATGGTTCTAATGTTTTGTTCTTATTAATCTAAGATATGACTCATCTTTTGACACCAAGGAAATGGGGGAGGAAGGGAGCCAACCCGGACATTGCTCAGCTTAAGGCCCGAACAAACATGGCCGAACGAGAAGTATTAATAATTAGTTTGATGAGCTGACCTAGGAGTAAATGATGCTGAGAGACGTCTTTATGACGAGATGATGGGGCCCGATGTGCTCGTTGAAGGGGAAGGTTTACCCCTCAATGGTCCAGGAGTTTTACATGGAGATGTGCTCCATGCCTCAGATGCAGTATACAGTTCGAGGTCTCAGCGTATGTTATCACCGAGCTACTTGGGATCTGTTGGGTAGCTGAGATGGGTGAGATTACACCAACTACTTAGGCTAGAGACACATCAACTGCTCAGAACGGGACACAAGAGCTGGATCAGCTATAGGTGCAAGCCTCACGGATGCACATCTACATCATCTACTGCCCTAGAAGAGGCCAAGGATACTGCACACGAGCCTGAGGTTGACGCCCGAGATGAGGACTTCTACATCCTCACTGGCAGAGACTCGGAGTAGCTAGAGAAGAAGAACTCCTTCAATCAAAATCAGCTGATGTCTTTCTTCCGCATGTTATTTATATTTTACAAATTGTGTATATGTAAATATATATTATCCTTTAATATAGTCATATTACCAAATACTCTATATGACATTTGAATGTTGGCGTCAAAAAATATTATGTTCGCACGTAAATAGCCTTAATGTGTGACGTTCAAACATAAATTTGTCTACATTCAAATGTCAGACGAATTCTCATCTGGTTTTAGTGACAGATTGTAGAAACCATTACAAAAACTGATTTTTTGTGACGGTTTGGGGACTGCCACCAATTCCAAAGCGTCACTAAATTAAATTTTTGTTGTAGTGAAGCTTCAGTTGCAATCTAAATCCATACAAAACTGTTTTTTATAAAAATATTTGTTTGTAATTTGTTCATCTAATGTAAGCAGTAGCTCTTTGGACTCAAAACATCAATTGTGCACGTTCCTCCCATGTTCACAGAGTCCTTTTGGTCAAGGTAACTTTTATAATTTCCTAGTATGGTCTGTGGATATCCTATTGGTGCTGACTTGACTTTAGGGCTGTAAAATGAACAGGCTACTCGACAGGCAGCTCAAATTCGACTCGAATAAACTCGAAATCGGCTCGAATCGAATATTAAATGGGCCGTTCGTAAACACAGAAATAAACTCAATTATTAAACGATACAAACTCGTATAAAACTCGACCGACTCGATTAATGTTCGTGAATATACTCGTATGAAGCTCGACTCAACTCGTGAGCTCGACTTGTATATATTTATACATATATAGTAAAATATAAAATACATATATAATAATCAATAATTATATATGTCTTATTAATTATGTATATAGAATTATAGTGACTTATAGTTAAACATTTTCTTCTACATATACTATAAGTTTATATATTTAATTGATAATATTAATATATCATATTGATATATTTATCTTATTCTTATCAAATAGTGAAATGTCATATAAGAAGTTATGCTTATAGGATAATAAGGCTCTAGGCTATAGGCTATAAGCTATAGTCATAACTTATTGCCCTATAACATATCACTCATAATTATATCATTCTATTTACAATATTTTTATTAATCTATCATAACATAATTATTAAATACTTATCACCTATGATTCTTAGATTATATCATTATATATTCTATGAATTTGCAACACTACTTGCTAGTTTTAAAAATTATTTTATATAACAATTAACATGTATTATAATTTATAGAGTATAATATTTTCTAAAATAGAATACTCTTTTTGGTTAATATACGATATTAGCCTATAGTATTATTATATTATACTAATTAATAGAACTATAAATTTATATTATGAGTACCAATTTGGACAATGTTTGATAAAATATAATGTTAGACAATTTTATAGTATAATTAAATATTATAAATAAGTATAGTTTTTTTTACAACACTACAGTCACTACTTGCTAATTATAAAAATTATAATATAAAAAAATTAACATGTATTATAATTTATAATGCATAGACTATAGTATTTTTTTTAATAGAATAATATTTAAATATACTTTTTTATGCTAGTATAAATTTAATTAAAGAGCCGATTAAACCCTAGATTGATTTCAACCGTTGGATATGTTATTACTTTTTCTTGGGACTTGGGAGCCGTTGGATTTGTTCTATCTAATTTACCCTAGGGTTACAACACTTCCCGAGTCTTCTACTGCTGCGTCGTTTCACGTTTCACTTTCACCAAGTGAAATTTCACTCTCTCGGCCTTGCCGCTTCACTTTCTCTCCTCTCAGTCTCAGACCCATCGAGAAACCCTAGCTTCTTATCCTGTTATCCATTCTCTAAATCTCTTATGCTTACACGGTTACACTGATTACTAGTTACCTCCCATATGCCATCTTAATCTATCATTCGATTTGATAGGAATCGATTTGTCTGGTGCATTTGGGCAGCATTTGTTCTCGAGGGGCCTCGGGCCCTCGAGTGAAAATGTCTACTTCTGCAGTCTACTAGAAACCCTAGCAGATGCAGTCGGTGGCGATTTTAGAGGGAAACCATGGCTGTAATCTCAGCCTCTGAGAAAGCAGCCAGTCCTCAACAAATGGGTCAATAAATGCATGCATTTATGACTCCCAACCACTGCTTCCCTGATTTTGTGGTTTGTGGTTCTTTGGTTGGTCGATTCGTCCATCTACGAGTCGATTACCCAATTTAGTTTCCTTTTTCTACGCATTTGGTTGGGAATGTTGGCAGATTTGATTGATCTTATCTAGTTATAGTTTTATCTAACTATTTTCAATGCCCATTTCTGGTTCTATCCTAACTCTTTTTCATATTGTGATTTGTGATATTTTTACACAATAGATCTACATGAAATCATCTAAGTACACTGTCATTCATGAATCGTGATCACTCAGCAGTCGTATATGCTAATTTTGGTAACTGTGAGACACTGAGACTATGACTGTTTTGGTTGTCCATCACTTTGATTGTTAAGTTTATGTTTTATTTTTATTTTTTTCTTTTATTTTGTAATAGTTGAATATGCCCTGTTAGAACTTAGACCTTAGGCCGTTAAGTGTTAACTTCATGTTTTGGTTATTTTGCTATTGCTTACAATTTTTGAACTTGTAGTCTAACTTGAGCTTTTATATCTGAGCTTGCTGCTTGCCTAATCATCTTGCCTACTGAGTTGTGCTCAAAGAAAAATTTATAGTCTCAAGTGAGTTCTCTCAGCCTCACAAGTTAATTGCTATTTAATGATGCTTTATGTTCTTGCTTGAACTATTTAATAATGCTTTATTGTTCATGTTTGGGTTGATTAATCTGATCCTATGGTGATTTTGGCCTTAAGTAGTGGTGCATGTTTTATTTAACATGTATTGGTTGATTTATCTTTTACAATCTGTCTTGTAGTTGTGTAACTGTGTTTATGTTCTAATTTCAAGTATTTAAATATACTTTTTGAATCTGTTTTGGTTGCTTATAAAGGATCGTTTATGGTGATTGCTTCAAGTATTTAATTTACAATCTGTCTTGTAGTTGTGTAACTGTGTTTATGTTCTAATTTCAAGTATTTAAATATACTTTTTTGAATCGGTTTTGGTTGATTATAAAGGATCATATATGGTGATTGCTTCAAGTATTTAATGTTGTTATCTTTACCATGTGTTACTTGATTCATCTTAATTCTTATCCAATCTGTTTTGTGTTTATGTTCTAATTTCAAGTACTTAAATATGCAAAGAAAGAATCTGTTTTGGTTGATTATAAATGTTTATACATTGTTCTTGAGAAAGTATTTAATTATGCCATAAAATTGTGTTGCTTGATTAATCTGTTCCAATCTGTTTTGTGTTTCTGTTCTAATTACAAGTATGAAATAGTATTGTGTTTAATATGTTTTTGTTGACAAGTTTTATCCAGTTTCTTCTATGTTTATATTGTTGAGGTGCCTTGCTTCTGGAGGCACATCGAGCCACTAAGGCAAGATTGTATACTAAAATTGTTCAAGTCAAATTAGTTTGACTTTAACATCTTTTTTAGTTGAATTAAATCAACTATATCAGCCTTGCCTTTTGGAGGCACGTTGAGCCATCAAGGCAGGGCTGTATAACAAAACTGTTATTGTGAAATTGTTTTGACTTTAACATCTTTTAGCATCCTTGCCTTCTGGTGGCACCTTGAGCCACCAAGTTGAAACGTTGTTTTGATTTTTGGTCAGTGTTTATATGCTTATTGTATGTTTCTGGTTTTGTGTTTACAAAATATTAGATCCCACCAAATGGGTGATCCAGTGAATGATGTTGATCCAGTAGAGGAGTATGAAAATGAAAACTCTGTTGGGATAGCTTAGTAGAGGCCATATCTGATAATGATAGAGACACTGCCCAAAATTCTCAAGCCCCTAATACTGTGTCTACTGAGGGCCCTTCCACAGAAGTTCAAACAGTAGCCTATGAAAGAAATAAAATAAAGAGGACTTCTAATGTATGGAAGGATTTTGTTGAAATTGATAACGATGGGGTTAAACAGCCTCAATGTAAGTGGTGTAAAATGTTATTTAAAACTTCTCGCTCAAGTTCTACCACTACATTACGTAGGCACCTGCTGACTTGTTTGCCATACATGGGGTCTAAGAAAAAACAAAAAGTCTTAGCAGTTGAGTCTAAGGAGGCAGATGGTGCCTTCACTGTCTCAAACTTTACCTATGATCGTAATAGGGTCCGAGAGCTTGCCTCTCATATGATACTTTACCATGAATATCCATTCTCTTTAATGGAACATGTGGTATTTAATAGATTCATGAGTGCAAACACTCCATATTGGGAAAAAAATGTCTCGGGCTGCTGCAAAAAAAGAATGCATGAGAACTTATGAGAATGGAAAGACAAAGTTAAGGGCTTTGCTTAAACATGTGAATAAGGTTCATATCACAACTGACATGTGGACTTCTTGTCAAAAACTTTCATATATGGTAGTGATATGTCATTTTATCGACTCTGATTGGCACCTTCAGAGGCATGTCTTGAACTTTTGTAATGTGCCACCTCCACATACTGGCCTTCTTATTGATGATACTTTAGAAAAGTGTTTCCAAAATTGGAGTATTGATAATAAAATTAGTTCAATTACTGTTGACAATGCTAGTTCTAATGATGTTGCCATTCGTATCTTGAAAGATTATTTTAGATTGAAGAAAACATTGTCTGTAAGTGGCCAACTGTTTCATGTACGTTGTTGTGCACATATAACAATTTTACTTGTACAGTATAGACTTGGGGAGATTAGGGATATTGTTGATTGTGTTAGAGATGGTATAAAATATCTGGTAGCATCAGAGAGTAGGCTAAAACAGTTTAGTGAAATTGCAAAACAGTTACAATTGCCCTCAAAGAAACTGATTTTAGATGTGCCTACAAGATGGAACAACACTTATTTAATGTTGGATTCTGCAATTCAATTCAAAGAAGTTTTTCCTAGATATGGTGATAGAGATAGATGTTTTGAATGGGTTCCAACTGTTGAAGAGTGGGGGCAAGTTGAAAATGTTTGTCAACTATTAGCTATTTTCAATGAAGTCACCAATATTGTATCTGGAAGTGATTACCCAACAACAAACTTATTTCTTTCTGAAGTTTGGAGAATGAAGGACATCTTAGGTAAGAAGAGTAGAGATGAGAATGAGTACATGAAATCAATGGTAAGAAAAATGAGTGCTAAGTTTGACAAATATTGGGGGGAGTGTAATCTATTAATGTCAATTGCTGCGGTGTTGGATCCTAGATTAAAAATGGTCCTGATCCAGTTTTGTTTTCCTTTAATTTATCACGGGCTGGAGGCTGCTAAGAATATTGATCATGTCTCTGCTATGTTGCTTGAGTTATATAATGAGTATGTTCATGAATACAATTCAACTCTTGAGGCACAAAGAGAGCAGGATAATGCTCGAATGAATGTATCTGGTTCTTCCTCAAGTGTTAGGACTGGGAGAAGCATGCAGAGTGGCCAGTCATTATTTAAATCTTTTGTTAGAAGTGTTGATACCATGCAGCCTAGTAAATCAAAACTGGACAATTATTTAGAGGAGAGCCTTTATATTTGTGAAAAGGGTTCAGATGCAAGTTTTGATGCCTTGGAATGGTAGAAAACAAATAGTCTCAAGTTTTAAACTTTGTCCAAACTGGCCCGAGATATTTTGGCTACTCCAATTACCACAGTTAGCTCAGAATCAACATTAAGCGCAGGAGGTGGAGTCATTGATCCTCATAGAGCTTCATTGAAGACTGAAACTATCCAGATGTTGTTATGTAGGTCTGATTTGGTTAGAGCACTCTATGGGCTTAAAAGATCATCCACAAATTCTGTAAGTGTATTTTATTTATTTAAATTGCCTATTGCTATTATACTATATTATACTTACTATTATTAATTTATTCACAAAAATACTAACTACTATTTTTTTCTTGTCAATAGATGGATGTTTCATCAGAAATTCATATTCCCTTGCCACAGCAATAGGCCCATACAAACTTACATTTTGTTTTTTGAGCATGTTGAAAAAATGGAGCATTTGGGCAGTTTTCTAGTTTTGTCTGTTTTTTTTTTTTGTTTAGTCTATATTATTTGCTATATGATATTTAGACAGTTTACTTTGTAATATTTGGACAATTTGGTTGTTCTATTTGATTTTGTTTGGGATGATATGAGTCATGATAGTTCAGGTAATTTCTAAGTTCTAACTCTCACCATCCAGATTTCCTTAATTTACTTTAAATGGCAAATTAAATTTTGCATTGCAAACATCCGTTGACAATATTACTAAGTTAAAAGTACTTGAGTAATTTTGCAAGGGAATAAAAATTATATTAATGTTTTTTTACTAGATCAGTGTGCAGGTTGTCATGGTGATTTTGTTCAAGTTTGGGAACTTGTTGACTTCTGACATGGTGAACTCCGATTTTGTATAAGTTTGGTAACCTCCTATCATTGTGAATTTCCTAAATTTTGGTAACTGCAATCTGCAGTTAGAAGAATGGGATTAACTTCAAACTTTGGTAACTTGTTGTGAACATCTATTTTGGACACTGCAGTTGGCCATCTATATGTTTGTCTGGCTGATTTTATTGAACTTTGGTAACTTGTTACGAACTTGTAACTTCTTTGGTAACTTATTTGGTAACTGCCAATGGTATGAGAATGAGAGTATTGTGGGCCTGTGGCTGGTAACTGTCTCAAACTGCATTTTGTATCTATTTTGTATTGATATTTTGTGGCTGGTATGAGAGTATTGAGTTTTGAGTATTTTCTATGTGTGTGCCCATTGAAGTTGTCAACTTGTCTACCTCACAGTTTGTTGTCTGGCTGATATGAGTCATGCCTATTGGCTATTGCCTATTGCTGGGTCGTTGTTTTGGATCTGTTCTGTGGTAACTGCATAATGCATTTGGTAACTTGGCTGAATCACTGATGCACATATTTCTATCAGATTTTGGGAACTTGCTGACTTATGTGACTGTCACGATGATATCAGATTTCAAAACTTATCTAAATCCCTAATGCACATATTTATTTATGATATTGCTTGTATAATTGTATTGTGTAACTTGTTAGAGATATGATATTGATTTTTCACGGAAAATTAAGTTTTGCTTTTTCTGTGGGTATCCCTTGACGGTATTGCTAAGTTAATAGTACTTGAGCAAGGGATTAAAAATAACACCAATTTTTTTAGTGTATTAGTGTATGCAGGCCAACAATGTCAAGATTTCTGGCTGGCTCCATGCATGATTCTATGAAGACTGAGGACTTTGTCATTTGACAGCCCATTTTTTGTTTTGAAATATAATGTATATTATTTCATAATTTATTGTTGTAATTAATTTTTTTATTCACTTGTTCCATTAAGATGTAAAATTTCGTCTAATATTGTATCATAAGTCCATAGCCATAATACTCTTAATGTAAATTTGTATTTAATTTGTTATCAGTATTGATGCATTTATTTTAATTTTATAATTTTATATGTTTATATAAATAATTTAATTAGTGGGATTTTGACATAAACGATCCAAGCTCGAGTCGAGCTCGAGTTCATTTCCCTACTATATGAGCCGAGCTCGAACTGGCTCTTAGGCTCGGCTGATAAACCAGCCGAGCCCAAACTCAGCTCGAGTAGTGAACCAGCTGAGCTCGCACACCCCAGGCTCGCTCGAACTCAGCTCGTTTACAGCCCTACTTGACTTAGGAGCCATGTGGCATGGGTTTGATTAATGCGATTGATGGGAGGGTAATGGATGAATTAAAATGATCGAACTTTACAACATTGTTGAATGGGCCCGTTATATTACCAAAGTTGTTTCTTACAAGATTTGGTGTTAGAAGTTGGAAATGCTAGCTGCTTAGGTTTTTAGGGATTTAAAATGGTGGAGACTGAAATATGGTGAGCTAAAAGTCCTTGTACATTTTGACTCTTTTCTTTTATAGACTAACAAAAAATTAAAAATTAAAAAAATTGATTCTTACTTGAAGACTATGAATCTTGCCTTTTCATGCATCGGAAATTTCCATGAGCTATGCATTATCCAATTCAGATTATTTCAATTGGGTAAAATGGTTGACTTGAACCTCACTAGAAATCATATCCAATGAATTTTGCCTTTTCATGCATCTGAAATGTGATAGCATGCTGATACAATCTTATTATCCCTAATTAATCATACACAACTTATGCATATATGTAGGTATCACTATCTGGGAACTTCCTTGCAATAGACATATAAAGATGACATGGTTGATGTGGGTTATGTTATTATGTAGATGAGGTGTTAGCCAGAGAAATCATCAGATGTTAGCTATAGTTTACTTTTGAAATATGGAAAGCTTAAGTTCATAGCAAACAAACAAAACTAGAGAAAGTATTGAGATGTTTTACATTGTAATGTAAACAACAATATAATATGCAGTGTATTGTGTGTGTATATGTATTGATGTCTGTTATTATTTAGTTTATTTTATAAAAATTTTAATGGGCAATAAAAAGTTTAAAATGCCTATATAAAGATATTCATTATATAAAAAATGCCTATAAAAAAAATTAAACATAATGTCTGTTAAAAAAAACCTTTTAAAAAGTGTTAAAGAGTTTTCTTTTTTTTTTTTTGAAAAAATAAAAATAAAAATAAAAAACCTTTTAAAAAGTGTTCAAGTGATATCTTTTTTTTTCTTGAAAAAAAAAATGCCTTTTAAAATGTGCTAAAAGAATTATTTTTTTTTAAGTGTTAAAAATACAATTTTTTAAAAACATGCAAAATAAAAAAGATTATTTTACCCAGATATCCCGGTTACAATCCGAGTATCCAAGTCCAGATCCGATACTTACCAGGGTTTATTTAGGCAGATATCCACCTAATGTTAAAAAGCCAAATCTGTTTTTGGATATTCCCAAATATCTGGATTTGGATCTCGTTGCACAACCCTAGATTCAAGGCAATTGAAAGAGGAGTTTGGGCAACATGTATGTTATCTGAAACCCAAGATAGAGAAGTTATTAAAAAAGGATTTCTAGAAGATGGGAAAAATCTTGACTTGATGGTGAGGAACAAGAGACCCAGTTTAGTTTTCTTAATGGAAACTAAATTAAAAGCTAGTACAACTCAGTTTTTGAAGAAAAAGTTGGGAAATGATGCTTGTTTCATAGTGGATTCAATTGGAAGAAGTGATTGGTAGAAGTGATGGTTTAATGCTACTCTGGAAACAAGGATTGAAAGTTGAAATTATAAACTATTGTCAAAGGCACATTAACATGTGGATTACTGAAGAGGATGATGGTTTAAGATGAATGTTAACGGGATTTTTTTGCCATCTAAAGGCTAGTAAAAGGAAAGAGGTTTGGGACATGCTAACTTCCTTTGGACCCTCTACTAATGTAAGGTGGTGTGCTAGGAGATTTCAATGAGATCCTTACTCAGCAAGAAAAATAAGGGAGTAGACCAAGGAATGAATCCCTTACGAAAAACTTTCAATTGGCTCTAGTAAATAGTCATCTTTTTAACATGGGTTGGAGTGGAGAAAATTTTACTTGGCGTAATAATCACAGTGATGAAAGATTTACCAAGGAGTGATTGGATAGGGTTGTAGCTAACTCAAGATGGGCTGATTTATTTGAGGAAAAAAGAGTGGAAAGACTTACTACAATTAGTTCAGATCATTAACCCATCATATCAGGACTTAGTTGTATTTTTGTTCATTCTTATTGTTTTTATTTCATTTGTTGTATCTCACGTGATACTCACATGCATAGAATTTATTCATGTACTATAAATTGCTACTGTATATGCAAATGAATTGAATTGATTTTCCCTTTCTTCCATAAGGCTCTTTCTTCATTTTGCTCTGCTAGGGTTTCTAATTCTCTAGCATCCGTTTTGTGTTTCTTTACATTTTGCATGGTATCAGACATTTTTTCTTCTCGAATTGCTTCCATGGCTCCATCTCATAAATCCGTTTATGAGGATACTAATTATCCGTACTTTATTCATCCTAGCGACAGTTTTGGTGTCCTTTTGGTTACTCAGCCTCTTATCGGAGAAAACTACCGTCCGTGGTCTCGATCAATGTCCATAGCTCTCTCTGCGAAGAATAAGCTTGGATTTGTTGATGGATCTCTGCCTAAGCCTTTGGCTCCTACGAATTATCTTCTTAATTTGTGGCTCCACTACAACAATATAACGATATCTTCAATTTTTTGTCTTATACTAATCTTTCTTCTTCCCATGAATCTTTTTTCATTTACATTTCTACCAATACTGAACTTGAGTTCTATCATCAAGCTGTCAATCACTCTCATTGGAGAGATGTCATGTCAGTTGAGATTGCAACCTTGGAACTTAATAACACTTGGACTGTTACTTCTTTACTTTTGGTAAGAAGCCTATCAGCTGTAAATGGGTTTATAAGATTAAATGTGATGCTGATGGTTCCATTGAAAGATATAAGGCAAGGCTAGTTGTCAAGGGATATACCCAAACTGAAGGATTGGATTATTGTGAAACATTTTCTCTTGCTGCTAAAATGGCAACTGTTAAATCTCTTTTGGCCATTGCTGCTATGAAAGGTTAGCATCTTACACAGCTTGATGTTAATAATGATTTTCTGTAGGGAGATTTATTTGAAGAAGTATACATGGTTCTACCCCCTCGATTTCATGCCAAAGGGAGCTCCCAAGTTTGCAAGTTGAACAAATCACTCCATGGTTTGAAACAAGCCTCACAGTAGTGGTTTTCTAAGTTTTCAACTTGTATACTTAGCATAGTTTTTCAACAATCCAAAGTTGATTATTCGTTTTTTACAAAGACTGAGGGTTCATCCTTTATTGTCCTCCTTGTCTATGTTGATGATATTGTGACGCCTCCAAATCTCCACGCATGGACACGGGGAAGTCAAGACGTCCCGATGGTGACATCACGGGTCACCATCTTATCGACGAGTGCCAAGTGTGTGTATAACCAACAAATGTGCACAAAAAAACACGTAGCGGATAACAAAGTCATATAACTAAGTACCAAAATTTTCATTGTTTAATACAAAACTGTTCAAAACATACATAATAAAATATTACAAAACACAAATATTGTTTCAAACCAACTATAAAGCATAACTCCAACTCAGAACTCCGGCCATCCTCGGGCTCAGCCTCCTCCTCTTCCTCGAACTCTGCACCAAAATCTACGAAACCAAAAATGGTGCTATAGGTAAGTAAAATCCAAACACCACTAGATAAAAACATATAAAACTCAAACAATATGCATGAAAGAAAAGCTAATGCACATGTCCCATGAAAACCACATTTTTCCACGCACGCCAAAAACCCATTTGGCCCAAAAACATTACCATTAAAACCATTCCTCGCCATTATCCCAGATAATGGCCCAAAACAGGAACCACCATTTTTCCAGAAAATGGATCACATAGCCTCAAAACGAACCTCGCCATTTTCTCAGAAAATGGCCTGTAACCAAAACCATAAAACCAATCCAATTATGCATGCAACATGATCTCCCCTAGGGATCATCCGCACACTCTGGCTCTGTGCCACACCGCAGGTAACGTCTACGCGTGTGACACCTAAACGAGCGATGCCCAATACTCACGCCCAGCGCGTCCCTGGCTAGGCCATCCTCTAGTCCCCGCCACTCTAGGGACCACAGAGTCGACACGATAGCGTTACCGTATCGTGCGATCCGGTCGTCGGCTTGTGACAACGCAGGGGATGTCACTCAGTATTATTCACTCCCGAGTGACCAAAGGAGCTCCACCGAGATAATGCCCCATCCCGGCTTGGGGTCGTGATACACACGCACCCGAAAATCCATTTACGCCAACAAAACATGATTTTCTCAATTAAAAAATAAAATGCACATGTAATGCATGCCTCAATGCACAAAACAACCAACCAATCACAAATCAACAAATCAAGCAACTCCGTCCTCAATCCATCTGACCCCCGAACTCCTCGGACTCAGTCCGGAATCAACCAACCAATAGCAAATATTTATTGTAAGAGCAAAATATATTTAAATCTAAAAGTAGAGTTTGGAAAATACTTACAGCGCTATAAGGTATTTTTTGAAAGCTCGCGGCGTTTCAAACAGCGGAGGAAAAGCAACGTAACAGTGTATTTTACACTGTTGTTGTGGGTAATAAATTACCCACTTTCAAACGGGGACAAACCAAGACATGAAATTGATAGGAAATGGCCTTGAGATGTTTATGAAGCTAAAGGAAGTGAGTTTTGGCTGTGGGTAGCGGTGGAAACGGCGGTGGAAGGCCAAAAAGGGACTAAATGGAGATGAGCTCGTAGGAGCTGCTCCAGTAACGGATCGGAGCCGAAATTAGGTGGGTTAGGTCGGCAAGAGGTAGGGGAAGAAGCTGTGAAGAGGTGGTGGCCAAAGGTGGAACGACGGCACTGGAAAAGCTCAAAAACCGTGTGGCTTGGAGGAGCTTGTGGTGGCTAACGGTGGCTTAGATGGAGGTGAAACTTGGTGGGGATGTTCACCGGTGGAAGGGGAAGAAAACTAGGCGGGTGGTTTAGGCCATGCCGCCGACGAGCGGCGGTTATGGGCTAAGAAAGCAACCGGCAATAGAGAGAAAAGGGAGGGCTAGTGCCGTGACTTCCAGCCGTGCGTGGCAGCTAACGGCTGGACGGATGGCTCTGAAAATTGGTGGGGATGATCACTGGTGGGAGGGGAAGATTTTGGTGGGGGTGGTGTACTACACGAAAGCCGGAGGGCGGCGGTCTGGGCTGGTCAACGGGCGACGACGGGAAGGGGAGAAAAGGAGCGTTCGGGCATGCGGGGAGAGAAGAGGAAAAGAAGAAGAAAAAGAAAGAAAGAAGAAGGAAAGAAAAGGAAAAAGGAAAAAGGAAAAAGGGAAAAAGAAAAAAGAGAAAAGAAATGAAATGAGGTCCAATCCTCACTCCGGAATCCAAAAACTGACTCGCCGAAAATGATTTCAAAAACAGTAAAACAACTAAAATAAATTAAACACAACGTCGAATAAATCAAAACTAATTTAAAATACAATAATTTAAAATAAATAAACCAATATATTAATTAAATTAAAAACACTCATTCAGTGAAAATACACGTAAAAACGGGTCATCACATCCTCCCCCCTTAAAAACAAATTTCATCCTCGAAATTTACAAGATCAAACACCAACTTGAAGCAAACCACATAATTCCACTGAGATCAAGCTTAAGAAACATACCATCATTACTCAAACAAGTAGGGGTACTGCTCCCTCATGTTCGCTACTCGCTCCCAAGAGAAATCTTGAACTAACGAATCTCCCCATGCCACCTTAACCAAAGGTATCATCTTGGACCTCAACTGTTGCTCTTTCCAATCCATGATTTGTGACGGAACAACCTCATAGGTAAGGTCCGGTTGCACCTGAATACTCTCTGGGTCGACAAAGCGCAGCTCTTGTTGACCAAAACTCTTCTTCAAGGATGATACATGGAAGACATCATGAATATCCCCAAAATATTCTGGCAAAGTAACTCTATAGGCGACGGACCCTATCTTCTCCAAAATCTGAAAAGGGCTGACATACCTCAGATCCAGTTTCCTCTTCTTACCAAAATGCTTAACTCCTTTCATGGGAGAGACTTTGAGATAAACCCACTCACCTTCTTCAAAAGATAACTCTCTCCTCCTGATATCAGCGTAGCTTTTCTGACGATTCTGAGCTGCCGCCATTTTATCCCTGATGATCCGAACTTGGCTTTGCATCTTTTGAATTATTTCGGGCCCAATTATCTCATTCTCCCCAACTTCATCCCAACACAAAGGCGATCTGCACTTCCTCCCATAGAGAGCTTCATAAGGAGCCATCTGAATGGTCGCATGAAAGCTGTTATTATACGCAAATTCTATGAGTGACAAGTGATTTTCCCAACTCCCTTGAAATTCCATGACACATGCTCGCAACATGTCTTCAAGGGTCTGAATGGTGCACTCTGATTGGTCATCCGTCTGCGGGTGGTATGCAGTACTGAACTTCAACTTAGTACCCAATGCTGCCTGCAAACTTTTTCAAAACTAAGACATGAACCTTGGGTCCCGATCCGACACAATACTCTTCAGTATACCGTGCAGCCGCACTATCTCTTTCACGTACAAGCATGTCAACTTACCCAAGGAATCAGTGTTATTAACAGGCAAGAAATGAGCACTCTTCGTTAACCGGTCAACAATCACCCAAATCAAATTCTTCCCACTATGAGTCCTCGGCAAGCCCACTACAAAGTCCATCGTGATGTCATCCCATTTCCACTCAAGAATAGGGAGACGTTGGAGCATACATGCGGGTCTTTGAAGCTCGGCCTTAACTTGACGGCATGTGTGGCATTTTTCGATATACAAGGCAATATCCTTCTTAATTCCATCCCACCAATAATTTTTCTTCAAGTCCCGGTACATCTTCGTACTGCCAAGATGAACAGAATAAGGGGCTGCATGAGCTTCTGCTATGATCCGCTCCTTGAATTCTGAATCTTTGGAGACCACTCTACGATCTCAGAACTGAAGTATTACATCTTTATCCATACTATAATGCAATGGCCCTCGAGATTTTCTAACTCTTTTTTTGATATCCAGCAGCTTCGGATCCTTCCTTTGAAGAGTCTTCAATTCCTCAAAATTAGCCACTCGAATATTAAGAATTGAAGATAATATTTCCTCTTGCTATGAACTCTCAACAAGGAGTCTTCTCATCCCGCAAAGTAAAAAATCCAATTCTGACGACTCAGCTTCATATTCCAAGTACGATTTTTGGCTCAAAGCATCAGCCTTCCCCGGATGATACTTGATCTCGCACTAGTAGTCACTGATTAGCTCTAGCCATAGCCTCTGCCTCATGTTTAGATTTTTCTAAGAAAACAAGTGCTTCAAGCTCTTGTGATCGGTGTATACTTCACAAGCTTCC
The DNA here is from genome assembly GCF_018687715.1 of Carya illinoinensis. NCBI lineage: Eukaryota > Viridiplantae > Streptophyta > Magnoliopsida > Fagales > Juglandaceae > Carya > Carya illinoinensis. Next base: position 10,590,986 of record NC_056763.1, on the reverse strand, counting down.
CCATACAAAAAGTGCCGCCAGATCTTGAGAGCAAAAACAATCGCAGCCAATTCCAAATCGTGCGTCGGATAATTCTTCTCATGATCCTTTAGCTGACGGGATGCATAAGCAACAACCCACCCTTCCTGCATAAGGACACAACCCAATCCAAATTTAGACGCATCGCTGAAGACTACGAATGGCTTATGCGGTTCTGGAAGTGCCAACACTGGTGCAGTCGTCAACCTGTTCTTCAATTCTTCGAAGCTTCTCTCACACTTATCTGACCAAACAAATTCTGCATTATTTCTAGTCAACGCTGTGAGAGGTCCGGATAGGCGAGCAAAACCCTCCACAAATCTTCGGTAATATCCGGCAAGTCCCAAGAAACTCCGGATCTCATGCACTGTCGTCGGACACTATCATGACAAAATGGCTTCCACCTTACTAGGATCAACAGCTACTCCATCTCGGGAAATCACATGCCCAAGAAATCTGACTTCCTCTAACCAGAATTCACACTTGCTGAGCTTGGCATACAACTGGTGTTCTCTCAATTTCCCAAGAACTAGACAAAGATGATAAACATGCTCTTCAACATCTCAGGAATAAATCAGAATATCATCAATGAATACTACCACAAAGAAATCCAAGTAAGGCCTAAATACCCGATTCATTAAATCCATGAAAGCAGCAGGGGCATTGGCTAACCCAAACGGCATCACCTTAAATTCATAACGCCCATATCTCGACCTAAAAGCAGTTTTGGGCACATCCTTGTCTCTTATCCTCAACTGGTAGTATCCTGACCTCAAATCAATCTTCGAGGACACAGCTGCTCCTTGAAGCTGATCAAATAAATCATCTATCTGTGGGAGAGGATATTTATTCTTGATGGTCACCTTATTTAATTCCCGATAATCAATGCACATACGGAGGGTTCCATCTTTCTTTTTAAAGAACAGCACTGGTGCACCCCACGGCGAAGTACTTGGCTGAATGAACCCCTTATCTACCAGCTCTTGCAACTGAGTCTTCAACTCTTTTAATTCAGCCGGTGCCATGCGGTAAGGAGCTTTATGTACAAGAGCTGCTCCAGGTTCCAAGTCTATAACAAACTCCATTTCACGAACAGGGGGTAGCCCAGGCAAGTCTTCCACAAACACATCCAGAAATTCCTCCACAATGGGAATGTCTACCAAAGACTTCTTCTCAGATGGCGTAGACACCATCTGGACTAAGAAGACATCTGCTCCCCATACAATCTCTCTTCTTGCTTGAATTGTTGATATAATTACCGGCTTTTCTTTTAGCTTACTCCTTGCAAATTCTAGACAATCACCATCTGGAAGTTGAAAGCTAATTACCCGACTTCTGCAATTAATACTCGTAGAATATCGGTATAGCCAATCTATCCCAAGGATGATATCAAAACCCAACAGCTTGAACACCACCAAATCAGCATCCAAGAACCTTCCATCAAAATTTAATGGGCAACCCAAAGCAACCTTGGAACACCACACCATTTCACCATTGGGTAGAGCCACTACCAATGAGTTCGGCAAAGGTTCCGTAACCAAATTACACATCCGAGCAAACGTGGAAGATACAAACGACTGTGATGCACACGAATCAAACAAAGTGCAAGCATAAAACTGATATAAACGGACTCTCCCTGAACCAAACACATTAACCCATGAAATCCAAATACAAGAGAAACCAAAGCACACCAAAAATCAAATCCAACATTAAATTAAATTAGATCCATACTTGTAATTACTTCAGTATCATGGGTTGCTGGTGCCTCATCATCAACATCTCCGGGTGTGACAGTATAAACCTGGGCTTGCACTGTTTGCCTTGGATTTGTTCTTCCACCGCGTCTACCTCCACGGCTTCCTTGAATTGGCCTAGGACACTCACGAGCAAAGTGACCCTGCTGGCCACAATTATAGCATCGAGCCCCACCAGAAGGGCACTCACCCACATGGGCTCTATTACAAACTCCACAAACTGGCACTCGTCCTCCCATACAAACACCTGAGGATGCTTGTGGTCGAGTCCCGGTCCGCTGAACAAATTTCTAAGGCAAACCTGAACTACTTCCTTCACCAGAAAAACTCCGCCTCTTATGTCCTAGAGGGGAGCCCATACTCAAATTATTTTCTCGCTCTACAAGAGTGGCCACATCCACTAAATCCTGAAAAGTGGATATCCGGTGGCTGACCACCATTCAGCGTATATCAGGACGTAGACCCTCCTGGAAACGCTCGGCCTACATCTCCTCCGAGGTGTTGAGGTGGGGAGCAAAACGCCCAAGTTCTATAAATCTTCAGGCATACTATTCCACGGTCATGCTCCCTTGGACCAAGCTTAAGAACTCTATTGCTTTTTGCCGCCTTACAGAAGCGGAAAAGAAGCGATCATTAAACTCTTTCTTGAAGCGCTGCCAGGTCACAGTGGCAAAAGACCCCAATTCTGATTCCAGCATTACTCTCTTGGTATCCCACCACTCAGAAGCAGTGCCTTGCAACAGATAGCTGGCATATAGTACTTGTTGCACCTCAGTGCAACCACACACCACAAAAGTTCTTTCCAAGTCTCTGACCCACTTTCCAGCTTGAAGTGGATCCTCTTCTCCAGTGAAGTGTGGAGTTCTATGCGCCAGAAAGCGCTCATAGGTGCACCCAGCTTGCACCCCTCCACTAGGCCCTCCAGGTAGTAGCCAAGGCCCTTCTTGTTGCCAAGGCCCTCCTTGTTGTGGCCAAGGACCTCTTTGTTGTGGCCAAGGCCCTCCTTGTTGTGGCCTAAAATTCTGTTGCATGAACTCAGTCATCTGCCCTATCGCTTGGGCTATGGAATCATCTCTCGGTGTATCGTCCCAAGGCCCTTAAGTAGATTTTCTTGGTCTCAACATTTTCCTACCACAACACAACCTTTGACCCCCTTTAAGAAAAACAAATAAAACCAACAACATAAAACCAAAAACCAAAAACCAAAACCACATAACAAGAAACAAAAGAAATCAGCATGCAATAACATAACTAAATAAATAAAACAAGCAACAAGCATCAAACAAATAAAACAAATAAAACATGTCAAATAGAAACTTTACTTAAAATAAATTTTAAAACACAACTTTAAAAACATTCTGGTATTAACTATGGGACATGTGGTTTTACCCAGAGCCAAACCGCTTTGATACCACCTGTGACGACCCCAAATCCCCACACACGGATGCAGGGAAGTCAAGACGTCCGGATGGTGACATCAATGGTCACCATCCTATCGAAGAGTGCCAAGTGTGTGTATAAGCAACAAATGTGCACGAAGAAACACGCATCGGATAGCAAAGTCATATAACTAAATACCAGAATTTTCATTGTTTAATACAAAGCTATTCAAAACATACATAATAAAATATTACAAAACACAAATATTGTTTCAAACCAATTATAAAGCATAACTCCAACTCAGAACTCCGGCGAAGCCGCTCCTCGGGCTCAGCCTCCTCCTCTTTCTCGAACTCTGCACCAAAATCTACAGAATCAAAAATGATGCTGCAGGTAAATAAAATATAAACACCACTAGATAAAAACATATAAAACTCAAACAATATGCATGAAAGGAAAGCCAATGCACATGTCCCATGAAAACCACATTTTTCCACGCACGCCAAAAACCCATTTGGCCCAAAAACATTACCATTAAAACCATTCCTCACCATTATCCCAGATAATGCCCCAAAACAGGAACCACCTATTTCCCAGAAAATGGATCACATAGCCTCAAAACGAACCTCGCCATTTTCCCAGAAAATGGCCCGTAACCAAAACTATAAAACCAATCCAATTATGCATGCACCATGATCTCCCCCAGGGATCATCCACACACTCTGGCTCTGTGCCACACCGCAGGTAACATCTACGCGTGTGACACCTAAACAAGCGATGCCTAGTACTCACGCCCAGCGCATCCCTAGATAGGCCATCCTCTAGTCCCCGCCACTCTAGGGACCACGGAGTCAACACGATAGCGTTACCATATCGTGCAATTTGGTCATTGCCCTACGACAACCCAGCGGATGTCACTCAGTATTATCCACTCCCGAGTGACCAGAGGAGCTTCACCGAGATAATGCCCCATCCCGGCTTGGGGTCGTGATACACACGCACCCGAAATTCCTTTTACGCCAACAAAACATGATTTTCTCAATTAAAAAATAAAATACACATGTAATGCACGCCTCAATGCACAAAACAACCAACCAATCACAAATCAACAAATCAAGCAACTCCGTCCTCAATCCATCCGACCCCTAAACTCCTCGGACTTAGTCCGGAATCAACCAACCAATAGCAAATATTTATTGTAAGAGAAAAATATATTTAAATCTAAAAGTAGAGTTTGGAAAATACTTACAGCTCTATAAGGTATTTTTTGAAAGCTTGCGGTGTTGCAAACAGCGGAGGAAAAGTAACGTAACAATGTATTTTACATTGTGGCCGTGGGTAATAAATTACCCACTTTCGAATGGGGACAAAACAATATATGAAATTGATAGGGAATGGCCTTGAGATGTTTATGAAGCTAAAGGAAGTGAGTTTTGGCGATGGGTGGCGGTGGAAGGCCAAAAAGGGGCTAAACGGAGATGAGCTCGTGAGAGCTAGTCCGACAACGGATCGGGGCCGAAATTAGGTGAGTTAGGTCGGAAAGAGGTAGGGGAAGAAGCTGTGAAGAGGTGGTGGCCGGAGGTGGAACGACAACGCCGAAAAAGCTCAAAAATCGTGTGGCTTTAAGGAGCTCGTGGCGGCTAACGGTGGCTCGGATGGAGGTGAAACTTGGTGGGGATGTTCACCGGTGGAAAGGGAGGAAAACTGGGTGGGTGGTGTAGGCCACACCGCCGGCGAACAGCGGTTCTGGGCTGAGAAAGCAACCGGCGACAGAGAGAAAAATGAGGGCTGGTGCCATGACTTCCAGCCGTGCGTGGCGGCTAACGACTGCACGGATGGCTCTGAAAATTGGTGGGGATGATGGCTGGTGGGAGGGGAAGATTTTGGTGGGGGTGGTATACTACACGGCGGCCGGACGGCGGCAGTCTAGGCTGGTCAACGGGCGGCGATGGGAAGGGGAGAAAAGGAGCATTCAGGCGTGCGGGGAGAGAAGAGGAAAAGAAGAAGAAAAAGAAAGAAAGAAGAAGGAAAGAAAAGGGAAAAGGAAAAAGAAAAAAGGGAAAAAGAAAAAATAGAAAAGAAAACAAATGAGGTCCAATCCTCACTCCAAAATCCAAAAACTGATCCGCCGAAAACAATTTAAAAAAACCGTAAAACGACTAAAATAAATTAAACACAACATCAAATAAATTAAATCCAATTTAAAATAAAATAATTTAAAATAAATAAACCAATATATTAATTAAATTAAAAACACTCATTCAGTAAAAATATACGTAAAAACGGGTCATCACAGATATTCTCATAGCTAATAATGATATAAAATATGTTGAGCTTTTAAAGTCCTTGCTTAATGAGAAGTTTAAGCTCGAGGATCTTGGTAAGCTCAAATATTTTCTTGGTTTGGAAGTGACATGGTCTCCTACTGATATTTCTTTATGTCAGAGAAAATATTCTTTGGAGATTCTTCAAGGTGCTAGTTTACTTGCTTCTAAACTTGTTGTATTTTCTATGGAACAAAATATTAAATTGAGGAAGGATGTAGGGAACTTGCTGCCTGATTCTATAGTTTATAGACGACCTGTAGGTCGACTTTTTTACCTCACATTAACTCAGCTAGATTTGTGTTATTTTGTCAATAGACTTAGCCAATATATGGCTCAGCTTAGACAACCACATTTACAAGCAGCCTACAGAATTTTACAATTATGTAAAAGGAATTCTTGGTCATGGTCTTTGTGACGCCCCCAAATTCCATTTAGGATCGAACGGACATTTGAAGCATCGAGACATGCATCACAAGGTTACCTGCCCCCGTTCATGACATATAAGATGCAATGTTCCTAACATACATCTAACATTATGTAATATTCACAGCGGATAATTTTTTTTCTTTAGCAATACTATGCACCAAACTGAAATATCTCAAATGCTTAAAACATACTTCATACATAAAGACCCATTGAATAACTAAGATCACAACACTAGTCCGGAATGGCTATGATCCAAAAAAGTACTGAAGATGCAACTCCATAGTACAAGTAGTAATTTAAGTTAACTACTATATTAACATTGACGTCGCACAGTCGCTCAATCAACTGTGTCTAATTGGTCAGCTCCCGATTCTCCTTCAGGTCCTGTAATAAGATTTACCATTCGGGGAGAATGGTAGTTGGGACTACTAGAATGAGATTTGATTACAAATCTCAGTAAGTTAACAAAAAAACCTCCACACAGGCTAATGATATATGCATGACAGTAAAAGCATGAATGCATAATCAAATTTATAAGTAATCAAAGCATAACTTGACGTACAACATAGCATAATTGACATAACTTAAATTGAAACATGAACTGAACTTGACTTGACATGAACTTAATCTGAAACTTGACTTAGCCTAAACTTGCTCTGAAACTTGACATAACATGAACTTGATCTGAAACTTATTCTTTAATTGCTTAAATACATACTCTACAGTTATTGTAGCCCCATATATTCTACGTATCACAATTATTGTGTCTCACGTAATGTATGCGTCACAATTACTGTGTTCACATACTTCATGTGCCATAGTTGTTGTGGACCCGACGAAACTGAATGTAACTCAATTTCTTGATATGAACTTGAACTTAAACTGAAACTTAACTTATCATAAATTTGATCTGACTTATTTACTTAACATGAACTTGGACTTAAATTCTGACAATCAAAATGATTCTGCCAATCGTTTCGTCAAGAATAGTGAACAATCATAATGATTCCGCCCAACATATTCCATCAGAGATACTTAGACAATCAGAATGATTCCATCATGAGTATTTTAAAACACGTACCCTAGTAATCAGAATGATTACACCAGGAGTACCTAATAATACTCTGACAATTAGAATAATTCCATCACGAGTATTTTAAAACACGTACCCTAGCAATCAGAATGATTGCACTAGGAGTACCTAGTAATACTTTGACAATCATAATGATTCCATCACAAGTATTTTAAATAAGATACCTCAACAATCAGAATGATTATGCCAGGAGTATTCGCTAGCTAAACTTGAATTGAATTCTGACAATCAAAATGATTTCATGAAAATTACCTCACGCGAATTACAAATGTAGATGCTCAGACAATCATAATAATTACATCACGAGTATTCTAGACGTAACAAACCTGAACGTAACTCGAAAGACATGATGTACTTGAGATAGAAACATTTCGTAACATAGCATACTTGCAATACTGTACTTTACGTGACATGACTTACATGTAAAAAATACCATACTTAAGATGATATACTTGCACTGCATAGCAATACGTGACAGAATAAATTCAGTGTAACAGAAAAATATCTGATAACTTGGCATGGCATGGCATATATGATAACAGACATACATACAATGTAGTTCCTTTACTTAGCATACATACACAGTAAACTGCTAGTAAGTTAAAAGCTAACTTACCTCGATCTCCGCGTTTCTTATGAAAGCTCAAGCGCAATCACAAGGAATTGTAATTAGTGATTCTAAAAGTTAGAACTAAATCACTAATAATTTTAAATATAGAAAAATACCAACTTAAGAGTAAAATTTTCATTTTACCCACTACATATGGGAAAATGACCATTTTACCCCTAACTTAAGGATTTTGCATGCTAACTCCAAAAATCACCAAAATTTACATGCCTCATGTAAATTTTATCCTAAACTTGAATATCAATTTAGAAAATTTTAAAACTAATCACAACCATTAAAACTCCATAGGGCCGAAATTCCCATATGCTATTTCCATTGATTTTTGTTTCTAACTTGTTTTGATCAACCTTTTGATCTATGACTTTTAAAGATGTGATCTTCAAAACAAAGCATTAAATGATTTAAAAAGATGTCCTAAAACATATATAAGCTTGTAATTCAAGATCACATGGTTAAACATTAAACAAAACATAAATTGAGCCAAGAACATCCACACTTTGGCTTATCCGAATATCTCTTTGCATAATATTTAATGTCTTTGAAACTAACATCAAATATCTTCAAAATAATATTCTAACATGTATATAAGAGGCTTAGGATCCTCCAATAAAATTATCAACGCCATTGGAATAGGTTTAAACCACCAAAGATTTAAACTTTCTCAAAACAGGAACTGTTTTTTCTCTTCCAGTTTCTAAGTTTCTAGATCTAAGAAAATATTTCATCAAAACCTTTAATCATGAAAAAAATATTAGACCAATAATCTTATAAATATGTTAACAATACTCCATAAAAATTTTGGACCAAGATCTATCCATTAGCTTGGTCAAAAACTCCAAAATATAACATATTCTCCAATCTATCGCCCAGAATGACCTTTCTAGAGTTTAAACAATATTTTACTGACCAAATGATCTTCAAATGGGACAAATAATATATCCACATAAACTATACTAAAAAATAAACAACTTTTATGAAGGAAAATTTATGATAAAATACTTAAAAAAGCTTCAAAATGGGTGCGCAAAAGAATACTTAAAAGCTGTCCGAGAAAGTGTTTGGTATTCTTTCAATGAAAAGTGTAAAGGAAGATGATTTTATGGGGAGTGGGCTGGAGATATTTTTGCAAAAAATATGGAAGAGGATGAGGCTGAAGTGATACTTGAGTGTTGGCCTTTCTTACACAAAAAAATCCGCAAAAATCAGCCCAAGATATTTTCTAATGGTGGAGTGTAGACTTGGAAGAGTGAGATGGCTCTTTGACTTTTCCTTTTAGAACCTTCTAGATCTTCTTGAAGACATCTGATTAGCCATGTAGGAGGATGGAATTATTTGGCCAAAATCAATGCTAAGGTGCCCAATTTCGTGAGCCTTAGTGGGCCTAAACCAAATGGGCCTCAATTTGGGGTTTTAAGAGGGTTTGGGTTGCTGTCAAGCCCAAATCTAATTTCTCTTAATCCAAGTATCTAAAACTATTCATCATGCGTGGTTAAGATCTTTCCATATGTCCAATTAAAACTTCTCTAACTTAATTTGAATATTCCAACATTGTGAATTTTGAAACTATTGCATTTGGTGCGCTTATCAATGTTACTATTCACTCCAAAAAAGTGCATGATAAACTTGGTATAGGAAAATCCTAAATATTCATATGAAGCTACAATGAAAATCATTTACTGAAATTCAGCCCCGTAGTGCTCCTAAAAATAAATTCACAGTTTCAAATAGACGTTTCGTCCGAAAATATAAAAATGAGTTATTGTACCATAAAATTTTAAATAATCTACCGAGTCTAATGGTACAAACCATAACGAATTTTGACACTTCTAACTATCTTCAATAATTAAAAACACATTTCTGATACCATAGTGAGTGATAACACTGACTATGTGGTTATACTAAAATTTATACGATTAATAGATTCGTGAAAACTTATGGGGTCTTCACGAGGTTCCTAAAGCCAATAGAAATTTCACAATTGAATTTCTAGCGGGCTGTTACAGTCTCTTCTTTCCAACTGCCAATATGTTATCTCTCAAACTTTTTGTTGATTCTTATTGGGCTTCTTGTCTTGACAATAGGAGATCTACAAGTGGTTATTGTATTTTTCTTGGGAATTCTTTGGTTTTCTAGAAGACCAAGAAACATACCACTGTTTCTAGATCTTCTCTAGAGGCTGAGTATAGATTGATAGCTTTTACCACTTGTGATATCATTTGGTTTCTCACTCTTTTATCTAATTTTTGGGTTTCACTTCCTCATATTGTTTAACTTTTCGTGATAGTCAGGCTGCATTGCACATTGTTGTCAATCCGATCTTCTATGAAAGAACAAAGCATATTGAGTTGGATTGTCATTTTATTTGAGAAAAAATACAAACTGGAGTTATCAAGACTTTTCTCTTGACTTTTGATCATCAACTAGCTGATTTGTTAACCAAACATCTTGGTTATCACAAATTTCATCACTTAGTTTCCAAGATAGGAGTACATTCTACATACTCTCCACCTTGAAGGGGGTATCAGGACTTAATTAGGGGTGTAACCGATCTGATTCGGTCAAGTTTTGAACAAAATTTAGGATCAAACCGGTATGCACTAGTTTTACAATTTTCAAAACCGATAACGCACCGATTACGCTCCTAAACCGGTATTCCGGTTTTACCAATTTTTGGTCTAATTCGGTCAGTTTTTATGATTTTAATGTATTATATTATATAGTATATAATATAGTATATTATAGTATGTAATATTGTAGTGATAATATATTGTAGTATATTATAATATATATTAAAATTGTATTATAGACTATAATGATATATTATAATATATTATATTATATAGTAATATATTATTAGTATAATTATTTTTTTTTTTTAAAGAGTCAGCAACCACATTTCATAATGGTCCCTCCCCAATTTTATTAAAAGCGTCCTCACTTATGGCGGAGGAAAACATTGGAAACAGGTTCAACCACAACAAAACTAACTTTTTCCACTACAGCCAAGCACCCATAAAACATACAGAAAACTAAAGAACAACTATAGAATAAAACCCCACAACCCAACATTCAAGAGATACGAATATTTGGCAAATCCCCCCAATCCATTCTATATAAACCACGGAGAACACGAGGTAAAAACCTTGTCTCTCTAATCATATTATTTTCTTCCAACGCACCCATTTTAGCCAAAAAATTATCGACCTTATTTCTCTCTCTAAAACAGTGTTTAATCGAATAATCAAAATCAACTAACAAAGAAGACAATTCATCCCAATAATCCCAAAGATACCAAACAGTACAGGACCAATTTAAAATCCAATTAATCACTACTAAAGAGACGCTTTCAATGTCAACAGCATGAAGACCCAACTCTTTACACCTTCGAAGACCTTCGATAATCGCTCTTATCTCCGCTTCATTATTAGAACATACTCCAAAATATTTAGAGAATGCAAAAATTAAGTCACCACGGCTATCTCTCAAAATTCCACCCCCTCCACCTAGTCCCGGATTACCAAGACTACTTCCATCCAAATTAAGTTTTAAACTACCCCAAGGAGGTTTATCCCATCATAAAACCTTCACTGCTAGATCTCTCGATTGAACAACATTCACACCAAGCCAAAGAAGTAGAGACCTATCCTGTGTCGGCAACTTCTTAACTTTATTTACCTTGTTAGACAGAGACGTAATCCAAAATAAGATAGAGGCAACAGTCACATCAACAGATTCATTTTTACCTTCCATCCTAGCCAAAAAGCGTCTATGCCACAAACGCCAAATAACCACAATAAGTAACAAGTTGAGAACAAACCCATTTGATTTTGTCGAGAAACTGTATTAAACAAGGCTTGAACTCTAACTTTCCATCCTTGATGAGCCACGAAAGGAATACCAAACTCAGCCATAACCCTCCTCCATATGTTCATTGCAAATTCTCCCTTGCTAAAGACATGGTCGAGCTCTTTTGTCTGCCCCCTCAGAACAACAATTACAACATGAAACCATAGGGATGCCACCCTTCTAAATTTGAACTTATACTGGTAAACAAGCAAAAACAGCTTTCCAGAAACACATGGATGATTTCTTTAGAATCCACTTATTCCGAATCCAACCAAACCAGTCAAAGTGTTGTAATTTAACACGAATTAATTCCCAAGCCGATTTAGCTGTAAACATACCATTTTTCTCTGGTAACCATATAAGAATATCTTGGACATGTTTTAAACGGCCCACTGAATCCATACCTCTCTCGCCAAAGGTACACCAAACAACTGATACATCCTATCAACATCCCAAACATTATCTATGACTAAATCTTTAACACACAGGTCTAGACCCACAATACTATCAACTACATTGCATAAGGGTCCTGAGTCCAAGAATTTATCAAACCATAGACAAATATCTCCCCTCCGAACCACCCATTTTGAGTTATTTAACAACACAGGAATTTGCCTTGCCAAATTCTTCCAAAATTGGGATCACAAGGTACTCCCCTCGCCCACAGCCAGAAAACCATTTTTAATGTACTTTGCCCGAAAAAACTTGGCCCAAATAGAATTTTGAGAAACTAATTGCCAAGCTAGTTTAAGAAAAAAGCTTGTTGCACCTCTATTAAATCTCGCACTCCAACTCCTCCTTCCTCTACAAGAGCACACACCCTTCTCCACGACCTCCATTTCCTCTTCCCCACCCCATTAACCTCACCCCAAAAGAAGGAAGCAATCAAATTATTTAGCTTCCTAATGACAGTCTTTGGCACATGAGAAATAGACAAAATATGACTAGGCAAACTTGCTAGGACATACTTTATCAAAAAAAGCCTGCCTCCTTGAGAAAGCAGCCGATTCTTCCAACCTACTAATTTTTTAAACACTTCTTCGTGGAAATGGAAAAGGTGAAGGCCGTGAAGGTAGTAGAGGCATGTTCTATATGTGCTGATTCAAACCATAAGACCCAAGATTGCCCGATTATGCCAGTATTTCAAGAAAGTGGGTCTGAGCAGATGCAATCAGCTAACTGGGTTAATGGAGCACAGAATCAGCCTTTCTCCAACACATATAATCCAGGGTGGAGGAATCACCCAAATTTCTCATGGAGAAATGATCAGCCTGGTCAGTCCCCACCACCTCAGCAGCAGCCATTTAATCAGGGTACTCCTCAGCACCAGTATCCACCATATCAGAATCCTCAGAGCTATCCTTATGTAGCTCCTCCTGGATTTCAATCTCATGTAGCTGCACAGAGTTCTCAGCCTTCATCATCTGCAAAGAAGACTCTAGATGACAGTATGGCTCAAATGGCCAATACACTTAAGCAATTCATGCAGATTCAGGCCACCACAAATAATCAGAACACTCAGGCCATAAATGAGTTGCGAGGCACTATTAATAAGATGAGCACAACCTTGAGCACCCTAGAGAAAGGGAAATTTCCAACACAGCCTCAACCTAATCCTCAAGTGTACAGGCAGCAAAAACAGCAAGTGCATAATGTCTCAGGGGATGTTATTGAGACAGCGAAGGCAGTTCTTACTTTGAGAAGTGGGAAGGAAGTTCCCCAACCAGAGATGCCTATAGACACACAGGTAGTTGGTCCCACCCCTGAAGATGTAACAGAGAATGATGAAGTTGAGAAAGAACCAGAGGTAGTAAGACGAGAGCTGAAGAAGCCTGTGAGTGCAGATGTTGAGACTAGTAAGGGATACCAACCTGTGGTTCCCTATCTTCAGAGATTAGCAGCTGGCCAAAAGAACAAGTATCACACGGAGATTCAAGAGATTTTCAAGCAAGTGAAGATCAATATTCCACTCTTGGATGCCATACAACAAGTGCCCTCATATGCAAAATTTTTGAAGGACTTGTGCACAGTGAAGAGGAAGCTGAATGTGAAGAAGAAAGCTTTCCTAACGGAGCAAGTTAGTGCATTGATATTGAGCGAGACTCCTCAGAAGTTTGGAGACCCTGGCTCTCCCAACATTTCCATTATGATTGGTGAATCACGCATTAGGAGAGCTTTACTTGATTTGGGGAGTAGTGTGAACTTGCTACCGTTCTCAGTATATGAGCAGCTAGGATTGGGTGAGCTGAAAAAGACCTCCATCATGCTACAGCTGGCTGACAGATCAGTTAAGGTACCGAGGGGTATTGTAGAGGATGTGTTGGTTCAGGTGGACAAATTCTACTACCTAGTAGATTTTGTGGTTCTTGACATGCAGCAGCCGGCCTCTACTATTTATCAAGCTCTTGTCATCCTAGGAAGACCATTTCTAGCTACATCAAATGCATTGATCAATTGCAGAAGTGGAGTTTTGAAACTTACCTTTGGGAACATGGCACTTGAGTTGAACGTTTTCAACGCTTGCAAGATGCCAACACATTTTGATGACACAAGTGATTTGAATGCTGCGGAGAGTTTGACACCAACAGATTTTATTTGCTCAACTTCTCCCTTCTCTGATGATGATCATATTTTTCAAACACCTGAATTTTTACTTGATGAGAAAGTTGATCATATCAATGAAGATGACTTTGATTTTTTTTAATTGTTTTGCAGATTCTTCGTTACCACTTGAAGTACAATTTGCGGGAGCAAGATGGAAACCCCAGTTTGAAGCTGTACCACCACCAGACATGCTTAAATCTTCAGAGGAAGAAGTTCCCCAGTTGGAACTGAAACCACTTCCTCAAGATTTAAAGTATGTGTTCCTTGGTCCTGAAGAAGGCACTTTTCCGGTGGTGATTTCCTCAAAGCTAAATCAGAAGGATGAAGCCTAGTTGATTGAAGTATTAAGGAAGCATCGAGGCGCAATTGGTTGGACAATAACTAACATCAAAGGCATTGATGCCGCTGTATGTACCCACAGAATCCATCTTGAAAACGATGCCAGACCAGTTCGTGATGCTCAACGTAGGCTCAATCCTACCATGAAGGAAGTTGTGAAAGAGGAAGTGCTTAAGCTACTCGCAGTAGGTATCATTTACCCTATCTCGGACAGTAAGTGGGTAAGTCCAACTCAAGTGGTACCAAAAAAATCTAGTTTGACTGTCATAAAAAATGATAAAAATGAGTTGATTCCAACTAGAATGGTTACTGGCTGGAGAATGTGCATTAACTATGGAAAACTTAACTCAGCCAGTAGGAAGGATCATTTTCCTTTACCATTCTTGGATCAAATTTTGGAAAGAGTAGCTGGTAATGCATATTATTGTTTCTTAGATGGCTATTCTGGTTATTATCAAATTGCTGTAGATCCTGAAGATCAGGAGAAAACCACTTTCACTTGTCCTTTTGGCACTTTTGCTTTTACTAGAATGCCTTTTGGTTTGTGTAATGCTCCAGCTACTTTTCAGAGATGCATGATGAGTATTTTTTTCTGATATGATTGATGACATTTGTGAAATATTCATGGATGATTTCTCTGTTTTTGGAAAATCCTTTGAGAGTTGTTTGCATAATTTGGCACGTATTCTCCAGAGATATGAGGAAAAAAATCTTTTACTTAATTGGGAGAAATGCCAACTTATGGTCACTCAGGGCATTGTATTGGGGCATATTGTTTCTTCTGAGGGTATAAAGGTTGACAAGGCAAACATTGAATTAATATCTAAACTTCCTATTCCTAGGACGGTTACGGATATTCGTTCTTTTCTTGGTCATGCTGGCTTTTATAGGCGGTTTATTCAAGGGTTTAGTTCTATTGCAAAACCTTTGTGCACTCTTTTACAAAATGATATTGAATTTGTTTGGATTGATGAGTGCCAAAAATCTTTTGATACCCTTAAGAAATCGATTACCACTGCACCTATTGTGCAACCTCCGCAGTGGGACCTTCCCTTTGAGATTATGACAGATGCTAGTGACTATGCCTTAGGAGCTGTTTTGGGGCAGCGGGTGGATAATAGGCCATTTGTGATTTATTATGCTAGTAGAACCTTGAATGATGCCCAGAAAAATTATACCACTACTGAAAAGGAATTGCTTGCAGTGGTTTTTGCACTTGATAAGTTTCGGACTTATATTCTTGGTTCTCCTGTTACTATTTTCACTGACCACCCTGCTCTTAAGTATTTGTTGGCTAAGAAAGATGCAAAGCCACGCTTGATTCACTGGATTCTATTACTTCAAGAGTTCAACATCAACATTAAGGACAATAAAGGAGTTGAAAACATGGTAGCTGACCACCTCTCTAGATTGTCATCATCTCCTTCTTCAAATTTCAGCCTTTCTCTTGATGATAGTTTCCCGGATGAGCAGCTATTTGTGGTTGATAGAGCTCCCTAGTATGCTGACATAGTTAATTATCTGGTGACTGAGCGAATGCCTTCTGAATGGTCCACCCAAGATAAGCGTCGGTTTCTCTCTGAGGTACGATACTTTTATTTTGATGATCCATATCTTTTTAAGTATTGTTCAAACCAATTGATTCGAAGATACATTCCTGATGATGAGTTTTCTTCAGTTTTGAGATTTTGTCATATGGGTGCATGTGGTGGTCATTTTTCAGCAAAGAAAACAGTTTCAAAAATTTTGCAAAGCAGTTTTTACTGGCCTTCCATGTTTAAAGATGCTTATAATTTTTGCAAGGCTTGTGAGCCTTGTCAAAAATTGGGATCCATTAGCAAAAGAGATATGATGCCTCTTTCCCCTATTCTGACTTTAGAAATTTTTGATTGTTGGGGAATAGACTTTATGGGACCTTTTCCGGTTTCTTTTGGAAACACATATATTCTTTTAGCTGTGGATTATGTTTCAAAATGGGTGGAGGCCATTGCTTGCAAAACAAATGACCATTATGTTGTCCTGAAATTTTTGCAATCTCTGTTTGCTCGTTTTGGCATGCTAAAAGTTATTATAAGTGATGGGGGTTCTCATTTTTGCAACAAACCATTTTCTACACTTGTGAAGAAATATGGTATTACACACAGAGTTTCTACCCCTTATCACCCTCAAACAAATGGGCAAGCTGAATTGGCAAATAGAGAGATAAAAATTATTTTAGAGAAAACCATCAAGCCTAATAGGAAAGATTGGTCGGTTAAACTTCTTGATACTTTGTGGGCTTATAGGAAAGCTTTTAAAACAAATCTAGGGATGTCTCCCTATCGATTAGTTTATGGTAAAGCTTGTCATTTACCTGTTGATATTCAGCATCGAGCTTTGTGGGCCATAAAACATGTTAACATGTCACTTGATGAAACTTCAAGGTTGAGAAAATTGCAAATCAATGAATTGGATGAAGCTCGTCGGAATGCTTATGACAACGCTCAGATTGCAAAGGAACGCATGAAAATTCTACATGATCAGAAAATTCATCCGAAGCATTTCACACTTGGCCAGGAAGTTCTTCTTTACAACTCTCGCTTGCACATTTTTCCTGAAAAGTTAAAATCCCGATGGAGTGGTCCGTACATTGTAAAGACCGTTCATCCTCATGGTGCGGTAGACATTGTCAATCCGAAGAATGGTAATAGCTTCACTGTCAACGGACAACGTCTAAAGTCATTTCTGAAGGTCTTTGATCCACATGAAGAGATCTTGCTTGTGCAAGACCCCAGGGAAGTGTTTTGATTTGCTTCTCATTCTTTACAGTTTTCTTTACTTGCTTTGTTTTTATTTGTTCTTTTGCTTTGATTTTATATTTCATGTTGATTGTTTGTTTTGCTTGCTTAGTTCTGTGCACTTTCTTTTCTTTCGTTCGACTCATTGAGGACTATGTCTTTCCCTAGTTGGGGGGTAGCATGTGTGCACAGTTTTAAAAAAATAAATAAATAAATAAATAAGATTTGTGAAATTTGAGCATCTTGATGGAGTAGTTAAACGGGATCATTTGTGAAGATTTATTTTCAACCTTAAACATAGAGCATGATTTTTTATGCATCATATTTTGTTGATATGTGGCTTGAAACACCGAGATGTTATGCTTCTTGAGATTAAACTTGATAAAATTTTTGTAGAACGAAAGACAAATTTTGAAGAATATTTTGCGCATGCTTACGCTTGTAGTGTTTCTTATTTACCATTCATTGATTTAACACTGGAGAAGTAAACTGCAGGACTACCGAGCCATGCCAAAAAAAAAAAAAAAGAATTTGAAAAGATTAGAATGAAAAGAAAAGAAGAAAAGGAAAAAAAAAAAAAAAAGAGAGAGAGAGAGAAAAGGAATAAAGACAACTTAGTGAACTTTCCTAAGTAAAAAGGGCTAGAAACAGTTACCCAAGATTTTGGGGGTTGAGTGTCCAACTTTTAAAAACAGAGCTGGCGTGAAAACTGCTAGACCCTTGGGCTTTGAGGTAGTTAGAATCAGTAATGATTAATCTTAAGGTTGAAAAATTCTATGGCAAATCATGGCTAGTAATGAGGAACACATAACCAGTCTAGCTCCACACACACATTTGAGTTCTGAGACGTTTGCCTTAATTCTATGTGAAAGATTGTTGAGATAGTCTTGGTGGGTATAACCCTTAGGGGTTGAGTAGTAACGTGTCACTTTTGTGAGAATTCAAAATAGTGTTTGATTGTTTTTGTTTGAATTTCGATCTTTATGCAATATTCATCTCAATTAATTTTCACTATTTTGCTCAAAGATTAGAAAAATGCTAGTTGGGGGGTGTGATTGAGCTGAATTATTACATTTTTAATACTTTTGGAACCAATATATATTAATTCTTTCATTACTTTATCATTGGTTTTATATGGAAAAATGAATAAATCAAAATTGTGATTTTAATTGATTAAAAGCATGAATTTCTGCTCTAATTTTATCAACTGTTAATTAATATGGATTAAGGTATAATTCGCTCGAGCGAAGTCAAGCAGATTCAAACGCTTGACTTCCGCTCGACAGTGGGTTCGAACGAGTTGTGGAAAAAGAGATCGTTCGAGCGGAAGCATTTGACCGCTCGAGCGAATTCAGACGATTGTATAGTTATAATCGCTACCCTGGCCACACACTTTTTTGCAGGAGAAATAAATGCAGCTAAGGTTATCTGATCGACAGTAGAAAAGCAATCTAGCATGAATAATAAAAAAATAATTATTATATTCAATTTGATTTGATTTGACAGGACTACTCTTTTTATATTTATTTTTTTAATTTTTTATTTTACCTAATAAATAATTCAGAAAATAATTATTAATAAAATTATATATTTTTTAATTTTTTAATAATTAAAGATATTAAAAAAATACTTTAAAAAATAATAAAAAATAAAATAATTTCATATCTTTTATAAATAATAAATATATAGTAATAGAGTAGTAACCTTATTACTACCCTTATTTCAAGGAAAGAAAATATTAATTTCTACCCCTATCAAAATTGTTTTATATGTTTTTAATTTTTTAATTTTATAATTAAATAAATATTTTTATATAAATATGTATTTTTTTATTTTTAAAAAATATCTAAATAAGTTTAAAAGATGTTGAAATAAAAAGCGAAAAAGACTATTACTTTGTCGACGTAACAACGCACTTCAAGTAAATTCGTTCAAGGAAAATAAAATACTTCTAATAATGAAAATGCTAAATGTATTTTTAAAAAAATTATTAAAAATTTACTTTTTTATAAATTTATTGATATACGGAAAATTATAAAATTTAGATTTCATTTGAATATATAATTTAAATGAAATAAGATGAGATATTTTAAATAATAATAAAATTTTTAAGTTAAGATAAGATAAAATAGTTTGTAAAAAATATATATTTGAGTAATGCTACATACAATGTGGAGTATGTAAGCGTCATGTAATTATTTAAAAAATAAAAATAAAATTTATAAATAAAAAATTAATCATTTTCATATAAATTCATATTTATTTATTTTTTTAAATAATTATATAGTAATTATACACTCACAATTACAACTTTCATTATCATTTTTATAAAGTGGAAGCTTTTCCTAAAGGATGATGGTAATCAAGGAGGATCGGTACCAAAAAGGGTACCCTTAAACTAGCGTTTTGTTTTTTGGTTTTTCTAAAGCTTTTTTGTGTGTTTTTAAAATAAAAATACTAAAAATTAAAAATACACAAATGCTTAAAAAAATATTAATCCATACACTTTGTGGATGGACGTATCTTTTTCCTTTCGTAAATCCCATGATATATATGTGTATATATATAAATAAGTAATTTTATATATAATTATGAAGTATGTAAATATCGTATAATTATCTTAAAAAGTAATAAAATTTTTTATTAAATTTTTTTTTTTTTTATATGAGTCTCATCTAAAAAAAATGAAATACTTTGAGACTGTCGAGTACTAGCATGCAAAGACGGAGAATCAGTTTAAGGATTACAAGAAAAGAGGAAAGTATAATTAATCAAACTGTAGCAGACACATTTCATAAGTACACCCACCTACAAGTATTTACATGTGTTGATATAGAATTGATCAGGTCAACTCCATCACTAAAAATAAAGAAAGAGATAAAGCCCATAATTTAATTTCGAGATAAAGTTAAAAATCAACCCAAGAGATGAGGCCATGAAAAGATAAAATAAGTTGATTCAAATTCTTAAAACGAAAGAGCTTAATAAGTCTAGTACAACTAATTCAAACCAAGGAAGAAAATATATCTTTATTTAAGAAGGAGATTTACTCAAATCAAATTAAGAAGACCTTGACGATTTCTATATACACAGACTCCACCACGTACAATGACTTTCTAGGATCTCTACACAAAAACTTCACTATATTCATATCGTGTTAAATTATGAATATTTAATTATATAGTCAACCTGAATTTAACCCGTTAAACTAAACGTGTCAAATTTTAAAACTAATATTACAAACTATACAATAACAAATATGAGTATAGGTATAAAATTATAATTCCAACAATAAAAACAATTAAAATATAAACATACTGAGAAATATAAATATTACAACTTAACATCAGTAAAATTTTTATTTTGAAATAAAATTTAAACGGGTCAAAACTGGTTAATTTGACCACTTATTGGCCCATTGATAAATTATCTTAACGGATCAACCCGTTAACATTAAATCCAAACTCACTAATTTTGTTTCGTGTACGTGTCAAGTTCATGAGTCGTGTCACATATTACCATCCCTACTTATATGTATATATATATACATATAATTATTCCGTAAGTTATAATTGTATGAATTAAGTTAACTCCATAAGTTATAATTATATATATATGTGTGTATGTATGTATGTATGTATGTATATACGTGTGTATAAACAAAGGGGCCCAGGGAGTAGATGGCGTGCACTGTGCACATGCACCACGCACAAGGGCACATTATGTGCTAACGTGCATGATAGGTCATGGCCCCATGCAAGGCAGACAACAGCTCACCAGCACCTCGCAATACTCATGGCAGTTAGTGTCTCACCAGCCATTCTCGAGGCAGCATCTCACCACCCCATGGTGAGTAACATCACACCAACCTCACACTGGTGTAGACAACATCTCTCGACTATTAGTTACATGGAAGGCAGCACCTCTTGGCAGGTAATGAAAGCAATTTCACCACTGCCAAACTAGGCCGTCATCATGAATCTCATCCAATCCAAGCGAGATCTTCATTGTGCCTCATTTGTTTATTGCAAGTATGGTCATCACTGAAAAGACACACTCCACCTTTGAGAAACTGCCAAGTCTTTACTTTGTGTCGCCATGTCTTCTCGAGCAATGACAACAATTGCCACACTACCGCTGAGTTGGCTCACCACAGATCATGTTACTTACCTTGGATCGCTTTGCTCGCCAAAGTTCACCTTTGCTTGCAACTGAAGTTTTGCCCACCACAACCATTCATCATCATTACCAGCTTGCTAGCAGCATGTTTCCTCACCACACTTCATTCCAACGAGTTGCTTGCTTATAAAAACTAAAGCTTTGCTTGCCACAAAGGGAGTTGGTGCAATCACCTTTGCTCACTCACTTAAAAAGAAAAAAAGGAAAAAAATTCATTTTGCAATGGACTGAAAATTATCGACATCACAAAAGGCTCAAAGACAAGCAATTTCCCTATGCAAAAATACTCAGTAGTGAATCATCTCAGTCAAGGAAGAACTAAAAGCAACAACTAAATTGCTTTGGTTTGTCTCTTTCAAATTTACTATTTGAGTTTCATTTTAACTAACGAATTTGATTTTTGGAAGTTTCTTGTAAAACTCATCGACATTCCACAAGAGTCTCAATGGCTACACAACCTAGGATTATACTTTGCTGGAAGGAAAAATCTAATTGTAAGCATAACGGCGTACTAATATGTGCATTAATTTAATATGATTGGTCAAAAAATAGATTTTATTAAAAATAGTGCTAATTTAAATTTAGAATATGAAGGAATTAGTATTAGTACACAGATTAGTAGGCGACTTTACTTGTACGTAGCAAAACTCTTGCCGGAAATTACCAATGCAGCATCGAACACCGCCTACAAAGTCCCTCCTGGGTATCTTAGTTTGTCTTCATCAGAATAGATTGCTTGGCATTGCAGAGAACCCCAAGCCTTCATCAAGCTTTAGTGAAATGACTCGAGTTTACAAATGTCAAATTTGTAATTTGTATTACACTTACCTATTTAGTTTTTTGTCAAACATGTCAAGACGGGCGAACTCTGTCTCATGCCAGAGCAACAACTCAGCCTCCTGCCTGATAAGCCATGGCGATCTGGGAGGGCCCATAAGCCAAATCCCAGATATTTGGGATGAAACCATACGTGAAAGAACGTTGCATGCAGTATGCATGCAACGTAGTGGGTAGTCGACGGAACCAATAAGGCACGTGGAAAGTGGAGGACAAGACTGGGTCATCGTCCAGTAGAGAGACGTGCGAATGAGTTGGTCTTCAGTTGCAAATGGATCTTCAGTAGTTATTGTTGCATGATTTACATCCCTTTTAATTCATGTAGTTGTGTTTTGTTTTTCTTATATTGTTTATGTGTGTTTGTGTCTTGTGGTTAGTCCTATTATTTCAGTTTACGTGGTTTACGTTGTATGAGGTTTTGCTTATTTAAGCAGCCTACAATCGTCAATGAAGAAGAAGGAAATCATTTGTTATTCAAACCTTGCGGTACTTTCTCACCCGAAGAGATACTTGTTTATTTACTTTCGCATTTTTTCTGAGTTGGGACCTATCATTGGCCTCAGAGCCAGGTTAATATGGGAACCAATAAAGAGAGAATTGAACATATGGAGGCTAGACTCGGTGAAGTTCAAGAGGGGCTACACTGGATGGAGCTGGGCATGGCGGATCGACTGCGGCATGTTGAAGAGACTCTTAACCATCTCTCTGATGTGTTCCTTGCCGACCAAGAACCTCCAAACCAGGGCATTCAATACCATGAAGGTCACAATGGGGGACGGCTTGTGGTATCCTCCAAAATGGCAAAGTTAGAATTTCCTCGATTTTCAGGAGATGATTCGACGGAGTGGTTCAACCGTGTGAACCAGTTTTTCGAGTTCCAAAACACTCCCGAGAACCAAAAGGTTTCTTTAACATCTTACCATTTGGAAGGAGAATCCAACCAGTGGTGGCAATGGATTCGCAGGACTTTTCAAGAGGAAGGTCGAGTTCTTTCATGGATCAATTTTGAATAGGAACTATGGGCGCGCTTTGGGCCATCGGACTGCGAAGACTTTGACGAGGCTTTGTCCCGAATTCGGCAGACGGGTTCCCTGCGCGATTACCAATGGGAATTCAAACAATTAGGCAACCGGGTCAAAGGTTGGACACAGAAGGCTCTGGTGGGCACCTTCATGGGTGGTTTCAAGACAGAAATTTCAAATGGAATCCATATGTTTAAACCACAGACTTTGAAAGATGCTATACGTTTCGCAAGGATGAGGGAAGACCAACTAATGAGACAAAGGAGGTTCTTACGACCTACACCACCATTACGAGCTCCCCCAGCTCTTCCACCAGCAAATCGGGCAGCACCTGTCACTCCAGTTCGACGATTGAGTTGGGAGGAAATGCAGCGACGATGTCTCCAAGGTTTATGTTTCAATTGTAAGGAACATTTTACTGCAGGTCATAGATGTTAGGGGCCCTGGTTACTCATGTTGGAGGGCTACGAGGACAATAACAACATTATCTGTGATGACGTCAATGAGGAAAGAAATACGGGAAGACACCAGGAGGAGAATCTCGAGCCAGAGATTACATTGCATGCATTAACGGGTTGGTCAGCGCCCAAGACCATGCGAGTAGTGGCTAGAATCGGTGCCCACGATGTCATTATATTAATTGACAGCGGATCAACTCACAATTTCATTAGTGAGCGCTTAGCTAACTTGCTGCGATTACCTGTGGTACCAACAAGGACCTTCACCGTTCGGGTTGCCAATGGAGAACCTCTCAGATGTCAAGGAAGGTTCGAGGAGGTACAAATCAATTTGTAGGGCACTGTGTTTTCCTTAACTCTTTATTCCTTACCTCTCACAGGCTTGGACGTAGTACTGGGGATTTGATTGAGCTGAAATATTGCACATTTTAACTATTTAAAACCAATGTATTTTAAATTCATCATGACATTATTATTGGTTTTAAATGGAAAAATGGTTAAAATGAATAAATCAAAGTTGTGATTTTAATTGATTAAAAGCATGAATTTATGCTTGAATTCTACCAACTATTGATTACTGTGCATTCTAGTCCATAATTTTTCTTGGTTTCCATTATCATTTGCATTTGTACCATTGTTTTTCTTGTTCTTCATGTTCATAAAGTTTCTTGAGCTATCTTTCCATCTTTTGGGTTCAATTCATGAACCTCAAAAGATAGAAGCACTTCTTGCCATCTTTGAATGGAAGTTGCTCAAGCTAATTTTTCATTTGTGTTATTTTGTTGTTGAGTGTTTTCTTTTTTTTAATCTCCATCTCCATTTTTCATGCAAACCATGGTTCATTATGTTCATGCCTTGTTCATATTTTGTCTTGAGCTTTCCCACCATAAAAAAAATCCCAACTCCATCTAACCTCATACACGGCTACACCAATCACCCCACAAATCCACCAACTCATTTCCAACCCACCTAAATTATACATTAATTGAAAGGCTACTTGTTTGGCTTAACTTACATCGGTTGGTGCAGCTAAATTAAGGTGAGGAACATGTGAAGAAGTTGGTGCAATCAAAGGCTGCTGCTGTCCATGCAAAGTTAAAGTCTAAAAAGGGAGGTGCCATGCATTACTTGACTTGTGGAGTTGGTGGTGATTATTAATGAAGAGCCGTGAATTGGAGGAATGAGTTTGCAACTTGGGGCAGCTATTTATATATATATATATTGCTGGATGTGAAAAAGAAAGAAGAA
This sequence comes from Carya illinoinensis, assembly GCF_018687715.1. NCBI lineage: Eukaryota > Viridiplantae > Streptophyta > Magnoliopsida > Fagales > Juglandaceae > Carya > Carya illinoinensis. The sequence continues at coordinate 10,566,050 of NC_056763.1, read as the reverse complement.
CCGTGTAGGAGTTTTTAACAAAGAGAGGAGAAATCGGTGGAAATTCATTGAAGCTTGACATGCATAAAGAAGAAAATATAGAGAAATATGTGCTGAAATTAAAATGCATGATGTGCTGGAATTAAAGTATGTTGTGTGCTGAAATTGAAGAAAACAAATTGAAGAAGTCAGCTGGAGAGGCAATGAAGAAACCGTGTATGAATTTGCATGAAGTTAGTCAACAAGTTAGGCAACAAGTTAGGCAAGAAGTTAGGCATGAAGACTTGTTTGTTTGGTTTGAATTAAGAAACCAATTGAATAAAATAAGAGAGGAGGAATGCAATGCAAGACACGGCAATTAAGAGAAATGCAAGAGGCGGCTGAATTGTGAAACAAATTGAGTGTGAATGCAACAAGAAGTGGCCGAAATTAAGGTGTGAATGCAAAAGGTGGCTGAATTAAAGTGTGAATGCAAGATTGAAGTGTGAAACCAATTGAATGAGAGCTGAACTAGCCAAGATGTTCGGCTTTAAAATGGGTGCAGTCCGAAGCTTACAAAGAGAACAACTAGGACAACTCAAACTTAGACAAACACAACTCAACACACACAATTTTCTGCTATGTACTTGAAAGAATTAGCACCTTTTTGTTTTAAGAAATTTTGTTTCTCCTTTTAGTTTCAAAGCTTTGTTGTTTTAGCATTTTTATTAAGTGTATTAAGATTTGTTCTAGACTTTTATTTCATTAAGACTAATACCTAATATTAAGTGTGCTAGTTTGTTTCATTACTAGTTTATTTCATGTAACAAAAAGAAATTGTTTTAGAAGTTTTAATCAAGTGTGCTATTTTGTTTCATAAAGAATTGTTTTAGAAGTTCTAATTAATTGTGTTACCTTAATTTATTGCAAGAAAGGTTTGGTTTTAAGCTTTTGTTTTTGTTTTTGATTTTTCTGAACATCATACGTGGAGAGCAGAGGAATTGTTATAGAGTTTTTATTAAAGGTTTAGAGATTAATTTTCAAGAGTGATACGTGAGAAATTGTTCCTTTTTGTTTCGAATTTCAATTGAATAGTGAAAGGAAGTTTTCGTTTAGACTTTTCGTTCCCTATTTTATTTAACTTCAGTTTAAAGTTTATAGAATACTTTGAGTTTCTGTTTACTTATTTCGTGTTATTTATTTTCCTTACTTTTTTAAGTTTTCATTTAATAGTGATTGCAACTGTTATGTGTTATTTTGAGAATTCGTGATTTAATTATAAAGATGAATTCTAGAATCTTGGTTTTGGGCATTTTAAATTTTCCATTCATGTTTTGTCAATTACTTTCTAATTTAGTTTAATGCTTAATTTAGTTTTATTAATTTCTAAGTTTAATTTATTAGTCCTTTACATTCCAATCCAACAAACAAAAAAAAATCAAATGACATGAATCTAGTCCATGACTAGTACCCTTTTCCATCCATTGCATATACCATCATTTTATTTTCTCTTTGTGAAGTTTTTCACATTTTTTCAACGAGTTTAATTTTAAGCAACTTTCCCTGAGGAGACAATCTAGGAATTTATTCCTAATTATTACACGACATCCTCCTGCACTTGGGATAGCATTAGTGCTACTCATTTTTGAGTGAGTCAAGTTTTTGGCGCCGTTGCCGAGGAAAGTATTTTAACTTGAATTTAAACTCGTTATTATTAGTATTATTATTTTTATTTTGCTTCTCTAAACTGATGTTTCATGTCATGGGTGAGAGACACTTCAAATAGGTTGCTTAGAGTCATATCAAGTGTTGAGAGTAGTATACACAGCTTGGAGATAGATAGTTCGTCTATCTTTTCTTTGAGTGAGCGAGGTGACAAAATTGAAATTGAATCAGAAAACATGGCTGCACCTGCACCACACACTCTTAAGGACTATTTGCACCACTACACCTTCATGCATAATTTTACCTGAAAATGCACCAAATTTCTCTATCAAGCATGGCATGATGTCAGTGATACCTCAGTTCCACGGGATGGATTCTGAGAGTCCTTACCAGCACTTGACGGATTTTGAGCTGGCTTGTGCTACTTTTATCACTAGGGCTGTTATTGATGAATTCATTAGACTTCGTTTATTTCCTTTTTCTTTAAAGGATAAAGCGAATATATGGTTTAACTCTTTGAGACCTAATTCCATTTCTAGTTGGTCTGACATGCAACGTGAATTCTTACAGAAATTTTTTCCTTTTCAGAGAACTCAATTTTTGCAGGAGCAGATCAGCCAGTTCAATCAGAGACCTGATGAGACCTTTCAGGCCAGTTGGGAAAAATTTAAGGATTTGGGGAACATTTGTCCACATCATGGTTTTGAATCCTGGAGGCTGGTGAGCTATTTTTACACTGGTCTCACTCCGGAATGCAAGCAATTTGTTCAGACAATGTGCAATAGGGAGTTCTTTAGCAAAGAACCTGATGAAGCACTATCATTTTTCGATTACCTTGCTGAGAGCGCACAACAATGGAATACTCGTACTGATCGAGTTCCATTAACAGCACAGCCACTGAGGGCTATTTCTGGAGGGGGCAGATATGAGCTTAAAGGAGACACTGATGTTCAAGCCCGAATAACTGCATTGACTAGAAGAATGGAGGTCATGGAAATGGAAAAAGTAAAGGCTGCGAAAGTAGCAGGGGCATGTTCTATATGTGCTGATTCAAACCATAAGACCCAAGACTGCCCGATTATGCCAGTATTTCAAGAAAGTGGGTCTGAGCTAATGCAATCAGCTAACTGGGTTAATAGAGCACAGAATCAGCCTTTCTCCAACACATATAATCCGGGGTGGAGAAATCACCCAAATTTCTCATGGAGAAATGATCAGCCTGGTCGGTCCCCACCACCTCAGCAGCAGCCATTTAATCAAGGTGCTCCTCAGCACCAGTATCCGCCATATCAAAATCCTCAGAGCTATCCTTATGTAGCTCTTCCTGGATTTCAGCCTCATGTAGCTGCACAAAGTCCTCAGCCTTCATCATCTGCCAAGAAGACTCTAGATGACAGTATGGCACAGATGGCCAATACACTTCAGCAATTCATGCAGATTCAGGCCACCACAAATAATCAAAATACTCAGGCCATAAATGAGTTGCGTGGCACTGTTAATAAGATGAGCACAACCTTGAGCACCCTAGAGAAAGGAAAATTTCCTGCACAGCCTCAACCTAATCGTCAAGTATATAGACAACAACAACATCAAGTGCATAATGTCTCAGGACACGTTATTGAGACAGCAAAAGCTGTTCTTACTTTGAGAAGTGGGAAGGAAGTTCCCCGACCTGAGATGACCATAGACACAGAGGTAATTGCTCCTATGCCTAAAGATGCAGCAGAGACGGATGAAGCTGAAAAAGAACCAGAGGTAGCGAGAACAGAACAGAAGAAGCCTGTGAGTGCAGATGCTGAAACTAGTAAGGGATACCAACCTGTGGTACCCTATCCTCAGAGATTGGCAGTTGGCAAAAAGAACAAGTATCACACGGAGATTCAAGAGATTTTCAAGCAAGTGAAAATCAATATTCCACTCTTGGATGCCATACAACAAGTGCCGTCATATGCAAAATTTTTGAAGCACTTGTGCACGGTGAAGAGGAAGCTGAATGTGAAGAAGAAAGCTTTCCTAACGGAGCAAGTTAGTGCATTGATATTGAACGAAACTCCTCAGAAGTTTGGAGATCCTGGCTCTCCCAACATCTCCATTATGATTGGTGAATCACGAATTGGGAGAGCTTTACTTGATTTGGGGAGTAGTGTGAACTTACTACCGTTCTCAGTATATGAGCAGTTGGGATTGGGTGAGCTGAAAAAGACCTCCATCATGCTACAGTTGGCTGACAGATCAGTTAAGGTACCGAAGGGTATTGTAGAGGACGTGTTGGTCCAGGTGGACAAATTCTACTACCCAGTAGATTTTGTGGTTCTTGACATGCAGCAGCCGGTCTCCACTATTTACCAAGCTCCTGTCATCCTAGGAAGACCATTTCTAGCTACATCAAATGCTTTGATCAATTGCAGAAGTGGAGTTTTGAAGCTTACCTTTGGGAACATAGCACTTGAGTTGAACGTTTTCAATGCTTGCAAGATGCCGGCACATTTTGATGACACAAGTGATTTGAATGCTGTGGAGAGTTTGACACCAACAGATTTTATTTGCTCAACTTCTCCTTTCTCTGATGATGATTATATTTTTCAGACACCTGAATTTTTACTTGATGAGAAAATTGATCATATTGATGAAGATGACTTTGATTTTTTTGATTGTTTTGCAGATTCATCTTTACCACTTGAAGTACAATTTGCGGGAGCAAGATGGAAACCCCAATTTGAAGCTCTACCACCACCAGACATACTTAGATCTTCAGAGGAAGAAGTTCCTCAGTTGGAACTGAAACCGCTTCCTCAAGATTTAAAGTATGCGTTTCTTGGACCTGAAGAAGGCACTTTTCCGGTGGTGATTTCCTCAAAACTAAATCAGAAGGATGAAGCCCAGTTGATTGAAGTATTAAGAAAGCATCGAGGTGCAATTGGTTGGACAATAGCCGACATCAAAGGCATTGATGCTGCTGTATGTACTCACAGAATCCATCTTGAAGACGATGCTAAACCAGTTCGTGATGCTCAACGTAGGCTCAATCCTACCATGAAGGAAGTCGTGAAAGTGGAAGTGCTTAAGCTACTCGCAGTGGGTATCATTTATCCCATCTCAGACAGTAAGTGGGTAAGTCCAACTTAAGTGGTACCAAAAAAATCTGGTTTGACTGTCATAAAAAATGAAAAAAACGAGTTGATTCCAACTAGAATGGTTACTGGCTGGAGAATGTTCATTGATTATAGAAAACTTAATTTAGCCAATAGGAAGGATCATTTCCTTTACCATTCTTGGATCAAATTTTGGAAAGAGTAGCTGGTAATGCATATTATTGTTTATTGGATGGCTATTCTGGTTATTATCAAATTGCTGTAGCACCTGAGGATCAGGAGAAAGCCACTTTCACCTGTCCTTTTGGCACTTTTGCTTTTACTAGAATGCCTTTTGGTTTGTGTAATGCTCCAGCTACTTTTCAGAGATGCATGATGAGTATTTTTTCTGATATGATTGATGATATTTGTGAAATATTCATGGATGATTTCTCTGTTTTTGGAAAATCTTTTGAGAGTTGTTTGCATAATTTGGCACGTATTCTCCAGAGATGTGAGGAAAAAAATCTTTTACTTAATTGGGAGAAATGCCAATTTATGGTTACTCGGGGCATTGTATTAGGGCATATTGTTTCTTCTGAGGGTATAAAAGTTGACAAGGCAAAGATTGAATTAATATCTAAACTTCCTATCCCTAGGACAATTAGGGATATTCGTTCTTTTCTTGGTCATGCTGGCTTTTATAGGCGGTTTATTCAAGGGTTTAGTTCCATTACAAAACCTTTGTGCACTCTTTTACAAAATGATATTGAATTTGTTTGGAGTGATGAGTGCCAAAAAGCTTTTGATACCTTGAAAAAGTCGCTTACCACTGCCCCTATTGTGCAACCCCCGCAGTGGGACCTTCCCTTTGAGATTATGACAGATGCTAGTGACTATGCCTTAGGAGCTATTTTGGGGCAGCGAGTGGATAACAGACCATTTGTGATTTATTATGCCAATAGAACCTTGAATGATGCCCAGAAAAATTATACCACTACTGAAAAAGAATTTCTTGCAGTTATTTTTGCACTTGATAAATTTCGGGCTTATATTCTTGGTTCTCCTATTACTATTTTTACTGACCACTCTGCTCTTAAGTATTTGTTGGCTAAGAAAGATGCAAAACCACGCTTGATTCACTGGATTCTATTACTTCAAGAGTTCAACATCAACATTAAGGATAAAAAAGGAGTTGAAAATGTGGTAGCTGACCACCTCTCTAGATTGTTATCATCTCCTTCTTCAAATGTCAGCCTTCCTCTTGATGATAGTTTCCCGGATGAGCAGCTGTTTGTGGTTGATGGAGCTCTCTGGTATGCTGACATAGTCAATTATTTGGTGACTGAGCGAATGCCTTCTGAATGGTCAACCCAAGATAAGCGTCAGTTTCTATCTGAGGTAAAACATTTCTACTTTGATGACCCTTATCTTTTCAAGTATTGTTCGGATCAATTGATTCGGAGATGCATTCCTAATGATGAGTTTTCTTCAGTATTGAGATTTTGTCATACGGGTGCATGTGGTGGTCATTTTTCAGCAAATAAAACAATGGCAAAAATTTTGCAAAGCGGTTTTTATTGGCCTTCCATGTTTAAGGATGCTTACAATTTTTGTAAAGCATGTGAGTCTTGTCAAAAGTTGGGAGCCATTAGCAAAAGAAACATGATGCCCCTTTTCCCCATTCTTACTTTAGAAATCTTTGATTGTTGGGGAATAGACTTCATGGGACCTTTTTCGGTTTCCTTTGGAAACACATATATTTTATTGACTGTGGACTATGTTTCAAAGTGGGTTGAGGCCATCGCTTGCAAAACCAATGACCATCATGTTGTACTAAAATTTTTACAATCTTTGTTTGCTCGATTTGGCATGCCCAAGGTTATCATTAGTGACGGGGGTTCTCATTTTTGCAATAAACCATTTTCTACACTTGTGAAGAAATATGGTATCACACACAGAGTTTCTACCCCTTATCACCCTCAAACTAATGGGCAAGCTGAATTGGCAAACAGAGAAATAAAAATCATTCTGGAGAAAACAGTAAATCCTAATAGGAAAGATTGGTCGATTAAGCTTCTTGATGCTCTATGGGCTTATAGGACAGCTTCTAAAACAAATCTAGGGATGTCTCCCTATCGATTAGTTTATGGTAAAGCTTGTCATTTACCTGTTGACATTCAGCATCGAGCTTTTTGGGCCATAAAACATGTTAACATGTCACTTGATAAAGCTTCAGGGCTGAGAAAATTGCAGATAAATGAATTGGATGAAGCTCGTCGGAATGCTTATGATAACGCGCAAATGGCAAAGGAACGCATGAAAATTCTGCATGATCAGAAAATTCATCCAAAGCATTTCACACTTGGCCAGGAAGTTCTTCTTTACAACTCTCGCTTGCATATTTTTCCTGGAAAGTTGAAATCCCGATGGAGTGGGCCGTACATTGTAAAGACCGTTCATCCTCATGACACGGTAGACATTGTCAATCTGAAGAATGGTAATAGCTTCACTGTCAACGGACAACGTCTAAAGTCATTTCTGAAGGTCTTTGATCCACATGATAAGATCTTGCTTGTGCAAGACCCCAGGGAAGTATTTTAGGTTGTTTTTCCTTCTTTACAGTTTTCTTTACTTGCTTTGTTTTTATTTGTTCGTTTGCTTTGATTTTATATTTCATGTTGATTGTTTCTTTCGCTTGCTTAGTTCTGTGTACTTTGTTTTCTTTCGTTCGATTCATTGAGGACTATGTCTCTCACTAGTTGGGGGGTAGCATGTGTGCACACATATATAAAAAAATAAAAAAAATAAAAATATAAAAAAAAAATAGAAAAAAAAAATTTTGGATCGGTCCGTGACCTGACAAGTGTAGCTGGAGATTTGAAAAAAATCGCCTGATGTTATTGACAAACGAGATTGAAGGCTCCGAGTTTCTAAGAAATGTCATTTTCACCGAAAAAAAATCACATTACTCTTTGACTTGGATGATAGCTCGTCTGGTTCTTTATGCTATCTCTATAAAATCAGTCCTGAAGTTCATCCAATCCGCATCAAGTTTTCTTCTCATCTCTATAACTCATCTGCATTCTTTCAACATTCTCGTTTTAAGCCTTCTATTCTTTTGTCAATGGCTCATTCTTCTAACATTTCTCTAAATCCATCCATGAGGCATTCTGCATCTCAACCTCCTGTCCTTTCTACAACTACCATTGGTGCCATGTTGCAACAAGAGAATAATAGTTTGGCTAATAAGTCAGACTCCGATGCTATCTACGACTTGGTGAGTCTTGGGACTCGCTACTCATCCTCTATTGTTGCTTTTTTCCAGCGGGTACAAGCCAAAAACCATGAGGTTGAAAGGCTTAAAGAACAAATTGTTGTTCTTCAACGAATTGTTCAAGAGTCTCACACAAGGGAAGGAATCATTTGGCAGAAGAATAAACAGTTGAAATCTCTATTAGATTCTTCATTCCGCTTGCCAGTTCCCATGGATAAGGATGACATGATATTGTATGAAGAGAATGAGCGTCTCAAACATGAGGCTAAGAACCTCAAGTTTATGTAAAAAAAAAAAAAAATTCTTTTACTTTCTTGCTTGTTTTGCATTTTGAATTAATTTTTGATTCTTCATTGTATATACCGTATTTGTTTGTTTTGTTTTTATTTCTTTTGCTTTTTGTGTTTTTAACTTTGACAGAAATCTACTCCTTGTGTACGCTCGAATATCTCAGGTGAATTTTTTCCTCTCTGTTTAATCATTTTCGTCTCAATATATGTTCTACAGTGTTTATCTTGCTCCAATTCATGTCTGTATAACATACATCATCGAATATTCAATTGCTGAACATTGAGGACAATGTCACATTTAGTTGGGGGGAGGGTTTTCTGTTAAAAATGTGTTAAAATTCTGTTAAAAATGTGTTGGAAAAAAAAATTATTAGTACCTAAAAAAAAAAAAATTTGTGAGGTGCATTAAAACATAAACGATTAACACACACTTCTGGCATGTTTGTTAGATTTGTGTATCTTGGTGGAATAGTTGAGCGGAATTATTTTGTGAAGATTTATTTTCAACCTTAAGCATAGAACATGACTTATGATGCCTCATATTTTGTTGAGGAGTGACTTGAAACACCGGGATGCGATATTTACAAAAATGAGAATTAGTATGATTTATATAGAATGAAGGGTAAGTTTTGAAAGAACATTTTGCACATGCTTATACTTGTAGTGTTCCTCATTAATGTTCATTGATTTAAAACAGGAGAAGTAAACTGCAGGACTACCGAGCCTTATATAAAAAAAAAAAAAAAAAAAAAAAAAAAGAAAAGAAAAAGATCGTGTAAGTTTTCCTAAATAAAGGGCTAGAAACAGTTACCCAAAACTTTGGGGGTTGAATGATCAACCTTTAAACAGAGTTGGCGTGAAAACTGCTGGTCCCTTAGGCTTTGAGGTAGTTAGAATCAATAATGATTAATCTTAAGGTTGAAAAATCCTATGATAAATCATGTTTATTAGTGAGGAACATACAGAGGTTTAGCCACACACACATATCTGAGTTCTAAGACATTTGCCCCAATTCTATATGAACAATTACTGAGACTTTCCTTGTGGATACAACTCATGGTGTTGAGTAGTCACGAATCAATTTTTTTGTGAGAATTCAGAATTATGTTTGATTGTTTTTGTTTGAATTTCGAGCTTTATGTAATATTCATCTCAATTAATTTTCACTATTTTGCTCAAGGAATAGCAAAATGCTAGTTGGGGGGTGTGATTGAGCTGAAATATTGCACATTTTAACTATTTAAAACCAATGTATTTTAAATTCATCATGACATTATTATTGGTTTTAAATGGAAAAATGGTTAAAATGAATAAATCAAAGTTGTGATTTTAATTGATTAAAAGCATGAATTTATGCTTGAGTTCTACCAACTATTGATTACTGTGCATTCTAGTCCATAATTTTTCTTGCTTTCCATTATCATTTGCATTTGTACCATTGTTTTTCTTGTTCTTCATGTTCATAAAGTTTCTTGAGCTATCTTTCCATCTTTTGGGTTCAATTCATGAACCTCAAAAGATAGAAGCACTTCTTGCCATCTTTGAATGGAAGTTGCTCAAGCTAATTTTTCATTTGTGTTATTTTGTTGTTGAGTGTTTTCTTTTTTTTAATCTCCATCTCCATTTTTCGTGCAAACCATGGTTCATTATGTTCATGCCTTGTTCATATTTTGTCTTGAGCTTTCCCACCATAAAAAAAATCCCAACTCCATCTAACCTCATACACGGCTACACCAATCACCCCACAAATCCACCAACTCATTTCCAACCCACCTAAATTATACATTAATTGAAAGGCTGCTTGTTTGGCTTAACTTACATCGGTTGGTGCAGCTAAATTAAGGTGAGGAACATGTGAAGAAGTTGGTGCAATCAAAGGCTACTGCTGTCCATGCAAAGTTAAAGTCTAAAAAGGGAGGTGCCATGCATTACTTGACTTGTGGAGTTGGTGGTGATTATTAATGAAGAGCCGTGAATTGGAGGAATGAGTTTGCAACTTGGGGCAGCTATTTATATATATATATATATATATATTGCTGGATGTGAAAAAGAAAGAAGAACCGTGTAGGAGTTTTTAACAAAGAGAGGAGAAATCGGTGGAAATTCATTGAAGCTTGACATGTATAAAGAAGAAAATATAGAGAAACATGTGCTGAAATTAAAATGCATGATGTGCTGGAATTAAAGTATGTTTTGTGCTGAAATTGAAGAAAACAAATTGAAGAAGTCGGCTGGAGAGGCAATGAAGAAACCGTGTATGAATTTGCATAAAGTTAGTCAACAAGTTAGGCATGAAGACTTGTTTGTTTGGTTTGAATTAAGAAACCAATTGAATAAAATAAGAGAGGAGGAATGCAATGCAAGACACGGCAATTAAGAGAAATGCAGGAGACGGCTGAATTGTGAAACAAATTGAGTGTGAATGCAACAACAAGTGGCCGAAATTAAGGTGTGAATGCAAAAGGTGGCTGAATTAAAGTGTGAATGCAAGATTGAAGTGTGAAACCAATTGAATGAGAGATGAACCAGCCAAGATGTTCGGCTATAAAATGGGTCCAGTCCGAAGCTTACAAAGAGAACAACTAGGACAACTCAAACTTAGACAAACACAACTCAACACACACAATTTTCTGCTATGTACTTGAAAGAATTAGCTCCTTTTAGTTTTAAGAAATTTTGTTTCTCCTTTTAGTTTCAAAGCTTTGTTGTTTTAGCATTTTTATTAAGTGTATTAAGATTTGTTCTAGACTTTTATTTCATTAAGAGTAATACCTAATATTAAGTGTGCTAGTTTGTTTCATTACTAGTTTATTTCATGTAACAAAAAGAAATTGTTTTAGAAGTTTTAATCAAGTGTGCTATTTTGTTTCATAAAGAATTGTTTTAGAAGTTCTAATTAATTGTGTTACCTTAATTTATTGCAAGAAAGGTTTGGTTTTAAGCTTTTGTTTTTGTTTTTGATTTTTCTGAACATCATACGTGGAGAGCAGAGGAATTGTTATAGAGTTTTTATTAAAGGTTTAGAGATTAATTTTCAAGAGTGATACGTGAGAAATTGTTCCTTTTTGTTTCGAATTTCAATTGAATAGTGAAAGGAAGTTTTCGTTTAGACTTTTCATTCCCTATTTTATTTAACTTCAGTTTAAAGTTTATAGAATACTTTGAGTTTTTGTTTACTTATTTCGTGTTATTTATTTTTCTTACTTCTTTAAGTTTTCATTTAATAGTGATTACAACTGTTATGTGTTATTTTGATAATTCGTGATTTAATTACAAAGATGAATTCTAGAATCTTGGTTTTGGGCATTTTAAATTTTTCGTTCATGTTTTGTCAATTACTTTCTAATTTAGTTTAATGCTTAATTTAGTTTTATTAATTTCTGAGTTTAATTTATTAGTCCTTTACATTCCAATCCAACAAACAAAAAAAATCAAAAGACATGAATCTAGTCCATGACTAGTACCCTTTTCCATCCATTGCATATACCATCATTTTATTTTCTCTTTGTAAAGTTTTTCACATTTTTTCAACGAGTTTAATTTTAAGCAACTTTCCCTGAGGAGACGATCTAGGAATTTATTCATAATTATTACACGACATCCTCCTGCACTTGGGATAGCATTAGTGCTACTCATTTTTGAGTGAGTCAAGATTCAATGGCTTGAGTTACTTGGTTCCGTGGTGTGCGACTGGAAATAGTTGACCATGGAATCTTTATGGGAAAACCAACCCAGGAAATTGATCGGAGTCGACGGGCAAGACATCCAAGCAGCATCACTCAAGGAGCTAACCAAGGAATTTCATCCCAGTCAAATGCTGTTTGCGTTATGCTTCCAGATCGCTCAAGTGGAACCACCGATAAATATTCATCCAAGAATGCAAAAATTATTGCTGGAATTTTCTGATCTATTCATAGAGCCCTCATGCTTACCACCACCAAGGGAAGTTGACCACTGCATCACCCTTAAGGAAGGAACTGAACCAATAAACGTTCGGCCTTATCGGTACGCACATTATCAAAAGAATGAGATCGAAAAGCAAGTCCAGGATATGCTACAATCTGGGCTTGTTCAAACCAGCACTAGCCTATTCTCATCACCCGTATTGCTAGTAAAAAAGAAAGACGGGAATTGGTGCTTTTGCACAGATTATCGGGCGCTCAACGCCGCAACCATTAAAGACCGATTTCCGATACCGACAGTAGATGATATGTTGGATGAGCTCTACGGTGCTTCTTATTTCACCAAACTTGATCTACGAGCGGGCTACCATCAGGTACGAGTTAAACCAAGTGACATCCATAAAACTGCTTTTCGGACACATAATGGTCATTACGAATACTTAGTAATGTCGTTCGACTTATGTAACGCGCCTTCTACATTTCAAGCTATCATGAACTCCATCTTTCATCAGCATCTTAGAAAATTTATATTAGTTTTCTTTGATGATATTCTAATCTATAGTCCGGATTGGGATCACCATTTGTTACATGTAAGGCAAACCTTTGAAATATTGAGGCAGCATCGATTCTTTGTAAAAGCTAGCAAATGTGCATTTGGGCAGCAAGAACTAGAGTACTTGAGGCACATCATCACTAGTCAAGGCGTGAAAGTGGATGACCATAAAATTGCTACTATGGTAGCCTGGCCCCAACCCACTAACATTTCGGAACTACGTGGGTTTTTAGGCTTGACAGGTTATTACCGGAAGTTCATCAAAAACTATGGCATCATAGCTCGACCTCTCATCAATCTTCTCAAAAAGGGGAAATTCAGATGGCACAAGGAAGCTGAACGTGCCTTTCTTGCTCTCAAACGGTCCATGACGACCACTCCTATATTGGCCATGCCAAACTTTAATGAATCTTTTACTATTGAAACGGATGCGTCGGGAGAAGGCATCGAAGTAGTTCTATCTCAACGTGGCAAGCCAGTGGAATACATGAGCTGAGCTCTCGGAGTGGCTAAGAAATCATGGTCGACGTACGCTAAGGAAATGTTGGCTATTGTCGAAGCCATACGCACCTGGCGGCCTTACCTTCTAGGCCAAAAATTTTATATTCAGACCGATCAACGTAGCCTCAAATATTTCCTAGAGTAGCGAATAGCAACCCCGGAGCAGCAAAAATGGGTTGCTAAGCTTTTGGGTTACGATTATGAAATTAGATACAAACCGGGCCGAGAAAACTCTGCAGCTGATGCTCTCTCTCGAAAATAGGGCAGCCCTGTCCTTCAACATATTTTCTTTCCGCAGGGGATGAAATTAAAAAAGTTGCAGAAAATGACCCTTACATCCAGTCAAAAAGTCGTGTGGCCACGGAACAACCTGGAAGTTCGTATACATGGTACAAAGGACTATTACGTTACAGGGGAAGGATCGTTGTTCCGAACGACATAGCCTTACGGGCTAAGTTGCTGCACGAGATGCATGACACCAAGGTAGGGGGTCATTCGGGTGTCTTACGTACATTTAAGAAGCTGGGACAACAATTTTACTGGCCTGGGATGCATGGAGCAGTGCAGAATTACGTAAAAGGGTGTGAAGTTTGCCAGAAAATTAAAACAGAGACCTTGGCTCCAGCCGGACTCCTTCAGCCACTACCAATTCCGTGCCGAGTATGGGACGACATCACCCTAAATTTTATTGAAGGGTTACCGGTCTCACAAGGAAAGGATACCATAATGGTAGTTGTCGATAGATTTAGTAAGTCTGCACATTTCCTCACCTTAAGCCATCCTTTTACTGCAAAAAATGTGGTAGAAAAATTTATGGAAGGCATTATCAAGCTTCACGGGATGCCCAAGTCTATTGTTACCGATCGGGATCCGATTTTCATCAGCAATTTTTGGCAAGAATTCTTCAGGATGTCGGGCACCAAACTGCAGCTCAGTTCCTCATACCATCCACCAGACGGAAGTCGTCAACCGTTGCGTCGAATAGTATCTACGGTGTTTTGTTCTGGCCACGGAAATGGTGTTCCTACTTACCTTGGGCTGAATATTGGTTTAATACAACATACCACATTTCGACTGGGATGACTTCGTTCCAGGCGCTGTATGGACGGTTACCACCCTCCATTTCGACGTACAAGAATGGCCTTTCTCCAGTACACGAAGTTGACCAACAACTCCTGAGCCGAGATGAACTGCTACGACAATTGAAGGTTAATTTAGAAAGATTGCGGAATCGAATGAAGCAGTTGGCAGATCAAAAGAGGAGGGACATTACGTTCAATATGGGTGACTGGGTGCTTTTGAAGCTACATCCATATCGTCAGCAAACGGTCTTTAAACGGGTACACCAAAAACTCGCTAGCCGTTTTTACGGACCCTATCAGATTCTCGAGAAAATTGGGCCAGTCGCATACAAATTACAACTGCTGAAGGAAGCGCGCATTCACCCGGTGTTTCTTGTGTCGCTGCTTAAACGCTACCAGGTTAACGAGGAAGTCAACAGAGAGATGGCTGAAACTAAACAAGTTGAGCTACCACCCTTCTCCGACGATGGGGTCGTCATCTTAGAACCTCAAAGTATTTTAGATTACCGTTGGGTCAAGCAAGGAACTCAGTTGGTTGACGAAGGCTTGGTGCAGTGGAAACATCTTCCAGCCGAGGAGGCAACGTGGGAATCAACAGCCAAGCTGAAGAAAATGTTTCCGAGTCTGGACCTTGAGGACAAGGATTCGCTTGTTGGGGGAGGCATTGATAAGCCATGGCGATCTGGGAGGGCCCATAAGCCAAATCCCAGATATTTGGGATGAAACCATACGTGAAAGAACGTTACATGCAGTGGAAACAAGTTGAGCTACCACCCTTCTCCGACGATGGGGTCGTCATCTTAGAACCTCAAACAACTATTTTAGATTACCGTTGGGTCAAGCAAGGAACTCAGCTGGTTGAAGAAGGCTTGGTGCAGTGGAAACATCTTCCAGTCGAGGAGGCAACGTGGGAATCAACAGCCAAGCTGAAGGAAATGTTTTCGAGTCTGGACCTTGAGGACAAGGATCCGCTTGTTGGGGGAGACATTGATAAGCCACGGCGATCTGGGAGGGCCCATAAGCCAAATCCCAGATATTTGGTGTAGTGGGCAGTCGACGGAACCAATAAGGCACGTGGAAAGTGGAGGAAAAGATTGGGTCGTCGTCCAGTAGAGAGACGTGCGAATGAGTCGGTCTTCAGTTGCAAATGGATCTTCAGTAGTTATTGTTGCGTGATTTACGTTCCTTTTAATTCATGTAGTTGTGTTCTGTTTTTCTTGAATTGTTTACGTGTGTTTGTGTCTTGTGGTTAGTCCTATTATTTCGGTTTACGTTGTATGAGGTTTTGCTTATTTAAGCAGCCTACAATCGTCAATGAAGAAGAAGGAAATCATTTGTTATTCAAACCTTGCGGTACTTTCTCACCCGAAGAGATACTTGTTTATTTACTTTTGCATTTTTTCTGAGTTGGGACCTATCACTGTCACAACAATGCAGTTGAGTATTCCATTCACCAAAATCAAGCTCCTAAACTCATAGTGAACAACGACCCTGCCAAAATTAAGTTCTTAGACTCTCAATGAACAATGGCCCACTAAGTCCTACCAAAGATGAGTTCAGATACTAATGGTGATAAAAAGAGAACTCAAGTCAAAAGAAACAGGCGCGCAAGTTAAAAAAAAACTCTTCACCCTAGCCCACTAAAATCAATCAATGTTGTAAAATAACATTGTTGTAAAATAAATTGTATGACCACCTTGAGCTAGCCGATATATGCACAGTGCATAGTGCCAGCATAGTACTGCATAGTAACTGGCATAGTGAATGGCCGACATAATGCACAGTGCATAGTACCAGCATAGTACTGCATAGTAACTGGCATAGTGAATGGCCGACATAATGCACAGTGCATAGTGCTAGCATAGTACTGCATAGTAACTGGCATAGTAAATGGCCGACATATGCACAGTGTATAGTGTCAGCATATAGTACTGCATAGTAAGCTAGCATAGTTCCCTTTGTACGCCTATATATATCGTTGAATTCTTTAAGAAATTCATAAGTTTCATAACTTCTCTGAGTTCTATCTCTCTCTCTCTCCTTTTAGAAAGTTTTATAATAAATCTATCTCTTTCTTTCCTTTTCGATAGTTCTATAACACGTTATCAGCACAAGAGTTCTGACGATCTTGAAGCTAATAGTCCTCTACTTCAAGTAAGTCTTTCAATATATTTTTTGTAGTTTTCAAAATGAATATGAAATATTAAACATACTTATGTTCCTGATTTATATATGTAGAAAATGTCAAATCTTACAAAATTGGAATTCGTTGCTCTTGACATTTCTGGGAAAAATTATTTATCTTGGATCCTTGATGCTCAGATCAATTTGGATGCAATGAACCTGGGAGATACAATTAAAGAAGGAAATCAAGGGTCCCTGCAGGACCGTGCTAAGGCAATGATTTTCCTTCGGCACCATCTTCATGAAGAATTAAAAACTGAGTATCTAACGGTGAAAGATCCACTTATTTTGTGGAATGATTTAAGGGAGAGATATGAACACCAGGAAACTGTAATCCTCCCAAAAGCTCGTCATGATTGGATGCACCTGAGGTTGCAAGACTTCAAGAGTGTTAGTGAGTATAACTCTGCACTCTTTAAAATTAGCTCGCTATTGAAATTATGTGGTGAAAATGTCACTGATGATGACTTGTTAGAGAAGACATATACTACTTTTCGTGCCTCGAATGTGCTCCTGCAGCAGCAGTATCGAGAGCGAAAGTTCAAGAAATATTCTGAACTTATATCTTGTCTTCTATTAGCTGAGCAAAATAATGAGCTTTTATTAAGAAATCACAAGTCACGTCCTACTGGTTCTATATCATTCCCTGAAGTGAATGATACTAGATTTACATCATTCCCAGAAGCGAATGGTGCATCTTTTCAAAGAAAAAGAGGGCGTGGACGTGGTAAGAAAAACTATAGAAGTGGAGGTCCTAGAAGTGACCACACTAAAAAGGAAAATAATAGATATACACCGTACCACTAGAAGTGGTTCAACTCAGAAAAGTGCAAAGGTCCTCAAAATAAATTTGTAAAGAAATATGAAGATGAATGCCATAGATGTGGTATGACTGGACATTAGTCTCGTACCTGTCGTACAGCTAAGCACTTGGTTGACTTATACCAATCTTCCATAAAAGAAAACACAAAGAAATTTGAAACAAATTTTGCTGAACCATCATGTGCTTTAAATTCTATAGATGGAGAAGATATTACAAGTCTTGATGTTTCTGATTTCTTTGAGGATTCTAGTGGTAGAGTTGATCATGGAAGTGTTCCTTTTTAATTAATGTATTTCCTTTATATTATTGTAAAATATTTTTATTCTGTAATGTTTTTTTTAGTAATGAAAGTTTTATATATTTTGTAGAATCATGAGTCTTATTGATGAACTTTCTATCTCTGAGATGAATAATAAAGATGTATGTCTGGCTGACAGTGCTACAACTCACACAATTCTTAAGGATAAAAAATATTTTCAAAATCTAACATTGAGTAAAGCCCATATTGTGTTGCCTAATGGCACCAAATTTTGTATTAATGATGCTCTATTTTCTTCACAATCCAGAAGAAATTTTTTAAGTTTTAAAGATATACGTCGTAATGGTTGTATTGAAACCATTAACGAAGACGATAAAGAGCATCTTCTCATTACTAAAATAATTTCGAGCCAGAAGCTCGTATTAGAAAAACTGTCTGCCCTCTCATCTGGATTGTATTATACAAAAATGAGAACAATTGAATCACATGTTGTAATGCACCAGAAGTGCATTGATCCCAAAATATTTATGACTTGGCATGATTGCCTTGGACATCCGGGATCAATAATGATGAGACGAATAATTGATAATTCGTATGGGCATCCCCTAAAGAATCAGAAGATTATCTTACCCAATGAATATCCATGCTCTGCATGTTCTCAAGGTAAATTGATTATCAAACCATCTATCTCAAAGGTTGTTTTTGAATCTCCATCTTTTTTACAAATGATTCATGGAGATATATGTGGGCCTATTCAACCATCAAGTGGACCGTTCAGATATTTTATGGTTTTAATTGATGCATCAAGTCGATGGTCACATGTTTGTCTACTTTCCACTAGAAATGCTGCATTTGCTAAACTTCTTGCACAAATAATTAAGCTACGAGCACAATTCCCTGACTATTCAATTAAGACTATTCGATTGGATAATGCAGGAGAATTTACATCTCAAGCTTTTGATAATTATTGCATGTCAATAGGAATAGATGTTGAACATCCAGTTGCCCACACACACACTCAAAATGGTTTAGCTGAATCATTGATTAAAAGGCTTCAGCTAATCGCTAGACCTTTACTCATGAAATCAAATCTTCCTATTTCTGCTTGGGGACATGCTATAATTCATGCAGCATCATTAATTCGAGTTAGGCCATCAGCATATTACAAATATTCACCATTACAGCTTGCATTTGGTCAGCAACCAAATATTTCTCATCTTCGTATTTTTGGATGTACTGTATATGTTCCAATTGCACCTCCACAACGTACAAAGATGGGCCCTCAACGTAGACTTGGGATATATGTTGGGTTTGATTCTCCATCTATTATCAGATACCTTGAGCCTCTTACAGGGGATATGTTTAAGGCACGTTTTGAGGATTGTCATTTTGACGAATCCATTTTTCCAACATTGGGTAATGAGAAGTCGGTGCCTGAAGCACGACAGGAAATTACTTGGGAAAATAAAGCTCTTTCCCAATTTGATCCTCGTACAAAAGAATGTAATCTAGAGGTTCAAAAGATTATTCATTTGCAAAGTGTTGCAAACCAATTACCAGATGTATTTACTAATACTAAAGGTGTGGTAAAATAATATATTCCTGCTGTTAATGTTCCAGCAAGGATTGCAGTCCTTGAAGGACAAGTTGCCAAAATAGCAATAGGCGAATCTAAGATACGCCTGAAGCGTGGACGGCCTATTGGTGCTAAGGACAAAATTCCTCGGAAGAGGAAAATACAAAATGAATTTGGTACTCTTGAAGAGTCCATACCAACACAGGTCATAAGAGTAATTGATGCTCCTGAAGAGAGTAAATCTCCTGAGAAAGAACCTCCTGAAGAGGTATTTCATGAAATGTCTTCCCTTGAAGAGGGACAGGTACCTGAAAATAACGAGATCTCGATACATTTCATGAGTACAGGAGAAATTTTGAATAGAAATAAAACTGTTGTCGACAACATATTTTCATATAAAATGGCTCTTGACATTACCAGAAGTAATGAAGAAATTGAGCCAAGAACTGTCGAAGAATGTCGACGTAGAGATGACTGACCAAAATGCAAATCAACTATTGAAGCTGAATTAAACTCGCTAGCAAAGCGAGAGGTCTTTGGACCAATTATACAAACACCAAAGGGTGTAATGCCCGTTGGATATAAATGGGTATTTATACGTAAACGTAATGAAAGCAATGAAATTGTACGATATAAAACACGACTTGTTGCACAAGGTTTCCTGCAGAAACCGGGGATTGATTATGAGGAAACATACTCTCCTGTTATGGATGCAATCACATTCAGATATTTGATCAGTTTGGCAGTTATAAAAAGATTGAATATGCAATTGATGGATGTGGTCACTGCATATTTATATGGATCATTAGATCATGACATATATATGAAAATCCCAGAAGGATATAAAATGCCTGAAGCTTCTAATCTGAGTACATCCAGAAGTATGTATTCTATTAAGTTTCAAAGATCTTTATATGGGTTAAAACAATCCGGACGCATGTGGTATAAACACCTTAGCGAATATCTATTGAAAGAAGGATTTGAGAATAATCCAATATGCCCATGTGTTTTTATTAAGAAATCAGACTCCGGATTTGTTATTATTACGGTTTATGTTGATGATCTAAATCTTGTTGGAACTCCTGAAGAGATCAGAAGAACCGCTACATATTTAAAGAATGAATTTGAAATGAAGGATCTTGGCAAAACGAAATTTTGTCTCGGCCTGCAGCTCGAGCATTTGCCAAATGGAATTCTCATTCATCAGTCAAATTATACAGAGAAAGTCTTGAAACACTTTTACATGGACAAAGCTCATCCCCTGAGTACTCCAATGGTTGTTCGATCACTTAATGTGCAAAAGGATCCATTTCGTCCTTGTGAAGACAATGAAGAAATTCTTGATCCTGAAATACCTTATCTCAGTGCAATTGGAGCCCTGATGTATCTTGCAAATTGCACTCGGCCTGATATTGCATTTTCAGTTAATTTACTTGCAAGATATAGTTCCGCACCAACTCGAAGACATTGGAATGACATTAAACATATCCTTCGATACCTTCGAGGTACGGTTGATATGGGATTATTTTATTAACATGGTTTAAATCCACAATTAGTTGGATATGCAGATGCAGGTTATCTTTCAGATCCACACAGAGGTAGATCTCAAACTGGATATGTATTTACTTATGGAAATTCTGCTATATCATGGAGATCTGTCAAACAAACATTATCTGCTACCTCTTCAAATCACTCAGAGATCATTGCAATTCATGAAGCAAGTCGAGAATATATTTGGCTAAGATCAATGATCCAACATATTCAAGAAAAGTGTGGTCTTACAGTGATTAATGATAGCCCAACAACTTTATACGAAGATAATGCTGCTTGTATTACTCAAATTAGAGGAGGATATATCAAAGGTGATAGAACAAAACATATTTCACCTAAATTTTTTTATACTCATGAACTTCAAGAGAAAGGTGAAATTAAAATCAAGCAGATACGATCAAGTGATATTCTGGCAGATTTATTCACAAAAGCATTACCAACTGCAACATTTAAGAAGATTGTGCAGAATATTGGAATGCGGAGACTTGAAGACCTTTTATCATGCACTTTTCAGGGGGAGTAATGTCTTGAAGACTTATACTGATTGTACTCTTTTTCCTTCGCTAAGGTTTTATCCCACTGGGTTTTCCTTTGCAAGGTTTTAATGAGGCAATCTTAAAGCATTTTACGGTACACATGAATATTGTACTCTTTTTCCTTCGCCATTGGTTTTTTTCCCATAGGGTTTTTCCTTGGCAAGGTTTTAACGAGGCATATTCATTATATGTGGTCATCCAAAGGGGGAGTGTTGTAAAATAACATTGTTGTAAAAAAAATTGTATGACCACCTTGAGCTAGCCGATATATGCACAGTGCATAGTGCCAGCATAGTACTGTATAGTAACTGGCATAGTAAATGGCCGACATAATGCACAGTGCATAGTGCCAGCATAGTACTGCATAGTAACTGGCATAGTAAATGGCCGACATATGCACAGTGCATAGTGTTAGCATAGTACTGCATAGTAAGCTAGCATAGTTCCCTTTTTACGCCTATATATATCGTTGAATTCTTTAAGAAATTCATAAGTTTCATAACTTCTCTGAGTTCTATCTCTCTTTCTCTCCTTTTAGAAAGTTTTATAATAAATCTATCTCTCTCTTTCCTTTTCAATAGTTCTATAACAATCAATAATTTTTGTGTATAACTTTTTGTATATGGGGATATCATTCACCCACGTGGAATATATATATAGAAGCATCGCAAACTAGCCACGTCAACCAATTAAAGGGAATAAAAGAAAAATATTTGAAATTCCTTTTTTTTTATTCCACATCCACAAACTAAGAAGCAAATTGCTGAAATTAAGAAGCAAAATACTGCTGCCGTCGTAGAAGACGAGAAGTTGCCGGCCGTTCAACTCCGACGAGGACCAAAGAAGAAGCGGAGGTTTTCCATATTTAGATCAGATTTGGAAATATATTTATGGGATTGTTACATTTTATTGACTTTCGATAACTATTATATATATATATAATATTATAGAAAAATAAATTCATAAATTAATATAATTTTATAAAATTAGTTAGATTTATTTTTTAATAAAAATAATTCTAAAATTAATATACCATATCAAATTATATTAACTTATAAATTTACTTTTATTTAATTTTTTATGATTAAAATATTTACTTCATCAAATTATTGAGTTATGGCTGATAAGTGTAGATATGCAAATGAGTCAAGTTCGAATCACAAACATAACACTACTTCTCATTTAGTTATACAATTTAAATGAAATGTTTTAAACAAAACGAAATTATATAATTTGTAAAAAATGTATGTTTAGATAATGATATTATAAGATGAGATAATTTTTATATTTTAAAATTTGATAAAAGGGTAGATTTTATTAATAATTAAAAATTATTTTTTAAATATATTAATATGAAGTAATACTTATTATTAATTAAAAAATTTATAAACAAAACGTATACTAGAAGATTGTGTACTGTGCAATGAAAGGTAATAATTATTTATTATTAAAAAATTTATAAATAAACACGAGAGGAAATGGGAGGGAAAAATAAAAAGTAGTGGAAGATGAAAACTATTATTTTTTTTTTTTTTTATAGGAAATCTGTAAACTTCATTCATAAAACAAAGCATTACAATGATGAATCAACCCAAATAGCATGGGATATACATTCAGGAATAACATCCCACCATAGAGCAATATGATCATCAAGATGCCATGCAAACTTAGCTAGATTATGTGCCACACCATTAGACTCACGGCTTCTATATTGAATAGACCAAGCTGGAAAGGAGGATAGGAGGGTCTTGACTTCATGAATAAGAGAACTCCATAGAGTTGAAGATCTTCCATCCTTTTGTAGTTCTTCAATAACAAGAAGTGCATCACTTTCAATTTGAAGCTCAGCAATACCTAGAGGAATACACAACTGAATTCCTCTCAAGATAGCAACGAGTTCTATCTCCATTGGGTCAGCAAGAGCAGCTTCTGGTTTACTAGCAGCAAAAGTCACTTGTCCCTTGTCATCTCTTAACACCACACCAATACCAGATCGACATTGATCACTAAAGGTTGCTCCATCCACATTTAGCTTTAATGAACCTGCAGGAGGTGGCTGCCATCTGCAACTATACTTCTGTTTTCTCTGTTGTGCTTCATATGCTGCAGTATGTTCCTGATATAAGGTGAGAGCATGCTGAATAACTTGGTTTGTTGTCAGCAGATTGTTTTCAAACATCTTCTGGTTTCGCCTATACCATAAGCCCCAAGCTATTAAAAAGAACTTCTCTAACTCCCCTGCCTTTTTTCTTCTCATAATTAATAGAGCTAAATGCAGATAGTCCACTCTTGGAGATGAGTCTGTTATGATAGGAAAATATTGATTCCAACTGTTTCTAATTAGAGGACAGTAAAGTAGAGCATGATTTAAATCCTCCTCTTCTGTATGGCACCATTGACAAACAGCATTATCAATCACTTTCCGAGCTTTAAGATTCTGTAGTGTAGGCAGAATATGTTTGCATGTCCTCCATGCAAATACTCTCACTCGATGAGGTATGTTAAGCTTCCATAACTTCTTCCAAAGTAGACTGTTGTCTGTAGTAGATGAACTTTCAGCTCTGTTTCTAACTGTATTCATAGATTGAAAAAACTGGTAAGCACTTTTGACAGAATACTGCCCACTTTTCTCATGTTCCCATACCAATGAATCAGTAATATCCTCATAAGGCAGTCTGATGGAAAGCACCTCATTTGCCTCCCTTGCTGGTATCAAGCTTCTGACCTTCTCTATATCCCATCTTCTTGGATTCTGCATCATCAAGAAAGCCACAGAATTATCCCTTTCAGAAGCTGAAGCAGTTGCTAGTATAGGAGGAGTAGGTACTAATTTGTGATTTGGAAGCCAGTAATCTTCCCAGATATTAATGGATAGACCATTTCCAACACGCCACCTACAGCCTTTAAGGAGATATGCTTTAGCTTCCCAAATACATCTCCAAACAAAAGAAGGTGTGCCACCTAGCATTGAATCTTTAAAACTAGAAGTAGGGAAATATCTAGCTTTAAAGATTCTATGAAGAAGAGATGATTCCTGATTCATAATCCTCCATCCTTGCTTAGCTAAAAGGGCCATATTAAATAACTGTAAATTCTTGAAACCCAACCCACCACTAAGCTTTGAGTCACACATCTTCTTCCAGCTTAACCAGCATATCTTTCTTTCATCTGATTTCTGTCCCCACCAAAACCTTGCCATCATCCCTTCTAAATCAGAACATAAAGACCTTGGTAATTTAAAACAGCTCATAGTGTATGTTGGTATAGATAATGCCACTGCTTTGAGTAAGATTCTATGAAGATGAAAACTATTATTGAAAACGTACTAGATGAACTAAAAAATAAAAACCAAATCGATAAACTTTATAGGAAGATTTTGTCAGTGATTTTATACGATCATGTCCTTCTAACGTGCATGCGTGCTCCCTCCCTAGGTCCCTAAATAGCTTTTATGGGGACCGTTGAAATGGTTGGTTTTGAGGGCGAGTGACTGTCTGCCATGAAGGCCTAGCTAATTGCCATGATACGTGAACTCGTACATGATACCATAAATATATATTTTACAATTTGGTACAATATTAATACGATGCAATTAATATGCTTCTGAATATTGGAATCCAATATATTCTAATCAAATGATTCATATTATGTAGAATTATAATAAACCAATATTATTATTATAATTCTGACATACGATTTTATGGGTTTGTTCTAAAGTTTTGGAATTACGAATAACTCATGCCTAGGGCTGTAAAATAAACAGGCTACTCGACAGGCAGCTCGAATTCGACTCGAATAAACTCGAAATTGGCTCGAATCGAATATTAAATGGGCCGTTCGTAAACATAGAAATAAACTCGATTATTAAACGATACAAACTCGTATAAAACTCGACCGACTCGATTAATGTTCGTGAATATACTCGTATAAAGCTCGACTCGACTCGTGAGCTCGACTCGTATATATTTATACATATATAGTAAAATATAAAATATATATATAATAATCAATAATTATATATGTATTATTAATTATGTATATAGAATTATAGTGACTTATAGTTAAACATTTTCTTCTACATATACTATAAGTTTATATATTTAATTTATAATATTAATATATGATATTGATATATTTATCTTATTCTTATCAAATAGTGAAATGTCATATAAGAAGTTATGCTTATAGGATAATAAGGCTCTAGGCTATAGTCTATAAGCTATAGTCATAACTTATTGCCCTATAACATATCACTCATAAATCATAATTATATCATTCTATTTACAATATTTTTATTAATCTATCATAACATAATTATTAAATACTTATCACTTATGATTCTTAGATTATATCATTATATATTCTACGAATTTGCAACACTACTTGCTAATTTTAAAAATTAATTTATATAACAATTAACATGCATTATAATTTATAACTTATAATATTTTCTAGAATAGAATACTCTTTTTGGTTAATATACGGTATTAGCCTATAGTATTATTATATTATACTAATTAATATAACTATAAATTTATATCATGAATACCAATTTGGAGAATGTTTGATAAAATATAATATTAGACAATTTTATAATATAATTAATTATTATAAATAATTATAGTTTTTTTTACAACACTACAGTCACTACTTGCTAATTATAAAAATTATAATATAAAAAAATTAACATGTATTATAATTTATAATGCATAGATTATAGTATTTATGTTAATAGAATAATATTTACATATATTTATTTATGCTAGTATAAATTATATTAAAGAGTCGAATCCGATTAAACCCTAGATTGATTTGAACCGTTTGATATGTGGTTACTTTTTCTTAAGACTTTGGAGCCGTTGGATTTTAATGGAGGCACATTTACCCTAGGGTTACAACTTACAATGCTTCGGGCTTCCCGAGTCTTCTATAGTTCTACTGCTGCACCGTTTCACTTTCACTTTCACTCTCTCGGCCTTGCCGCTTCACTTTCTCTCCTCTCACTCTCAGACCCATCGAGAAACCCTAGCTTCTTCTCCTATTATCCATTCTCTGAATCTCTTATGTCTACACGGTTACACCGATTACTATTTACTAGTTACCTCCTATATGCCATCTTAATCTATCATTCGGTTTGTGTGGTGCATTTGGGCAGCTTTCTTCTCAAGGGGCCTCGGGCCGTCCAGTGAAAATGGCTACTTCTGCAGTCTGTTAGAAACCCTAGCAGACTGCAGTCGGCGGCCGTTTTAGAGGGGAACCATGGCTGTAATCTCAGCCTCTGAGAAAGCAGCCGGTCCTCGACAAATGGGTCATTAAATGCATGCATTTATGACTCCCAACCACTGTGGTTCCCTGATTTTGTGGATTGTGGTTCTCTGGTTCATCGATTCGTCCATCTACGAGTCGATTACCCAATTTAGTTTCCTTTTTCTACGCATTTGGTTGGGAATGTTGGCAGATTTGATTGATTTATCTAGTTATAGTTTTATGTAGCTATTTTCAATGCCCATTTCTGGTTCTATCCTAACTCTTTTTCATATTGTGATTTGTGGTATTGTGGGCACAATAGATCTACATGAAATCATCTAAGTACACTGTCATTCATGAATCGTGATCATGAAGCAGTCGTATATGCTAATTTTGGTAACTGTGAGACACTGAGACTATGACTGTTTTGGTTGTCCATCACTTTGATTGTTAAGTTTATGATTTAATTTTAATTTTTTCTTTTGATTTGTAATAGTTGAATATGCCCTGTTTTGGTTATTTTGCTATTGCTTACAAAAGCTAGAACTTGGCATCTAACTTGAGCTTTGTGATTTTATATCTGTCTTTGCTGCTTGGCTAATCATCTTGCCTACTGAGTTGTGCTCAAAGAAAAATTTATACTCGCAAGTGAGTTCTCTCAGCCTCTCAAGTTAATTGTTATTTAATGATTGTTTATGTTCTTGCTTGAACTATTTAATAATGCTTTATTGTTCATGTTTGGGTTGATTAATTTGATCCTATGGTGATTTTGGCCTTA
This sequence comes from Carya illinoinensis, assembly GCF_018687715.1. Classification (NCBI taxonomy): domain Eukaryota; kingdom Viridiplantae; phylum Streptophyta; class Magnoliopsida; order Fagales; family Juglandaceae; genus Carya; species Carya illinoinensis. The sequence goes on along the minus strand of NC_056763.1, from coordinate 10,538,797 downwards.
AGTAGTGGTGCACCTTGATTATTTAACATGTATTGGTTGTATTAAATATACAATCTGTCTTGTAGTTGTGTAACTGTGTTTATGTTCTAATTTCAAGTATTTAAATATAATTTTTGAATCTGTTTTGGTTGCTTATAAAGTATCATATATGGTGATTGCTTCAAGTATTAAATTTACAATCTGTCTTGTAGTTGTGTAACTGTGTTCTAATTTCAAGTATTTCAATATACTTTTTTGAATCTGTTTTGGTTGATTATAAAGGATCATATATGGTGATTGCTTCAAGTATTTAATTCATGTTATCTTTACCATGTGTTACTTGATTCATCTTAATTCTTATCCAATCTGTTTTTTGTTTATGTTCTAATTCCAAGTACTTAAATATGCATATGTAGAATCTGTTTTGATTGATTATAAATGTTTATACATTGTTCTTGCTTCAAGTATTTAATGTATGCCATAAAATTGTGTTGCTTGATTAATATGTTCCAATCTGTTTTGTGTTTCTGTTTCTAATTACAAGTATGAAATGGCATTTGTGTTTTTCATGTTTTTGTGGCAAGTTTTATCCAGTTTCTTTTATGTTTATGTTGTTGAGGTGCCTTGCTTCTGGAGGCACATCGGGCCACTAAGGCAAGATTGAATACTAAAACTGTTAAGTCAAATTAGTTTGACTTTAACATATGTTTTAGTTGAATTAAATCAACTATATCAGCCTTGCCTTTTGGAGGCACATTGAGCCATCAAGGCAGGGCTGTATAACAAAACTGTTATTGTGAAATTGTTTTGACTTTAACATCTTTTAGTATCCTTGCCTTCTGGTGGCACCTTGAGCCACCAAGTTGAAAGGTTGTTTTGAATTCTGGTCTGTGATCCCATGCTTATTGGATGTTTCTGGTTTTGTGTTTACAATTTATTAGATCCCACCAAATGGGTGATCCAGTTAATGATGTTGATCCGGTAGAGGAGTATGAAAATGAAAACTCTGTTGGGATTAGCTTAGTAGAGGCCATATCTGATAATGATAGAGACACTGCCCAAAATTCTCAGGCCCCTAATACTGTGTCTACTGAGGGCCCTTCCACAGAAGTTCAAACAGTAGCCTATGAAAGAAAAAAAAGAAAGAGGACTTCTGATGTATGGAAGGATTTTGTTGAAGTTGATAGCAATGGGGTTAAACAGCCTCAATGTAAGTGGTGTAAAACTATATTTAAAGCTTCTCGCTCAAGTTCTACCACTACATTACGTAGGCACCTGCTGACTTGTTTGCCATACATGGGGTCTAAGAAAAAAACAAAAAGTCTTAGCAGTTGAGTCTAAGGAGGCAGATGGTGCCTTCACTGTCTCAAACTTTACCTATGATCGTAATAGGGTCCGAGAGCTTGCCTCTCATATGATACTTTACCATGAATATCCATTCTCTTTAATGGAACATGTGGTATTTAATAGATTCATGAGTGCAAACACTCCATATTGGGAAAAAATGTCTCGGGCTGCTGCAAAGAAAGAATGCATGAGAACTTATGAGAATGAAAGGACAAAGTTAAGGGCTTTGCTTAAACATGTGAATAAGGTTCATATCACAACTGACATGTGGACTTCTTGTCAAAAACTTTCATATATGGTAGTGACATGTCATTTTATAGACTCTGATTGGCACCTTCAGAGGCGTGTCTTGAACTTTTGTAATGTGCCATCTCCACATACTGGCCTTCTTATTGCTGATGCTTTAGAAAAGTGTTTCCAAAGTTGGGGGATTGAGAATAAAATTAGTTCAATTACTGTTGACAATGCTAGTTCTAATGATGTTGCCATTCGGATCTTGAAAGATGATTTTAGATTGAAGAAAACACTGTCTGTAAGTGGCCAACTGTTTCATGTACGTTGTTGTGCACATATAACAAATTTACTTGTACAGTATGGACTTGGGGAGATTAGGGATATTGTTGATTGTGTTAGAGATGGTATAAAATATCTGGTAGCATCGGAGAGTAGGCTAAAACAGTTTAGTGAAATTGCAAAACAGTTACAATTGCCCTCAAAGAAACTGATTTTAGATGTGCCTGCAAGATGGAACAGCACTTATTTAATGTTGGATGCTGCAATTCAGTTCAAAGAAGTTTTTCCTAGATATGGTGATAGAGATAGATGTTTTGAGTGGGTTCCAACTGTTGAAGAATGGGGGCAAGTTGAAAATGTTTGTCAACTATTAGCTATTTTCAATGAAGTCACCAATATTGTATCTGGAAGTGATTACCCAACAGCAAACTTATTTCTTTCTGAAGTTTGGAGAATGAAAGACATCTTAGGTAAGAAGAGTAGAGATGAGAATGAGTACATGAAATCAATGGTAAGAAAAATGAGTGCTAAGTTTGACAAATATTGGGGGGAGTGTAATCTATTGATGTCAATTGCTGCGGTGTTAGATCCTAGATTTAAACTGGTCCTGATCCAGTTTTGTTTTCCTTTAATTTATCACGGGCCGGAGGCTGCAAAGAATATTGATCATGTGTCTGCTGTGTTGCTTGAGTTATATAATGAGTATGTTCATGAATACAATTCAACTCTTGAGGCACAAAGAGAGCAGGATAATGCTCGAATGAATGTATCTAGTTCTTCCTCAAGTGTTGGGACTGGGAGAAGCATGCAGAGTGGCCAGTCATTATTTAAATCTTTTGTTAGAAGTGTTGATACCGTGCAGCCTAGTAAATCAGAACTGGACAATTATTTAGAGGAGAGCATTTATATTTGTGAAGAGGGTTCAGATGCAAGTTTTGATGCCTTAGAATGGTGGAAAACAAATAGTCTCAAGTTTCGAACTTTGTCCAAACTGGCCCGAGATATTTTGGCTACTCCAATTACCACAGTTAGCTCAGAATCAACATTCAGCGCAGGAGGCAGAGTCATTGATCCTCATAGAGCTTCATTGAAGACTGAAACTGTCCAGATGTCGTTATGTGGGTCTGATTGGGTTAGAGCACTATATGGCCTTAAAAGATCATCCACAAATTCTGTAAGTGTATTTTATTTATTTTAATTGCCTATTGCTATTATACTATTTTATACTTTCTATTATTAATTTATTCACAAAAATACTAACTACTGTTTTTTTTCTTGTCAATAGATGGATGTCCCATCAGAAACTCATATTCTCTTGCCACAGCAATAGGCCCATACAAACTTACATTCTGTTTTTTGAGCATGTTGAAAAAATGGAGCATTTGGGCAGTTTTCTAGTTTTATCTGATTTTTTTTGTTTAGTCTATATTATTTGCTATATGATATTTGGACAGTTTACTTTGTAATATTTGGACAGTTTGGTTGTTCTATTTGATTTTGTTTGGGATGATATGAGTCATGATAGTTCAGGTAATTTCTAAGTTCTAACTCTTCACCATCCAGATTTCCTTAATTTACTTTAAATGGCAAATTAAATTTTGCATTGCAAACATCCCTTGACAATATTAGTAAGTTAAAAGTACTTGAGTAATTTTGCAAGGGAATAAAAATTATATTAATGTTTTTTTACTGGATCAGTGTGTGCAGGTTGTCATGGTGATTTTCTTCAAGTTTGGGAACTTGTTGACTTCTGACATGGTGAACTCCGATTTTGTATAAGTTTGGTAACTTCCTGTCATTGTGAATGTTCAAAATTTTGGTAACTGCAGTCTGCAGTTAGAAGAATGAGATTAATTTCAAACTTTGGTAACTTGTTGTGAACATCTGTTTTGGACACTGCAGTTGGCCATCTATATGTTTGTCTGGCTGATTTTGTTGAACTTTGGTAACTTGTTATGAACTTGTAATTTCTTTGGTAACTTATTTGGTAACTGCCAATGGTATGAGAATGAGAGTATTGTCGGCCTGTGGCTGGTAACTGTCTCAAACTGCATTTTGTATCTACTTTGTATTGATATTTTGTGGCTGGTATGAGAGTATTGAGTTATGTGTATTTTCTATGTGTGTGCCCATTGAAGTTGTCAACTTGTCTACCTCACAGTTTGTTTTTTGGCTGATATGAGTCATGTCTATTGGCTATTGCCTATTGCTGGGTCGTTGTTTTGGATCTGTTCTATGGTAAATGCATAATGCATTTGGTAACTTTGCTGAATCACTGATGCACATATTTCTATCAGATTTTGGGAACTAGCTGACTTATGTGACTGTCACGGTGATATCAGATTGTATTGACTTGTCTAAATCCCTAATGCACATATTCATTTATGATATTGCCTGTATAATTGTATTGTGTAACTTGTTAGAGATATGATATTGATTTTTCACGACAAATTAAGTTTTGCAGTTTGTGTGGAATATCCCTTGACAGTATTGCTAAGTTAATGGTACTTGAGCAAGGGATTAAAAATAACACCAATTTTTTTAGTGTATTAGTGTATGCAGGGCAACAATGTATTTCTGGCTGGCTCCTTGCATGATTCCATGAAGACTGAGGACTTTATCATTTGACAGCCTATTTTTTGTTTTGAAATATAATGTATATTATTTCATAATTTATTGCTGTAAATTGTAATTAATTTTTTTATTCACTTGTTCCGTTAAGATGTAAAGCTTCGTCTAATATTGTACCATAAGTCCATAACCATAATACTCTTAATGTAAATTTGTATTTAATTTGTTATCAGTATTGATGCATTTATTTTATTTTTCTAATTTTATATGTTTATATCCATAATTTAATTAGAGGGATTTTTGACATAAACGAGCCGAGCTCGAGTCGAGCTTGGGCTCGGCTCGTTAACATAATCAAGCTCGAGCCGAGCTCGAGTTCTTTTACCTACTATACGAGCCGAGCTCGAACTGGCTCCTAGGCTCGGCTGATAAACGAGCCGAGCCCAAGCTCGACTCGAGTAGTGAACGAGCCGAGCTCGCACACTGCAGGCTCGCTCGAACTCGGCTCGTTTACAGCCCTGCTCATGCCAAATTTATATGCACTACTCAAAACTCAATTGGCCCGGTTAGGATGACAATGTTTATCTCATCTGTAACATACCATAGTTTTTTCTATTTAAATAAGTTATATTTCATCTTTAAATTTAAAAATACCAACTTAAATAAACAGTAAAATCTGACAATGAATAGCGCAGAAATATTGCGTGATAAACAGTACAATCTGATAGTAAATAGTGCAAAAAAAGTGTGTGAATAGTTATGAATGGTACACAATTAGGCTGAATATTAAAATAATGGGACCCACACCTTTTTCAAATTTCAAAAATTAAAACTATCTCATCTCATCTTAGTATCTAGGCACACATTTTTTTTTTTTACAAACTATTTCATTTCATCTTAACTAAAAAATTTCATTGATATTCTAATTATCTCATCTCATCTCGTTAAAATTGTATATCCAAACGAGGCCTTATAATCTCCAAATGTCCTAAAATGACACTTCATAAAATAAAAGAATAGAAAATTAAGAAATATTTTATGAAATATATAAAGTCTGAATTATCTCAAGTAAAGCGAAATTCTCACAAACTTGGATATTTGCTTGTTTTACATCCCACGTCAAACTATGGTGATTTCACATCTACATCGCTTAGGAAGCTACTAAAGTCTTCTAAAAAATTCACACTTCAAGATCAAGAAATTTAGATGGTTGCTCTATGAAATTATAGAGAGAGAGAGAGGATAGTTTTCCTTTTGTACGTTCACTTTTTCACTATTGTTTTATTAACATAGATAACACTCTTATTTAAAATGTTTTCTTATGAGGTGGTTAATTAACTTCTATGAAGTTAAGTGATAGTGGATGTTGAGTTAATTAACTTCTAGTGATGGAGAGTTAATTAATAACTTTCACGCCCATTTGGACACAACATAGGTCATGGGGTACACAATACTAACATTTCCTACTTGTCCGCAATGGATGCCATGCCCGTTAGCAATCTCCCGATCCTAATCTCTTAATCAATTGTCGACAAAAAGATGCTCTAACTTGAGTTTTTTAGCATAGTCACTCATCTAGCATCTATCTAAGATCTCACTCTACTTTAATCAAACTTTATTAAGTTGAGCAAATACTTCATAAACGACTCTTTGTAAGTTTCATCTTAGCCAAACTGATACAACATTCTTTAAATATATCTTGAATGCTCCCAAAGCATCATGATGTTTACTTGCTTGTTTTCCAAGTGCCAAAGTAATTAATTTATCTCATCTTGCTCACTATTCAAGTGCCAAGGTGATCATTCATATAAGTGGACTGATCTTTGTTTGGTGACATCTTTATAATGTGTAATTTTCACATAGCATCAATTAATTAGTAATATAATATAAACACAATAATCTCACTGATGCAATAGATATTAACAGTCTTAAATGTACAATAAAGTCTAAGCTGGTATCCTTAATACAGTCTAAGGTATCAAATTCGATGAAATCCCCCACTCCTAACATGAGCTTGGAAAACATTTCTATTAGTAGCCTTAGTAAAAGGATCATCTCTCATCGCCTCGCGCAATATCTTGAATGTAGTGAAAATGAATATCTATTTGTTTAGTTCTATCATGATATTTTGGATCCTTGGCATATGCAAAAACTGTCATATTATCACTATATATCTTAACAGTTTCATTTGCATGAGTCATAATCTCTAGGCGTTGAAAAAATCTGTCCAACCAGACAGTCTCTTGTATAGCTGTTGTACAAGTAACGTACTCTAACTTCATCATGGACTAAACAAAGCATAATTGTTTCTTGATACACCAAAAAATAGCTCGCCCTCTAAGCATAAATGTGTAATCTATCATGGATTTTCACTCATCTTTATCACTAGCCCAATCAACGTCTCTATAATCATTTAGTCTCATTTATCCACCCTGATAATAAAGAAAGAGGTTTGTTGTCCCACGAAAGTATAAAAAAGATTCTCTTAACTGCTTGATAATGAATAGGTCTTGGGTTACTTTGACAATGACTAACCAACCCAACTGCAAAGCAAATGTTAAGTCGTGTACACAATATAGCGTACATCAGACTTCCAATTGCACTTGCATAAAGAACTTTGGTCATTTCTTTCTTTTACTCATCATTCTTAGGTCAATGTTCTAAGATTAATGTATAAACATTCTCAATTGGAGTGTCTATGGGTTTGGAGTTGTGCATATGGAATCGTTTTAGAATTTTCTTCATGTAAGTCTCTTGAAACAATCCAAGAAATTTCCTAGATCAATCCCTTGAGATTTTAATTTCAAGTATAAAATTTGCTTCACTTATGTCCTTCATCTTAAAAGTAGAGGAGAAACACTCTTTTGTGGTGACAATTCTCCATATCATTTTCAGCTAATAAAATGTCATCTATGTATAAAGAAAAAATAGAAAAAACTTCTCTATACATTTGAAATATACACAATGGTCTTCTTCTAGCATTTCAAAGCCAATTGAAGTAGTGGTCTCATGAAAAATGAAATATCATTATCTAAACAGTTGTTTAAGGCCTTAAAAGGAACGTTTCAGCTAACATATTTTGTGCCCTTATCTCTCAACCTCAAAATTAACAAGTTAATCTATATAAATCTCCTCTTCTAGTTCTTTATTGAGAAATGTAATTTTCACATCTATTTGAAAAAGTTTCAGATTTAGATGTAATGAGGCGAGTGGAAGCAAAACTCATCACAAGGGATAACATTTCTTCATAATCTTCATAATTAGATAAGGTATTCTGACTTATATAGTTAGAGATGGTAAAGCACGTGCACTGATCTTTCTATGCCCAAGCTTGATAGGCTTCCTATCACAATGATGTTGGAAAGTATTCCCTTTCTTAGGCGTCATAGATCTTTGAGGACCTTTTGTTTATTGATTATTTATTAGATTTTCATATTCCATGTCATTATTGATCCCATCCAAATAATCTCCCTTAGTAAGGTCAACAACTATGTTCTTAGTAGCCATTATCACTACATTCATTGCACGAGATTGACATTAGCACACATTTAATTTTATTCTAAAATCTAACTAGACTATAGAGTTCCTTCCTTCATAGTTAAATCGAAAATTTTGCAAAAAACTAGTAATCATCTCTAACTATATAAGTCAGAATACCTTATCTAATTAGTTTTGAATAAAATTTATAGAGGGCTCTTAAACAAATATTCAAAACTCATGCATATATAATTCATTAATAAAATACTAAAAATCCATAAGATTGCACTAAACAATTGCGCATAGGCTTCACCTGAAATCTTATTGGTAATTTGGTGCATCATGTTAAGGTGACCTTTAAATATATCGATAGACATGAAACACATCCCTTTATATGGCCTCAATAATAAAATTACATTTCTAACATTACATTTCCAAAGAAAATCCTACTACAAATCTTCAAGTAAAACAATAAATAAATAGGAATTCCATGTTATCGATATACTTATAAGCTACACTTTATTTATTTAAACAAAAATAAATATATACATTACACATGAGTGCAACAAATTATCAATGTCAATTCTATCCTTTTTAATTAAAAAATTAATAAACTTTTAAAACATTTTACTAAAAGGAATTTTTTGGCTCTTGACCTCAACAAAAAATATATGAATCAATTTTATACACCAATACAAAAGTACACGTGTCATGGGTGACCAAAAAAGCAACTAAAAAGCAACTGGAAGCCGCCGCACACTCCCCCATGTGCCTCTTACATTTGTGGGCATCATGTTGGCTCAAGAGGTTATTTCTCTGTCTTAAAATAACCTCCTAACACATAGATCATAGTCTTAAGTACAACATATGTAAATATCAAGACCATAGGAGCATACTTTCATAACAAAATATTCAAGCTTATTCAAAACATAAACTGCTTTGACACCTCTAGTTTCAAACTTTCTCATATCATGCAAAATTCTTACTAAAAACTCTCAATATGAAGCAAATGTAAATCCAACTTACATGTTAATATGTTAAATCTACATCATAAAAGATTTGACTATGATATTGACAAGAACTTCATAAAATAAATAAATAAATAAAGAATCACACACTGTCCAGATTATTGCCTATTATGACCTTTACAAACTTAGAAAAATTTTTCAATAATCAAAACTTCATTAAAAATCCAAAAAATAAACGATTGGGAACTATACTCAAATAGAAATAACTTATGTTAAGAGAGTTGCCTGAGAATCTACATAAAAAGACTTTGAAGAATCCGAGCAGAAAGTGTTTCAAATGTGATAAAAGCCTATGGAACAAGCCATGAATGACTAATATACTGCTGAAGGGATTGAGAGGGGATGTGAGAGTGACTTCTTGGCGACAAGTTGTCAACCAAAACTATGCCCAAAATCAAGGTCTACAGCACACGATTTTATGCCTTGAAGCTGTCGTGTGATAGGGTGGTGGTGAGGTGGTGGATTACATTCCCATCAACTACTATTTAGGGCTGACATGGATCGTGAAAGTGATTTAATTATGTTGTTAAATGCTAAACTAAAACTGGCTTTATTTAGGATATGAGAAAGCATTTAGGGTTTCAGTTTCATTAGAGTTGAAGCCCTTTTTCGGTTTGACAAAAAAATGAATAGTTGGACGTAATAGTGTTTAGCTTAGGTGGCATAACCGCAATACTTGATTTTCTTTAATTTCTTTCACATTTCCATCTTTTGGTTTTTCTTAATACGTATCCTATACTATTCACCAAGTGTGGCTAACATCTAGCCAAGTGTTTAAAGGAAATTTCTCTAGACTGATTTAGACATTTCACATTATGATCTGAAAATGACTGAATGGTGTGCCACATGGTGTGAATAAAAAAATTTACTATTCACTTCGAAATTGGTGAAAATAATTTCCAACCATAAAATCATAAATAATCCTACAAAACTAGCACTGCACTTCATTCCACAAATTTTATCTCTTAAGTGTCTCGAAAAAAAATCAAAATGCATTTTCGAACAGTTTTTATCTAAGAAACGAAAATTGTTTTATTGCGCTATAAAATCGTAAATATTCATCTAAGATTAATGATGTAGACTGTTTCTCATTCTCACACTCTTAATTCTCTCATTAGAAGAAAATTACATAATTACTTTCAGTTTATATATATAACAACTTAAAAAATTATAAAATATCATATAAAAAATATTTCAAAATTTAAATAATAAAATCAATTGGTCTTGTCAGATCTCGGGTGAGAAAATCCCACCTTGAGACCAGACTGAAAATCAAATTTTCGTACATTTTTCGAACGAGAACAACTGGTTCCTTAACTGACAAAGTCTAGACTGTCATATTTTGATTAGTTTGGTAAGTTTTTTCGGTCTAGACAGAAATTCATATACCTTATGTAGATGTAACATTTCAAATTTTGTCAAGTTTTTTTTTATGAGAAAATTAGTTAGGGTTTCCTTAATATACGTAAACTTATCATAAATTCCATTTTCTCATATTTGAATTTCAGTATGAATAAAAAGGAAAAAATTATTTACAGAAAGATAATAAAAGTACTAGCATAGGACATGTACCCCAATATCAATGCAAACTGATGAACCTAGCTAGAACACAACTTAGAGGGACCCAGTTAAGATCTAAATTACGACTCTACAACTGAAAATTATAAAAGCGGGTTTCTCACTTTCTGCCTACATTTAGACCATATGAACTCGAACCACAGGATGAAGATGAGATTCATGAAGACAAGCTCATCCAAAGCCTGCATACGACGCTCGCATGCATCTTGCTATCATTTCGCTTGATTTATGAATCTAAAGAAGCAGTAGGTATCCTCAAATTTATAGGTTTACCATTATTGAATTTTGTACGCAAGGCAAACACAATAATAATTACCTAAAATCTGTACCAAAACACATCAATCAGGACCTGCAAACATTATTGTTGAGAACTTGATAAATAGCAGAGAAACTTAAAACAGAGGAAGAATATGAGAATTGTGTAATCTGATGAGAATGAAATCGATACTTCTTGATGTAAAATACATGAAGGTCTATGTAATATTTATACTACATAGAGAAATAAATGTATAATAGAAATAACTGTATTTTAAATCTTCTCCTTCTCTTTTTCTGCCTTTAGCTTTTCTTCTTTAGACTTCAATTCCATGTTGTCAATAAGAGAGGCTATACTCCAACACCCCCCTCAAGATGAGCATGTATATTGATAATGTTCATCTTGCGCAAATTATGATGGAAAGGCAGTGATCCAAGAGGTTTGGTAAATATATCTGCTAGTTATAATCTTGAGGGAATATAGAAAAGCTTTATAACATTCTGCTACAATTTCTCCCTAGCAAGATGACAATCGATTTGAATATGTTTAGTCCTCTCATGTTGTACTGGATTAGTTGCAATGGACAAAGCTGATTTGCTGTCAGTGTAGAGCATTGTAGGCTGAGAGTGATCAACACTGAGATCTTGAAGGGCATATAATAACCACTGCACCTCACATGTTGTGGCAGCAAGAGCCCTATATTTTGCTTCTGCAGATGATCTGCTAACTGTGGCTTGTTTCTTTGATTTCCATGAGATTAAAGAATCTCCTAGAAAAATTGCATATCCTGTAACACTTCTCCTGGTGTCTAAGCAAACTATCCAATCACTGTCAGAAAAAGCTTTTAATTGAAAATCTGAAGATGAAGAGAAGAACAATCCTTGTTCAGGTGTAGCTTTTAAGTATCTAAGCACACGCATAGCAGCTTGATAATGAGAAACTGCTGGTTTAGCAAGAAACTGGCTAAGGACTTGAACAGAATAGGCCAAGTCAGGTGTTGTAACTGTCAAATATAGTAGCCTGCCAATTAACCTTCTGTAACCCGAGGCATCTTCATAGAGATTAGGATCATCTGCACTAAGTTTAAGAGTAGATTCCATTGGAAATGTAGCTGGCTTGGAACCTGTGAGACCTGCATCTTGAAGTATATCCAAAGTATACTTTCTTTGACAGAGAGAGATGCCAGACTTTGATCTGGCTACTTCCAATCCTAGGAAGTACTTCAGCTACCCCAAGTCCTTGATTGTGAACTTATCATGCAGAAATATCTTGAGTTGCTGAATCTCAATTAGATTATCACTAGCTAGTACAACATCATCTACATATACTAGTAAAGTAATGAAAGAAGTGGCAGTTTTCTTGATGAAAAGTGAGCAATCAGAATTGCTTGAGTAAAGCCATATTGAAGAAGAGCTTGAGAGAGTTTGGCAAACCATTGTCGAGATGCCTGCTTCAGGCCATAAAGACTCTTTAACAGTTTACAAACTACATTGGGATGTTTAACATCCAAACCAAGGGCACTTCCATGTAAACTTCTTCATTTAATTCACCATGTAAAAAAGCATTATTTACATCTAATTGGTGAATATACCATCCCTTAATAGCAGCAACAGCTAACAATAACCGAATTGAAGTAAGTTTTGCCACTGGGGAAAAGGTATCAAAGAAGTCTAATCCTTCTTGTTGAGTGTAGCCTTTGGCTACCAGCCTTGCTTTATGTCTTTTTATGGTTCCATCAGCCTTGTATTTCACTTTAAAACCCATTTACAACCTATGGTCTTTTTATTTTTAGGTAAAATAACAAGTTCCCAGGTTTTATTTAACTCTAAAGCAGTGAGTTCATTTCTCATAGCAACTTGCCACTCATGAGATTTTGCAGCTTGTTGATATGTTTTGGGTTCTTTGATAATAGAAATTGAAGCTAAGAAAGCTTTGTGTGATGCTAAAAGTCTACTAACAAAAACAAAAGAGGATATAGGATAGGGATTACCTGTGTTAGAGGAACAACCAATGAAAGCAGATGAGTTGATTGCATGAGGAAACAATGAGGCAGTACCACAATAATAATCCTGCAAAAATTTTGGTGTTTGTTTAATCCTTGATGATTTTCTGACAGTAGGGATAGGATTTGCTAAGTCAATTTGATGGTTGCTATCAATATGAGATGAATCTAAACTTTCTAAGTCATTTTGGTGCATGCTGTCAATATGAGAGAAATCTGAACTTGCTAAGTCAGTATGATGGATGCTGTCAATATGAGAGGAATTTGATTCATTAGGAATCAGTGATGAAATATTTTGATCAGAAGAGATAGGATTATTTATATGAGGGGAATTATATTGGAATTCTGAAGGAGGAAATAGAAATGTAGGTATGGCAGAATTAACTGGAAGACTTTTGAATGGAAAGTTGGTTTCATGAAACACAACATTTCTAGAAATGATGATTCTATTAGTGTTTAAGTCCATGAGTCTGTAACCTTTGACAGCAGAAGGATATCCTAAAAATAGACATTTTGTTGCTCTTGGATCGAACTTTTGTCTGTGACTAGTAATTGTAGATACAAAATATAAGCATCCAAAAACTTTTAAATGAGAAAGATTTGGTGATTTGTGAAATAACATTTCAAAAGGTGTTTTATTTTGGAGAAAAGGAGTTGGAATTCGATTTATGATATGAGCTGCAGTCAATACACAATCACTCCAAAAAATTAAAGGTAAGTTTGCTTGAAACATCAAAGCTCTAGCTGTGTTTAATAAGTGTTGATGTTTTCTTTCAACCACTCCATTTTGTTGTGGAGTTTCTACACAACTTCTTTGATGTACAATTCCATTGTCACCATAAAATTTTGTAAGGAAAAATTCTGAACCATTGTCTGTTCTTATGGTTTTTACAGAGGTATTAAACTAATTTGTAACCATGTTACAAAAATTTGGTAGTAAAGATGAGACCTCAGATTTAGTTTTAAGCATATACACCCAAGTGCATCTTGTAAAATCATCTACTATAGTGAGAAAGAATTTAAAACCAGAATATGATATAGTAGCAAATTGACCCCATATATCACAATGAATCAATTCAAACTCTTTATTAGAAATACTTTGTGATACAGGGAAAGAAAGCTTTTTCTGCCTTGCTAGTGGACAAATTTCACAGACATTTGTACAATCAAATGTTATTGAATTGTCTATTTGTCTAAGAAAAGGTATTCAAGAATTTGAGACATGACCTAATCTGTAGTGCCAAAGGTTTGGCTGGTTTCGAGTAATGGTTGATGCAGAAATTGGTGTAGGATTAAACTGATTTTGCTGACAGGAATTAGCTTTTGAAGAAGCTTGAGGTAGGTGATAAAGGCCTTGTTTCTCATAGGCAATCCCAGTCATCTTCTTCATTGATTGGTCCTGTAAAAGGCAATGTGAATCAAAGAAAGATAGACAAAGATTAGATTCTTTGGTTAGTTTAGAAATAGATAATAGGTTGAATGAAAAGCTTGGAACACACAAGACATTATGCAAATGTAATGTGCTAGAAAGACTTACAGTTCCAATATACAATGCTAGAACAGTTTGACCATTAGGAAGATTTATGGAATTTGTAACTGGTTTAGGAGTAGAAGAATATAGTAGTGGTGAACAGATCATATGATCTGTTGCACCTGTATCTAGGATCCAAGAAAATTCAGATTTTAACTTGGTAGAAACAGAATTGCATTGACTGAAAAGATTACCAGAGAATTGAGTGGCGGCTAGATTTACAGCTGCTGTGGATGTATCAATGTTCTGAGTAGTTGAACTCAAATTGGCAAGTGCTATGAGTTTATTGAATTCCTCAGCAGTTAGACTAAACCTTTGGTTCTCATTACTGTTTTTAATATAGACCTCTTCAGTTGAAATGGCTGCATGTGCAGAAGGAAGGTTTCTTTTTCCCTTAGGTCCAGTCCATCCAGGAGGATAACCATGCAATTGAAAGCACTTGTCAATTGTATGACCATTATAGCCACAGTGAGTACAATGCAGTGAGGATTTCTTCAGCTTGTCTTTGATGAACTTGGACTGAGTATTCTGATTGGACTGAGTATAATGCTTTGCCAACAAAGCATGTGTGTCATTACTTGTGAAGTTGGTCAATTGTCGTTGACTTTCTTCTTGAAGCAGCAAGGAAAACACTTTAGCCATGCTAGGCAATGGGACAGCAAGAAACAATTGACTTCTTACTGAGGCATAAGAATCATTCAATCCTACCAGAAATTTCAACACGTAATCTGACTGTTGCCTAAGAAGCAAGAAATTGAACAGATCACATGTGCAAGAAGCCATTTTGCCACATGTACAAGTTGGAAGTGGCCTATAATTGACATACTCATCCCAAAGAGTCTTGAAAGCACTGAAATATTCTGTAATTGAGGATGAACCCTGGTTTATATAGCTTAGGGATTTTTCAAGATGAAAAACCCTTGGTCCATCACTTCTCAAGTATCTTGTTTTTAACTCATTCCAGAGGTCTACAACAGATGCAACATAGAGTAAACTATTTCTAATATCTTTAGAAATAGAATTCATGAGCCAAGAGAGTACCAAATTATTGGCACGAAGCCAAGCAGTATGATTAAGACGCTGAGTAGTAGGAGGAGCAGTAATTGAGCCATCAATGAAAGCTATCTTGTTCTTCACAGTGAGGGCAATAGTGATTGAACGACTCCAAGCAATGTAGTTGTCTCCTGCAAAGATTTCTGACACCAAGAGAGAATTCGGATTATCACTAGGATGAAGATAATATGGGCTAGAGGAATCATCTGAAGGGTTAAGAATACGAGATGAAGCTGAAGAATTAGGGGAGTTTTCTTCCGCCATGTTTCCAAGAAGTGGAAAGAAAATACAAGAATTGAGAAATAAGATTCTCGAGGAACAAGAATTGAAGATTCTTGAGCAGAAATATGTAATTGGAGTAGAAAGATCAGAGTTTGCAATGCAGATTGCAAGAATAGAGAAAAGAAAAATATGCGGAAGCAGTTTTTGTGATTTCTCAATCTGATACCATGTTGATAACTTGATGAATAGCAGAGAAACTTAAAACAGAGGAAGAATATGAGAATTGTGTAATCTGATGTGAATGAAATCGATACTTCTTGATGTAAAATACATGAAGGTCTACGTAATATTTATACTACATAGAGAAATAAATGTATAATAGAAATATAACAGAAATAACTGTATTTTAAATCTTCTCCTTCTCTTTTTCTGCCTTTAGCTTTTCTTCTTTAGACTTCAATTCCATGCTGTCAATATGAGAGGCTATACTCCAACAATTATATCATTTTGTTTCGACACCAATAAACAGTACTGGCCTCTCCTCGCTCCTACATTGATATAACTTTTTCAATCAAATTGAAACACTTCAATATATAATGAAATGGCCATTACTTTGTCCCATATATAAATGCTCTAGCTCTCTCCCTGTCTCTCTCTGATCTATATATATATATATACACACACTTTCCTTACGTTTATTCATTGTCGATCAGCTTCCTATATATCCCTGCCCATCTACTTACTATTTTTACAAATTATTTTGGCTGAAAGATCAGCTTCAATATTCCAAGCCCTATTTTCTTCTGCTTGCTTTAACACTAGAATGGGAAGGACTCCATGCTGCTACGCCGATGGCATGAACCGAGGTCCATGGACACCGGAAGAAGACCAAAAACTCTTAGCCTATAGTCAACAATATGGCTGTGGAAGCTGGCGTTGTTTGCCATGAAAAGCGGGTTAAGTTTTGTTTTGTTTTTTGTTTTTTTATTCTCTACATGGTTTTAGCTAGTTTATGTGAAATTGCTAAAAACTCGGTTTAATTGGAGGAAAACTCTATATATAGTATATATATGCATTTGATTTCCTATAGATGGTGCTTTAAATTTAAATTTTCTTAATTAATTTCTTTAAAATGGGTTCAAAAAATGGTGATCATTGTTCTCAAGGATAATTCGCTGTTTCTCTGTAGGTCTTCAAAGATGTGGGAAGAGCTGCAGACTGAGATGGAATAATTACCTCAGACCTGATATTAAGAGGGGGGAGTTCAGTTTGCTAGAAGACAGAACCATCATTCAACTTCATGCCCTTCTTGGCAACAGGTAATCACTGAAATCTTAAATCTCCGTACGTATTATATATATATATATAGAATGTTATAGTATTATCCTAGCTACAATAATAAATTTACGCGTACTTTTAAAAAAAATGCAGTCTCCTCTCAGGTTAGCTCTCGAGCAAACCAGAGGTGGTGTTTGTCTAGTGTTCTCAGTTTTATCTCAGGTTCAGTGCTTCAGTTTAGTCTCTTTCAAGTGAAGTCATTATACAATTCAGTTATGTACGCAGGAGAGAATCACAGTGCTAAAGATCTGGAGGAGTTATGGAAAAATCTGAAACTAACAGAAGAGGAGGAAGAGGTGGTAGAGATAGAGGGCAGTGGGAATGAAGATATGCGACGGAAAGGTGAACTAAGCCTGATTGGGAGAGTATGCTCGGACAGGATGATAGGGAAAGACCTGATAAGCAATACCATGGCAAGGATATGGAGGATCAATAAGAAGGCTTCTTTCCAAGAAGTTGGAAAAAATACCTATGTTATTACTTTTGGAACACATGCGGATCTACAGAGAGTATTGGAAGGAAAGCCTTGGTTTTTTTTATAATGCTATGTTTCTCCTCATGCTATATGATGGAAAAATGAAACCAGGGAAGATAGTGTTCGACAATGAAGTATTCTGGATGCAAATCCATAACTTACCATTAAGCTGCATGTCGGAGGAATGGGGTAACAGAATAGGGAAGACGGTGGTCAAGGTGGTAGATGTAGATACGCAAGAGGATGGGACTGGATGGGGTAGATGGTTAAGGGTAAAGGTGGAGATAAAACTCAGGAAACAAATTGCCAAGGGCAGATTCATAAGTGTCCAAGATTCTAAACATTGGGTTCTATTTCGATACGAATCTTTACCAAAAATTTGTTTTCAGTGTGGCTGGCTTCTTCAAGATGATGAAGGGTGCCAAGTGAGCAAAGAAAAGCAGAGAGAGGAGGACCCCGATGGAAAGCCACAGTTCGGCCCATGGCTTCAGGCTGAGATGGCACCAAGACGTTGGTCTGGCCAGGCGCATTACCCAAGCGATACGGGAGCAAAGGAGAAACAGAATTGCAGTGAAGAGGGGAGGGCAGTAATACCAGAAGACAGGGTCCGAGAAGGAAGGCTGGCGGAGGGGTTGGATGGTGGACGGGAGACCCCTCCCGGTTTGTCTCACATACAGAAACCTATGGAAACTTTGAAGGGTGACATGGCAGACACTAGCTGTCAAAGACAGAGGGGGACAAACCTAGAGGAAGGTGGGGACGTGATGGAAGCTGACCTTCTAAGCTGCTTGAAAGAAAAGGAGCAGTGTACGACTGGGCTAGACAGTTTTAGGCGGGAAAAGGAGAAGGAACTGTACAAGGCAGGGAGAGATAGTTATAGGCGGGAAAAGGGGAGTGAAATGGAAGTTAACATTGGGCCAGGCGAAAAGGCTGGGCTCCATGGTATACTAGGTCGATTGTTAGACCAGGAAGGGCCCAACTCCCTTTCAGTAACTAACCAGGCAGAAGCAGCGGTTGAGACAGTACTGAATCAAGAACAAAGCAAGGCTCAGCTGCAAGAACACCGTAGCTGGAAACGTCAAGCCAGGGTGCATAATTGCTCAACATCCTCCTCTATCTCCACCAGGTCAAAAGGAGCAAAACGGGGTTTAGTGGTAAGCACTACTAACCTTGGATCTCAGAAAAAACAAAAAAGGCTTGGTGTTTCGGTTTCTTTAGAGAAAAACAATGATCTTTTGAATAAGGTGGGGCTGCCTAGTTATGAGGATTCTAAGTTGGAACTGTCGGGGGCTTGGGAACCCCCGAACAGTTCAGACCCTTCGCATGATTGTGAAAGAGAAGGTGCCTGATGTGGTTTTCCTTATGGAAACCAAACTCCCATATGGTAGAGCAGATGGGATTGCAAAGACTTTAAAATTTGAGGGCTGTTGTGTTAGTGAGGCGGTTGGTAGATGTGGAGGTCTTATTCTACTGTGGAAACAAAAGGACCAGGTAGAGCTTGTTAATTTCTCAAGACATCACTTTAATGTTTTGGTGAATTGGTTACTAACGTGCTTTTATGGGCACCCAAATGCAAATTTGAGAAAACAAACCTGGGATTTATTGTCATCTTTCAAGCCTAGTGAAGGGGGTTGGGGGGTGATAGGAGATTTTAATGAGATCTTGTTAAATGATGAGAAGGAGGGGGGAAGAGGCAGGAATGAAAACCTCATGAAAATGTTCAGGGAGCTGATAGAGGAAGGGAATTTGATTGATCTGGGATGGAAAACAAACAAGTTCACATGGTGCAACCGACATGAAGATGAGTCTTTCACAAAGGAAAGACTAGCAGAGCTTTAGCAAACCTGAGGTGGAAAGGAGTTTATACAGAGGTTTCAGTGGATACCCTTCCAGCTATCTGTTCTGATCACAGCCCAATACTACTTTCCTGTAGTTTTGAGAGGTGCTCAGAATACAGATCTCACTCTTCATTCAAGTATAAAGCCAACTGGATAAACGAGAGGGGCTGTAGAGAGGTAGTTTTTGATGCATGGCAGGGGAGTTATAGTGGGGTGTCTAGTGTGGAGAGGGTCTTATATAAGCTTGAAAGAACTAGAAGGGGTTTTCAAAAGTGGAGTAGAGGCATGGCAAGAGATAGAAATAGAGCTATAAGAGAAAAGACACAGTAGCTAGGTGAGCTACAAAGCCAAGAAGAACCAAGCACCATAAAGAGACAAAAAAGCCTGCAGTTAGACCTGAATTTTCTATTGGAACAAGAAGCCATAGGGTGGAGGCAAAGGGCAAAGAGACACTGGCTGATTGGTGGGGACAGAAATACAAAATTCTATCATGCCTGCGTAAATCAGAGAAGGCAAAAGAACAATATCACCAGGATCATTAATATGGAAGGAACAGAAGTGAGAGAGAAGAAAGAGATAGCTGCAAGTTTTAAGAACCACTTCAAAGCAATATACAAGTCAACAAATCCCAGTTCAGCAAGTATAGAGCAAAGCCTGCAGGGTCTGGAATCAAGACTAACAGCCGAGATGTGTCTAAGGCTGGAAAGGGTTTTTACAGACAAGGAAGTGGAGCTGGCACTCAAACAAATGTCTCCTCTCAAGTCACCAGGACCGGATGGGTTTAGTGCAGGGTTTTTCCAAGAACACTGGGGAATAGTTGGGAATGAGGTATCTCAGGCAGTGCTGAAATTCTTAAACTCAGGCACTTTACCAAGGGAGTTAAACCACACTCATATTGCCTTAATCCCTAAGGTTAACTCCCCCACTTCAGTGCATGAATTTAGACCTATATCTCTGTGTGATGTGTTTTATAAGCTGATCTCGAAGGTTATGGAAAATAGAATGAAAGGCATGCTGGACAAGGTGATATCAAGGAATCAAAGTGCCTTTATTCCCAAGAGGATGATAACTGATAACATAATGGTGGCTTTCGAGGTTCTTCATTCAATGCAACAAAGGAAAAAGGGTAAAGAGGGGGTTATGGCAATCAAGTTAGACATGTCGAAAGCCTATGACAGGATTGAATGGGATTTCTTAGAGGCTGTATTACTAAAATTGGGTTTTGGGCAGAAATGGTCAAATCTGTTGATGACATGTGTCAGATCAGTATCATATTCAGTTATCATCAATGGACAGCCAGGAGAGACAATAATTCCCACTAGAGGACTAAGACAAGGTGATCCCTTCTCACCCTATTCATTCTTATTATGTGTTGAAGGCCTCAGCAATTTACTACAGCTAGCTGAATCGAGAGGCATGATTAAAGGAGTCGAGGTAATGAGGGGAGGAATAAGAATCAGTCACCTTCTCTTTGCAGATGACTGTGTTATTTTCTGCAGAGCAACGATAGTGGAGTGGTACAGAATTAGGGGACTTTTGGCTGTATATGAGCAAGCTTCAGGTCAAACACTAAACAAAGAAAAGACCAGTGTATTCTTTAGCACCAACACAAGAGGAGAAACAAGAGAGTTCATCCTACAACAGATCAATGGTTCAAGATGTAATGATTATAACAGATATTTAGGACTCCCTACAGTGGTTGGAAGATCAAAGTATAACTCTTTTAGGAGCTTGAAAGAGAAGATATGGAAGAAAATAAACAGCTGGAAAACAAAATTTCTTTCATCCTCAGGCAAAGAAGTATTGATTAAAAGTGTATTACAGGCAATTCCTGCTTATGCTATGAGTGTATTTAAGCTACCAGTTATGTTACTAAAGGAGATTGAAGCTATGTTGGCAAGATTTTGGTGGAATCATAAAAAAAAAGGGAGAGGCATACATTGGAAGAGCTGGTGCTTTCTAAGCTCAGTAAAAAACCAAGGGGGATTAGGCTATAGAGACCTCAATTCTTTCAACAAAGCACTACTAGCAAAGCAGCTGTGGAGGTTTATAAAGGAACCAGATCTGTTGGTTGCTCGGGTCTTCAAGTAAAAGTACTTTCAAGAGTGTGACCTGATGGATGCAAAGCTAAAAGGGTCTCCATCTTTTGTGTGGAGAAGCCTATGGTCGAGCTTGAAGTTGGTTAAGGAGGGCATGGTATGGAGGGTGGGAAATGGTAAGAACATTAGCATTTGGAAAGATAAGTGGTTACCTCGACCTGTATCTTTTCAAGTTCAGTCTCCTATGAATACTGTTGACAGTGAAGCAAAGGTGGAAATTCTGATAGATGTGACTACTAAATCATGGAGAAAAGAAGTGGTGGAGGCAGTTTTCAGTGAGGATGAGGCAGAAATGATCCTATCCATTCCTCTGAGCAGTAGAGGAGCAAGTGACAGGAGGATTTGGGCAGCTTCAGCAAGGGGAACATTCTCAGTCAAGAGTGCCTACTTCCTAGAAACTACAATGCAGAGAAGAAACTCAGGGGATACATCCTCACGTGGGTCAGTTAGTGGTATGTGGAGGAAAATGTGGGGCCTCAGGATTCCAGGTAAGATAAAGATGTTGATATGGAAGTGTATTGGTAGGATCCTTCCAACCAGAGATAAACTCTTTAGAAAGAACATAGTGGAAAGCAACTTGTGTCCAATCTGTCTGAGGGAACCCGAAACTGAGGTGCATGTGGTTTGGGAGTGTCCTGCAGTAGCCAATGTGTGGGGAGGCTTTACTCTTTTTAGTAAGTGGAAAAGGAGCTTCAATGACTTCCAGCTGTTGTGGGAAGAAATGGTAGGGAGGTTGAACCAAGAAGAATTGGAACTGGCAGCAGTACTTTTTTACCAGCTGTGGACAAGAAGGAATGGATTGGTTTTTCAGGAAATTTTTCATTCTCCTAGTTTGATTATTGCTAAGGCTTTGTCTAAACAAGCAATGTATAAGGAAGCACAGTCAGATGGTAAGGACAGAACAGAAGGAAGACAAGCAGATGGTATGAAGCAGATTTGGAAACCCCCGGATTGGCCTTTTTCAAAAGTTAACTTCGATGCAGCCTTTGATCAAGACAAAGGAAGCATGGGTCTGGGAGTAGTTGTAAGGGATTCAGAAGGAGAATTGTTGGGGTGTCTGGTTGCACCTAGGGAGAACATCCAATCAGCTTTCCAAGCTGAGTGCTACGCCCTTCAAAGAGCAATGGTGCTATGTCTTGAGCTTGGGCTATCACAAGTATGTTTTGAAGGGGATGCCAAAAACGTTGTAGATGCAGTGAATTCAAATGAAGAGGGCAGCTCCTGGTTAGGACAGGTGGTAGAGGACCTGCAACATATCATGGCAGCTAATCCAGAGTGGGTCTTAAATTTTGTTCATAGAAGTGCTAATGTAGGTACACACACTGCTGCAAAACTAGCTATTAGTGTGGCTAGTGAGGTAGTTTGGCTGGAAGATGGGCCTGATGTAATCAAAAGAGTCATCTTGGATGACTCAGTCTGTATTGCTCGTAATGAGCCTCCTCTATGAATGAATTTGGTTTCTTTTTTCAAAAAAAAAAATAATAAATTTACGCAGTTTAATTAATTAGTCGATTATTTCGTGGATCTCATTTATTCTGCCATTTATTTTTGTGTACTCGATCTCATCTATGCTTTTGAGCTCTATAAATACATATATATGTATGTATGTGTGTATGTATGGATGTAAATATATATATTATAACATGTGAATGTATATTATATGCACCTTATTCCAGCTGACAAACCAGACTGCGTTGTATTTTCAATATCAAACTCTGAAATGCCATATTTCATTTTTCTTCCGAGCGAAGTGACAAAATTAAAATAAAATAAATAAAAACATGAATTTCAGAATGCCTTTTTCCTTCTAGCCCATAAATCTTTAGGATTCTATAAATACATATGGATCGAGCAAAAGGAATAATATTGTAGACACAAAATGAAGCTGATCATTGGTTGTAAGGAACCAATACGCAAATGAGTACATGATATTGCAATACATATATAGTTTGAATAATATATACTTGGATCGATCTTAGGCTAAATATATATTGTATTAATTTCATGCATTTAAAAACCACACCCATCACCGATTTGCTCCACATCCCCGTCCTCTCTCTGAAAATAAAACCTCTCCATTCTCATTAAAACTCTCCTAAACAGAAATCGGCTCTTCTCTCCCTCTCTCCCTCCCTTCTTTCATCTAGTTTAGACCAAATGGGTGTGGTTTTTTTTTTTTTTTTGTTCAAAGGGTGACAAATAGTGATACAGGGGGATCCGAGACAGATGATGCTGAGCTGTCAGATTGTACCTTGATGGCGCTGAGATACCATGAGTTGGCAGATCAGCGCAAAGGTGGGAAATTGATTGTGATATATTCCTCATTGGGGCCGTTTTGAGTGCGTTTCAGTCTTTTGGCCATAACTTTGGCTACGGGGTCGGAATCATACATAAGACTCCAATTCGCAAAACTCTTTTCGGCGCGCGCACTGTCCACATCGAGCATGGCTCCATTTGCCTTTTTTTTCGACCTCAAATTCTGCTGTTTTCCCCTCTGAATCACTAGTTTTATTATTTTTTACTATTTATGGTAATATTTCGCTTGTCAGTTAGAAAGTCATTTTAAATCCGATTTAAGCCGGATTTTTTGCAGATTGCTTATTTTATTTCGAATTTCAATTTAGAGTGATTTCTAAGATTTTGCTATTTCTGGCAAAATTCAGATAAACACAATTTTTGGCTATAACAGTCCGGCTTGTGGACTGATTTTGAGGATTGCTTGATTTTATAATATTCTATTAAACCCTAGAGACTTTTCTCTCTAGTTTTGGGAGATTTTTCTCCTGTGAATCATCTGTTGGAACTAGCCTGCAGGATAATCGTTATTCTGTCCGGCGTCAAATAGTCAATTTGTTGCTTTTCGAAGCCTTGAAACCAACACGCGCCCCACTGTAGGATGCCCAAACTATTAATCGTTTAGGAGAGCCTCCTGCAACACTACACTCAGCAGATTTGGATTCATGGCACTCAGATTCTTCAGACTAACCTGTCTGCCACTCTGTTAGGGTGGCGCATGTCACGCACCCCCACAATATTTTTTGTTTGATATTTTAGTTATTTTGTAGTCTTTTTTCCTTCAAGGGTTCAAGGGAAGGTGCGGATCTACAGCTTTATATGCTATAAATCGTTTATTTTCCCAATTTTATGTATGGTTTTGTGTTGTTTTTGTTTAGTTTATGTATGGTTTTGTGTTGTTTTTGTTTAGGTAGTAATAAAACCCTCTCATCTTGTGGAGGATGGGTGATGAAAGCCCTCTCCTCCTCTGAAGAGAGGGATGAAAGCTATCTTGGCAAAGTATTTGTCTCTACAGTTTGTTTGTAGAGTTATATAAATTAAGATAATACCAATTCTAAAGTAATTTGAGTACGTAATTTCACTTTCATTAATAAAGATTTCTATTTATCAAAAAAAAAAAAATCATGCATATATTTTTTTATTTTTTATTTTTATTTCCACCAGATGGTCCGCTATAGCCACACACTTGCCAAAGAGAACTGACAACGAGATCAAGAATTACTGGAACACACATCTTAAGAAAAGGTTGGCCATGATGGGCATCGATCCAGTTACTCACAAGCCAAAAGGCACCGTCCTCGAGTCTGCAAATGGTGACCCTAAAAACGCATCCAATCTTAGCCACATCGCTCAGTGGGAGAGCACTCGGCTCGAGGCCGAAGAAAGACTAGTCCGAGAGTCACAGTTATGCTACCAATTATACGATCTGCCGCCAGGCTTTTCTTCAGGAAGATCATCTGCTGCAGCCTCGGGCATGCTAATCAATCAAACAATTACCAGTAAACTCGCACCTCCACGTTGCCTTGATGTTTTGAAAGTATGGCAAAGCGTGATGTTAGAGTCAATGCTAGCTGCAGGAAATGATCGTCATGGTGGCGGCGATTCTGCAGGTTCCTTTTTGGGTCTTGGCATGGGTGGCAATTCATGTGATATTGCCTCTGATCAGGCATCTGCATTAGGTTTCTTAGAGATCAACGCAAGCGATCAAACTTACTCAAATGAATTCAATGAAATATCAACCATGCAGCTCCACAAGATGAATCTGGCTACTGGGCACAACGTTGGAGATCATCATCAGCATCATTATGCTGATGGTGTTTTGAATAATATGGGCAATCATATCATATCTACAAACAGCTTGATTACTGGCAGTA
The DNA here is from genome assembly GCF_018687715.1 of Carya illinoinensis. Lineage (NCBI taxonomy): Eukaryota > Viridiplantae > Streptophyta > Magnoliopsida > Fagales > Juglandaceae > Carya > Carya illinoinensis. The sequence continues at coordinate 10,513,321 of NC_056763.1, read as the reverse complement.
ATGCTGGAAGTGGATCATCAAGTAATGCTGTCGAGGAACGTGCAAGAAATGAGAAGAATTATTATTGGCATGATATCATTAATATGGGGAATTATTAACTTTCAAAGAAATGACCAGTCGTTTGAAGTAATGAAGCTATCTAGCAAGCTGGGTACGTATTTTCCTGACAACCCACGTACGCCTCCGGTGACCTTCCTCTTAAATGCTACTGACTTTTCTTTTTTCTCCTTACATTGTAATCAATAATCAGAAATCGACATTCGTGATCAGTTAATTAAGTTGTACGCGTTCGAACTCTGCATGCGCTAGCTGCTGCGACTTTAGTAATGGTATTTATGATTCGGATACTTTAATTTGGTCCCGTAGATGATCATAAATGTACGACCCAAACAATTGTACCCCTGCAGCCAGAAAATTAAAACAACATATATGTTTAAGAATTAGGGGGGAAGAGGAAGGGGATTTATCTAATTGCAAAACCCAGCATGCAAAAAAAGGACCAACCTAAACGAAAATAAAATGCAGACCAAAAATAAAAGAAGACCTCTAAACATGCCTAGAAAAAAGGCTGGAATAAACCAAGCAAGACTAATAGAACCGTAAAGAGGGCAAACCAGAATAATCCATATGAATTACACCTTTCAACAAATGAGGAACATCCACACTTGAATTCCAATTAGACACCTGCTCCTTGTTTAGCTAGCCAATTAGCCATTTTATTACCTTATTGAAAAACATGATTGACAGTGCAGTCTAGAGAATTCAAAATATCAAAGGCTTCCAACTAGAATTCCTTCAAATACCACACTCCACAATGTCTATTTTTCCACCATGAAATGACATTAAACCATAGAGTGAAGTTCAATTTGTACAAAGTATAGACCCAAAGATTGACACATTTTAAGTCCATGTAAAAGAGCTAATTAATAATTCCGCTTATTGTTGGAGGCAATTCCAATATGAGATGCAAAAGCTTGAATTAAATGACCATGCTCATCTCTAATGATACCATGGCCAATACCTAAAGGACCCGGGTTGCCTAAGTTGCTTCCATCTGTATTAAGTTTAACATAGACTAAAGCAAGTCGACTCCATTTAACAACTTTGCATTGGCAGATTAAAGGAGCTACCATAGGGATGTTTAAAGAATTAAGCACTTTCATATCAAAGGATGGCAATCTAGAGACTTTATGGATGTTCTGGCAAAAACTTCCAATCCAATATTTTATAGAATTCAACACAATCGAATTAGGTTCACAAGATCCTTCCATGCGTGCTAGACACTGGCATCTCCAAAGTCTCCACGTAATAATCGCATGCAAAATCCGCAAAAGTAATCCAACATGAGTAGAAGAACTTGCTCAATGGAACCAAGATTCAACAGTATCCTTCCAATTTCAGCCAATCGGTATTTCAAAAAGAGCACCAAAGAACCTCCATATCTGCTTGGGAAAATCACTATCAAACAACACATGATTTTGATCTTCATAATGACTTGCATCATAACAATCACAACAAGAAACAATTAGAATGCCAATATGGCAAATACAGTCATCCACACTCAAGGTCGAATTCTATGCTTTCCATAGAAGAAAGGACATTTTTAAAGGTAGCACTTTATGCCACATCCAAGAATGTCATTGAAGATTAATTAGTCCCTTGGATTCTAATGCAATCCCAAAGCAATTTGATAGAAAAAGCACCATTCTATTTTTTTAGTCCAAATTAATACATCCAAGCCAACTTTTGACGTTGCTAATTAAAGATTCCAAAATTTCCTGACAACCAACGCCTCCGTGATCTTCCCCCTCTTAAATGCTACTGAATTTTTTTTTTCAAATCCTTACATTGTAATCAATAATCATAAATCGACACGAGTAATTAAGTTGTACGTGTTCAAAGTACTGTAGCTGCATGCGCTGCTGCGACTTTAGTAATGGTATTTATGATTAGGATACTTTAATTTGGTCTCGCATGTAATCATAAATATATATGATCTGATTCATATTTACAATATTTTTAATTATAAATATTATAGAGAAGAACAGAATTCAAGATGTTTTTTTAAATTTTTATCCGAGTTTAAACCAGGCCTGGTGATGATCGAGAGATCACAAACACATAAAAACAAGTTTTATAATATTTATTTATATACCAGCTTGAATCAAACTCTTGTAATTAACACTTCGATCGACTAACAGCTAGAAACAAAATGTCATTGAATTATATATATAAATTACATGATTTGCCGACAAAAACAAGAATTAATCCAGTAATATATATATGATTTTACAGGAAAAAGAAATAAACGTCCGTACGTCCCAAACAATTGTACCCTGCAGGCAGAAAATTAGAACAATATATATGTTTAAGCATTAGGGGTTTTAAGAGGAAAGAAAGCTAATAAGATTAATGCCGGTCAAGACGAAAATATGATCACAGCTGGAAATTAAAGCAAAATGATCTAGCTTATATAGATCATCATCTAACAATATTTATTAGAAGTTGCAAAATGAAAGTTCTCTGTAACTCTGAAAAGTATGAGATTTTTAATAGGGTCCATATACAGTACTACTTAGAAGGAGATCTTCACAAATTAAATGAGGTTTTTGACGTTTTCTCTATGCACAGACTCCACCAAGCATAATACCTCTACAGGATCTGCCTCAATGGCTCAAGGGAGGCATCCTCTTCAACATCTCAAAATTTTAAATTACTCTATTGTATTGAGAGATATGTGAGACCATAAAATATTATAAAAATAGTAAATTTTGCCCCCAAATAGCCTATGGACGTAAGTTTTTATGTCAAATCACGTAAATTCTTATATCTCTTTTTATTTATTTTTATTTGCATATCTGTTACTGATTTCTTGGATCAAAGCAATGAACACCATATTGACGACCAAATCATCAACATGGGCCGAGGATCATTCTTTCCTCCGTTCGGTTTTAAGTGCAAATTCACCCATTAACAATATGTAAGAAAAATAAAAAACACACTTGTTTTACACCTCGGTTGGTTAAATTCAAAATATGTGTAGCACATCTAACATGCAAATATTCACCATCCAAGAATGTCTTATTTGCATCTTTAAAATAATTCTTTAAATATCCCAATGCGACATCATTAGACGACGCATTATCAACTGACACAGACAAAATATTTTCCAACCCCCACTCCTTTATTGCGGCCTTCAAGGCCTTCCCAATCGTCTCACCCTTATGATCAGTTATTTGACAAAATTTAATAATCTTTTTGTGAAAAACCCAATTAGCATCAATGAAATGCACAGTCAACGACATGTAATTCATATTTTGGATAGAAGTCCAAGTATAGTTAGTGTGGCAAACTACCAATCCCGCCAATTGGCCCCTCAAAACATCTTTATTACGGAAATACATTTTATTAATATCTTTTGCCATAGTGTGACGAGAAGGAAGTACAAATTTCAGTTCCAACTCTTGGACAAATTCTTGTACCCTTTACCCTCCACAAACTGAAAATGCAGCTCATCCATGACAATCATACAAGCTAACTTCCTTCTACACTCATCGAGGTTATACTTCGTATACCCCTTCAATGTTGGCCCCTAGCCCCACTATTCTCATCCGTCATTTTAAAATCTAGTCTAGATTGACCCTTCTCTACTAAGGATTTTAAAATTGGACTCTTCTTGCATTGTTCCTCTAAATGGATCTTCAGCTGGGATGTATCATGTTTCTTATAGTGACATCCATATATTTTTCCACAGCAATTACATTTAGCTTGTAGGTTGTTGGAGTTATCACCCTCTAGTTTGGTAAAGTGTTGTCAAACTATGGATACAGGTTTCTTGCCCTATGTGGGTTTCGGGGCAGGGCAAGGTGTACTCGTTATAGGGTAAGAGTAGGGTTAGGTTCTGGGGTAAGGGTATTGGCTAGGGCAGGCGAGCTATCACTAAAATCTGAAAACTTTCCTGATTCCCCAACATAAAAAAAAAAAAAAAAAAAAAAAAAAAAAAAAAAAAAAATTAAAGTGCAATCCAACACAATGATCATGAATCCACAGCACACAAGTCACAAATCTCATCCTCTATCTCCGATTCAACCCATCATTCCTCCAATCTCCGATCAAAACTCAAAAAAATAAAAATCAACGGAGAAAGGAGAGAGAGGAGAGAACCGTGCGACGTGCGTCTGGCGTTTTGCGTCGTGCGAGAGAGAGGAGAGAATGAGAGCGACTCCAAGGACTGGTTGCGAGAGGGAGGAGGGAACGGGGTATTGGGGTAAGAGAGAGAGAGAGAGAGAGAGAGAGAGAGAGAGAGAGAGAGAGAGAGAGAGAGAGAGATTTCCAGAAGAACTACCGAAGGGATGGAGGGAGGGAGTTTAAGTGTTTTGTTAAAACTAAATGAAACGGCGCCGTTTTGTAATGGACAAAACGATGCCGTTTCATTTAGTGGATTAATGAATAAACCAGTTTATAGATGAAACGGCACCGTTTTGTCATGTACAAAACGACGCCGTTTCATATATAAACTGTATTTATTATATACATATATATAATATAATATATTATATATATATATATCAGTAAACGGGGCGGGGCGGGAGAAAAACGGACAGTTGGGAGGCCGTATCCATCCCCCGCCTCCGCTAGGGGGCAACCCATACGGGCGGGGCCCCCGCACCCCGCCCTTGCAATACGGATGCCACGCCCCGCATAGGCGGGGGCAGGGCGAACAGGGCAGAGCAGCGGGTCCCAGGGCCCCGCTGCCCACCCCTAGTTGCTGCAATAGAAGACTAGAAGTTGCCGACCACACAACTCCGATGAGGACCAAAGAAGAAGGGGCGGTTTTCCATATTCAGATCAGATTTGGAAATATATTTATGGGATTGTTACATTTTATTGACTTTCGATAACTGTTACATATATAAAAAAAATTATATAAAAATAAATTTATAAATTAATATAATTTTATAAAATTAGTTAGATTTATTTTATAATAAAAATAATTTTAAAATTAATATACCATATCAAATTATATTAACTTATAAATTTACTTTTATTTAATTTTTTATAATTAAAATATTTACTTTATCAAATTATTGAGTTATGGGTGATAAGTGTAGATATGCAAATGAGTCAAGTTCGAATCACGAGCATAACACTACTTCTCGTTTAGTTATACAGTTTAAATGAAATGTTTTAAACAAAATAAAATGATATAATAATTTGTAAAAAATGTATGTTTAGATAATGATATTATAAGATGAGATAATTTTTATATTTTAAAATTTGATAAAAGGGTAGATTTTATTAATAATTAAAAATTATTTTTTAAATATATTAATATGAAGTAATACTTATTATTAATTAAAAAATTTATAAACAAAACGTATACTAGAAGATTGTGTACTATGCAATGAAAAGTAATAATTATTTATTATTAAAAAATTTATAAATAAACACGAGAGGAAATGGGAGGGAAAAATAAAAAGTAGTGGAAGATGAAAACTATTATTGAAAACGTACTAGATGAACTAAAAAATAAAAACCAAATCGATAAACTTTATAGGAAGATTTTGTCAGTGATTTTATACGATCATGTCCTTCCAACGTGCATGCGTGTTCCCTCCCTAGGTCCCTAAATAGCTTTTATGGGGACCGTTGAAATGGTTGGTTTTGAGGGCGAGTGACTGTCTGCCATGAAGGCCTAGCTAATTGCCATGATACGTGAACTCGTACATGATACCATAAATATATATTTTACTATTTGGTACAATATTAATACGATGCAATTAATATGCTTCTGAATATTGGAATCCAATATATTCTAATCAAATGATTCATATTATGTAGAATTATAATAAACCAATATTATTATTATAATTCTGACATACGATTTTATGGGTTTGTTCTAAAGTTTTGGAATTACGAATAACTCGTGCCAAATTTATATGCACTACTCAAAACTCAATTGGCCCGGTTAGGATGACAATGTTTATCTCATCTGTCACATACCATAGTTTTTTCTATTTAAATAAGTTATATTTCATCTTTAAATTTAAAAATACCAACTTAAATAAACAGTAAAATCTGACAATGAATAGCGCATAAATATTGCGTGATAAACAGTACAATTTGATAGTAAATAGTGCGAAAAAAGTGTGTGAATAGTTATGAATTGTACACAATTAGGCTGAATATTAAAATAATGGGACCCACATCTTTTTCAAATTTCAAAAATTAAAACTATCACATCTCATCTTAGTATCTAAGCACACATATTTTTTTTTTACAAATTATTTCATTTTATCTTAACTAAAAAATTTTATTGATATTCTAATTATCTCATCTCATCTCGTTAAAATTGTATATCCAAATGAGGCCTTATAATCTCCAAATGTCCTAAAATGACACTTCATAAAATAAAAAAATAGAAAATTAAGAAATATTTTATGAAATATATAAAGTCTGAATTATCTCAAGTAAAGCGAAATTCTCACAAACTTGGATATTTGCTTGTTTTACACCCAACGTCAAACTATGGTGATTTCACATCTACGTCGCTTAGGAAGCTACTAAAGTCTTCTAAAAACTTCACACTTCAAGATCAAGAAATTTAGATGGTTGCTCTATGAAATTAGAGAGAGAGAGAGAAGATAGTTTTCCTTTTGTACGTTCACTTTTTCACTATTGTTTTATTAACATAGATAAAACTCTTATTTAAAATGTTTTCTTATGAGGTGGTTAATTAACTTCTATGAAGTTAAGTGATAGTGGATGTTGAGTTAATTAACTTCTAGTGATGGGGAGTTAATTAATAACTTTCACACCCATTTGGACACAACATAGGTCATGGGGTACCCAATACTAACATTTCCTACTTGTCCGCAATGGATGCCATGCCCGTTAGCAATCTCCTGATCCTGATCTCTTAATCAATTGTCCACAAAAAAATGCTCTGACTTGAGTTTTTTAGCACAGTCACTCATCTAGCATCTATCTAAGATCTCACTCTACTTTTATCAAACTTTATTAAGTTGTGCAAATACTTCATAAACGACTCTTTGTAAGTTTCATCTTAGCCAAACTGATACAACATTCTTTAAATATATCTTGAATGCTCCCAAAGCATCATGATGTTTACTTGCTTGTTTTCCAAGTGCCAAAGTAATTAATTTATCTCATCTTGCTCACTATTCAAGCGCCAAGGTGATCATTCATATAAGTGGACTGATCTTTGCTTGATGACATCTTTATAATGTGTAATTTTCACATAGCATCAATTAATTAGTAATATGATATAAACACAATAATCTCACTGATGTAATAGATATTAACAGTCTTAAATGTACAATAAAGTCTACGATATCCTTAATACAGCATATATCAAATCCGATGAAATCCTCCACTCCTAACATGAGCTTGGAAAACATTTCTATTAGTAGCCTTAGTAAAATGATCATCTCTCCTCGCCTCGCGCAATATCTTGAATGTAGGGAAAATGAATATCTATTTGTTTAGTTCTATCATGATATTTTGGATCCTTGGCATATGCAAAAACTATCTTATTATCACTTTATATCTTAACAGTTTCATTTGCATGAGTCATAATCTCTAGGCATTGAAAAAATCTATCCAACCAAACATTCTCTTGTACAGCTGTTGTACAAGTAACGTACTCTAACTTCTTTGTGGACTAAACAATGCATAATTGTTTCTTGATACACCAAAAAATAGCTCTAAGCATAAATGCGTAATATATCGTGGATTTTCACTCATCTTTATCACTAGCCCAATCAACATCTCTATAATCATTTAGTCTCATTTATCCACCCTGATAATAAAGAAAGAGGTTTGTTGTCCCACGAAAGTATAAAAAAAGATTCTCTTAACTGCTTGATAATGAATAGGTCTTGGGTTACTGACAACGACTAACCAACCCAATTGCAAAGCAAATGTTAAGTCGTGTACACAACATAGCATACATCATACTTCCAATTGCACTTGCATAAAGAACTTTGGTCATTTCTTTCTTTTACTCATCATTCTTAGGTCAATGTTCTAAGATTAATGTATAAACATTCTCAATTGGAGTGTCTATGGGTTTGGAGTTGTGCATACGGAATCGTTTTAGAATTTTCTTCATGTAAGTCGCTTGAAACAATCCAAGAAATTTCCTAGATCAATCCCTTGAGATTTTAATTTCAAGCATAAAATTTGCTTCACTTATGTCCTTCATCTTAAAAGTAGAGGACAAACACTCTTTTGTAGTGACAATTATCTCCATATCATTTTCAGCTAATAATATGTCATCTATGTATAAAGAAAAAATAGAAAAAACTTCTCTATACATTTGAAATATACACAATGATCTTCTTCTAGCATCTCAAAGCCAATTGAAGTAGTGGTCTCATGAAATACGAAATATCATTATCTAAACAGTTGTTTAAGGCCTTAAAAGGAACATTTCAGCTAACATATTTTGTGTTCTTATCTCTCAATCTCAAAATTAACAAGTTAATCCATATAAATCTCCTCTTCTAGTTCTCTATTGAAAAATGTAATTTTCACATCTATTTGAAAAAGTTTCAAGTCTAGATGTGTAACCATTGCTAGAATGAGGCGAATGGAAGCAAATCTCATCACAAGGGATAATGTTTCTTCATAATCTATACCCTCTATCTGGATATAGCCCTTCACCATGAGTTGTACCTTATACTTGTTAATTGATCTATCTGTCTGACGCTTAATTTTTAAAACACATTTGTTTCCAATACACACGAAAAATTTTCCTTTAATCTTAAAATGAAACACGAGAAATGGTTCCACCTTCGCTGCTACATAGCTAAGACTCTAGTAAGTCACTTTCTAGTGGTACACTCCCATTAGGAGGTAAGCCACTCCTATTATCTTTTGCAATTTTAGGATGTGATAATTCTCCATCCTTCCCAAAAGATGGTGTAACTCTCTCAAATTCTTGTAAGTTGTAACTCAAAAATTTTGAGATTTTTCTTTACTTCACAAGTATTGGGAAAATCATTCTCAATAAATATGACATCATGAGACTCTATTTCTGTCATTCTTCTGTTAGGATGTTCACCATACATTATATAACCCTTTAAATTTTCTGAATATCTTTTGAAGATATGCTTATTTGCTCTAGAGCCAAGCTTTCCATATTTATGAAAAGTAGTATGAAGATAACCTGTAGAACCTCAAGGTCGCAAATGTTCCAAATTTAGTTTTGTGTCATTCCATAATTTATATGGGGTTGAAAGACAAGACTTAGAAGGCACATGGTTCAAAATGTAGACAGTAGCTAGACTAGTATCCCCCAAAATGATATTGGCAGGTTAGCTTGCACCATCATTGATTGAATTATTTTCAAGAAGATACTAGTTGTCATCTCCACAGCATCATTTTGTTGTGGTGTGCTAAGAATTGTTTATTGCTAGTGTATTTCCTTTCACTCATATAATCCCTGAGACTCTTTAGTTAGGTACTCTCAACCCCGATCAGTTCATAGAACTTCTTAATTTCATTTATTATGATTTTCAACCTCAACCACAAAATGCTTGAAACAATCCAATGCTTCAAAGCGATGGAGATCAGATAGACATACCTAAAACGTGAGTAGTCGTCTATAAATATGAGAAAATAAGAGGCACTATGGCATGTCTTCATATTCATTGGTCCACAAATATCAGAATGGACAAGCTTTAAAAGATAATATGTCCTAGGAACCTTTCCAAATGGTTTCCTATAGGCTTTTCGAACTAAAAAAGGCTCACACACAGGTAGGTTTACATTAGCGAGACACCCCAATAGGCCCTCTCTAGTTAGTCTAGCCATTCTATCTTTTCCTATGTAGCCTAATCTAGTATGTAATTTCAATGAATTGGAAATAACATCATCATCATTTGAAGCCATAAAAGAAAATGAGGAATTATCTAAATTCAATATAAAGAAACCATTTGAAAGAAAACCATGTCTATACAAAAATCTATCCAAACAAAAGTATAGCTGAGGGCCATCAAATTAAAAATTAAAACCAAGTTCCAATATAAAAATAACTGAAAATAGATTACATTAAATACCAGGTGCATAAAGCCCATTATAAAGAAGTAACAAACGCTCCAGACACATCTTGAGTTGGTAGGTGCTAACTCCAAACACTTCCTCTCAAGTTTTGTTACCAAATATAATGTATTGTCTGCTAGGTGATATTCTTCTATAATCTATGAACCCAACTCAATCTTGACCTATATATTTGGTTGCTTTTGTGTTTACAATCCGTTCAAGAATTGAGTGAGCCATAAGAATATGTGAACAAATATAAGTAATAAGAGAGTTGTGTTTAGTGGATACCTTTTGTACTTCAGTGCACTCACGAGTAAAATGTCCTAAATTTTCACAGTTATAGCACTTATGTTTGGGCCTTTGCTTGCAAGCATGCTTGCCTCTACAATGCTTTGCTATCTTTTTATCCCTTGGCCAAGACTATTTGTCGCTCTAGCAGATCTCTCACGTTGCTTGCGCTTAGACTTGAATATCTTATGCTTTCCAACTTGGACAACAAGAAGAGTATTACAGGATGCGTCTATGCGCTCCCCCTATAGCTCCAAATGGAGAGATATACTAGTAGAAGTCTTAATATTTTCACTGTGTCAAAACGAACTTCATTTGCCCCCATGTTGACTCGGGCAAAGATCATATCACCATGGTAACTTGCTATTCATCAGTAGATTATTACTAACAACCTCTAGATCACGAATCAAGGTAGACATCGACCTGATCAAATACTCAGTCATGATATGTTTAGAGTCCATAACATAATGCCCAAACCTCAAAGTGAGAGCATGGAGGCTAGTAGTTGATGACCCCCCATAAGCAATTTTCAGCTAGCTCCACATATCTTTGGCAGTTCTTAAACTCTCAAATAAGATCATTGTGCGTCCTACTAAACATGGTAAAGCACGTGCACCGATCTTGCTATGCCCAAGCCTGATAGGCTTCCATATCACAATGATGTTGGGAAGTATTCCCTTTCTCAGGCATGATAGATCTTTGAGGACCTTTTGTTTATTGAGCATTTATTAGATTTTCATATTCCATGTCATTATTGATCCCATCCAAATTATCTCCTTTAGTAAGGTTAACAACTATGTTCTCAGTAGCCATTATCACTACATTCATTGCACGAGATTGACATTAGCACACATTTAATTTTATTCTAAAATCTAACTAGACTATAGAGTTCCTTCCTTCATACTTAAATCGAAAATTTTGCTAAAAACTAGTAATCATCTCTAACTATATAAGTCAGAATACCTTATCTAATTAGTTTTGAATAAAATTTATAGAGGGCCCTTAAACAAATATTCAAAACTCATGCATATATAATTCATTAATAAAATACTAAAAATCCATAATATTGCACTGAATAATTGCGCATAGGCTTCACTTGAAATCTCATTGGTAATTTGGTGCATCATGTTAAGGTGACCTTTAAATATATCGATAGACATGAAACACATCCCTTTATATGGCCTCAATAATAAAATTACATTTCCAAAGAAAATCCTACTACAAATATTCAAGTAAAACAATAAATAAATAGGAATTCCATATTATCGATATACTTATAAGCTACACCTTATTTATTTAAACAAAAATAAATATATACATTACACATGAGCGCAACAAATTATCAATCTCAATTCTATCCTTTTTAATTAAAAAAATAATGAACTTTTAAAACATTTTAATAAAAGGAATTTTTTGTCTCTCGGCCTGAACAAAAAATATATGAATCAATTTTATACACCAATACAAAAGTACACATGTCATGGGTGACCAAAAAAGCAATTGGAAGCCGCCGCACACTCCCCCATGTGCCTCTTACTTTTGTGGGCATCATGTTGGCTCAAGAGGTTATTTCTCTGTCTTAAAATAGCTTCCTAACACATAGATCATAGTCTTAAGAACAACATATGTAAATATCAAGACCATAGGAGCACACTTTCATAACAAAATATTCAAGCTTATTCAAAACATAAACTGCTTTTACACCTCTAGTTTCAAACTCTCTCATATCATGCAAAATTCTTACTAGACACTCTCAATATGAAGGAAATGTAAATCCAACTTACATTTTAATATGTTAAATCTACATCATAAAAGATTTGACTATGATCTTGACAAGAACTTCATAAAAAAAATAATAATAATAAAGAATCACACACTGTCCAGATTATTGCCTAGTATGACCTTTGCAAACTTAGAAAAAATTTTCAATAATCAAAACTTTATTAAAAATCCAAAAAATAAATGATTGGGAACTATACTAAAATAGAAATAACTTATGTTAAGAGAGTTGCCTGAGAATCTACATAAAAAGACTTTGAAGAAGTAGAAAGTGTTTCAAATGTAATAAAAGCCTATGGAACAAGCCATGAATGACTAATATACTGCTGAAGGGATTGAGAGGGGATGTGAGAGTAACTTCTTAGCGACGAGTTGTCAACCAAAACTATGCCCAAAACCAAGGTCTACAGCACACAATTTTATGACTTGAAGCTGCCGTGTGATAGGGTGGTGGTGAGGTGGCAGATTACCTTCCCATCAACTACTATTTGGGGTTGACATGGATAGTGAAAGTGATTTAATTATGTTGTTAAATACTAAACTAAAACTGGCTTCATTTAGGATATGAGAAACCATTTAGAGTTTCAGTTTCCACAAAGTATTTAGAGTTTTAATTGGATTCCAAATATTTTGAGTTTCACTAGGGTTGAAACCCTTTTTGGTTTGACAAAAAAATGAATAGTTGAACAAAATAGTATTTAGCTTAGGTGGCATAACCACGATACTTGATTTTCTTTAATTTCTTTCACATTTCCATCTTATGGTTTTTCTTGATACGTATCCTATACTATTCACCAAATGTGGCTAACGTCTAGCCAAGTGTCTAAATGAAATTTCTCTATACTGATTTAGACATTCCACACTATGATCTGAAAATGACTGGATTGTCTATCACATAGTGCGAATAAAAAAAGTTACTATTCACTTTGAAATTGGTGAAAATAATTTCCCACCTTGAAATCATAAATAATCCTACAAAACTAGCACTTCACTTCATCCACAAATTTTAACTCTTAAGTGTCTCAAAAAAAAATCAAAATGCGTTTTCAAACAGTTTTTATCTAGGAAACGAAAATCGTTTTATTGCGCTATAAAATCATAAATATTCATCTAAGATTAATGATGTAGACTATTTCTCATTCTCACACTCCTAATTCTCTCATTAGAAGAAAATTACATAATTGTGTATAATTAGTTAAAAGAAAATTACATAATTAATTACTTGCTTTCAGTTTATATACATAACAACTTAAAAAATTATAAAATATCATATAAAAAATATTTCAAAATTTAAATAATAAAGTCAATTGGTCTTGTCAGATCTCGGGTGAGAAAATCCAACCTTGAGACTAGACTGAAAATCAAATTTTCGTACATTTTTTGAACGAGAACGACTAGTTCCTTAACTGACAAAGTCTAGATTGTTATATTTCGATTAGTCTGGTAAGTTTTTTCGGTCTAGACAGAAATTCTTATACCTTATGTAGATGTAAGATTTCAAATTTTGTCAAGTTTTTTTTACGAGAAAATTAGTTAGGGTTTCCTTAATGTACGTAAACTTATCATAAATTCCATTTTCTCATACTTCAATTTCAGTATGAATAAAAAGGACAAAATTATTTACAGAAAGATAAATAAAAGTACTAGCATATATAGGACATGTATCCCAATATCAATGCAAACTGATGAACCTAGCTAGAACACAACTTAGAGGGACCCAATTAAGATCTAAGTTACGACTCTACAACTGAAAATTATAAAAGCGGGTATCTCGCTTTCTGCCTACATTTAGACCATATGAACTCGAACCACAGGATGAAGATGGATTCATGGAGACAAGCTCGTCCAAGGTACTGCATATAACGCTCGCGTGCATCTTGCTATCATTTCGCTTGATTTATGAGTCTGAAGAAGCAGTAGGTATCCTCAAATTTATAGGTTTACCATTATTGAATTTTGTACGCAAGGCAAACACAATAATAATTGCCTAAAATCTGTACCAAAACACATCGATCAGGACCCGCAAAAATTATATCATTTTGTTTCGACACCTATAGACAGTACTGGCCTCTCCTCGCTCCTGCATCGATATAACTTTTTCAATCAAATTGAAACACCTTAATATATAATGAAATGGCCATTACTTCGTCACATAAATGCTCTAGCTCTCTCTCTGTCTCTCTCTGATCTATATATATATACACACACACTTTCCTTACATTTATTCACTGTCGATCAGCTTCATATATATCCCTGCCCATCTACTTACTGTTTTTACAAATTATTTCAGCTGAAAGATCAGCTTCAATATTCCAAGCCCTATTTTCTTCTGCTTGCTTTAACACTAGAATGGGAAGGACTCCATGCTGCTACGCCGATGGCATGAACCGAGGTCCATGGACACCGGAAGAAGACCAGAAACTCTTAGCCTATATTCAACAATATGGCTGTGGAAGCTGGCGTTGTTTGCCACGAAAAGCCGGTTAAGTTTTGTTTTGTTTTTTGTTTTTTTATTCTCTACATGGTTTTAGCTAGCTTATGTGAAATTGCTAAAAACTCGGTTTGGAGGAAAACTCTATATATACTATGTATATGCATTTGATTTCCTATAGATGGTGCTTTAAATTTAAATTTTCTTAATTAATTTCTTTAAAATGGGTTCAAAAAATGGTGATTATTGTTCTCAAGGATAATTCGCTGTTTCTCTGTAGGTCTTCAAAGATGTGGGAAGAGCTGCAGACTGAGATGGAACAATTACCTCAGACCTGATATTAAGAGGGGGGAGTTCAGTTTGCTGGAAGACAGAACCATCATTCAACTTCATGCCCTTCTTGGCAACAGGTAATCACTGAAATCTTAAATCTCCGTACGTATTATATACATATATATATAAATATATATAGAATGTTATGGTATTATCCCAGCTACAATAATAAATTTACGCAGTTTAATTAGTTAGTCGATTATTTCGTCGATCTCATTTATTCTGCCATTTATTTTTGTGTACTCCATCTCATCTACGCTTTTGAGCTCTATAAATACATATATATGTATGTATGTGTGTATGTATGTATGTAAATATATATATATATATAAATATATTATAACATGTGAATGTATATTATATATGCACCTTATTCCAGCTGACAAACCAGACTGCGTTGTATTTTCAATATCAAACTCTGAAACGCCATATTTCATTTTTCTTCCGAGCGAAGTGACAAAATTAAAATAAAATAAATAAAAACATGAATTTCAGAATGCCTTTTTCCTTCTAGCCCAGAAATCTTTAGGATTCTGTAAATACATATGGATCGAGCAAAAGGAATAATATTGTAGACACAAAATGAAGCTGATCATTGGTTGTAAGGAACCAATACGAAAATGAGTACATGATATTGCAATACATATATAGTTTGAATAATATATACTTGGATCGATCTTAGGCTAAATATATATTGTATTAATTTCATGCATTTAAAAACCACACCATCACGGATTTGCTCCACATCCCCGTCCTCTCTCTGAAAATAAAACCTCTCCATTCTCATTAAAACTCTCCTAAACAGAAATCGGCTCTTCTCTCCGTCTGTCCCTCCCTTCTTTCATCTAGTTTAGACCAAATGGGTGTGTTTTTTTTTTTTTTTCTTTTTTTTTTCAAAGGGTGACGATTAGTCAATTTGTTGCTTTTGGAAGCCTTGAAACCAACACGCGCCCCACTGTAGGATGCCCAGACTACTAATCGTTTAGGGGAGCCTCCTGCAACACTACACTTAGCAGATTTGGATTCATGGCACTCAGATTCTTCAGACTAACCTGTCCGCCGCTCTGTTAGGGTTTAGTTATTTTGTAGTCTTTTTTCCTTCTAGGGTTCAAGGGAAGGTGTGGATCTACAGTTTTATATGCTATAAATCGTTTATTTTCCCATTTTTATGTATGGTTTTGTGTTGTTTTTGTTTAGGTAGTAATAAAACCCTCTCATCTTGTGGAGGATGGGTGATGAAAGTCTCCTCCTCCTCTGAAGAGAGGGATGAAAGCTATCTTGACAAAATATTTATCTCCACGTACAGTTTGTTTGTAGAGTTATATAAATTAAGATAATACAAATTCCAAAGGAATTTGAGTACGTACGTAATTTCACTTTTATTAATAAAAATTTCTATTTATAAAAAAAAAAAAAAAAAATTCATGCATATATTTTTTTATTTTTATTTTTATTTTCCACCAGATGGTCCGCTATAGCCACACACTTGCCAAAGAGAACTGACAACGAGATCAAGAATTACTGGAACACGCATCTTAAGAAAAGGTTGGCCATGATGGGCATCGATCCAGTTACTCACAAGCCAAAAGGCACCGTCCTCGAGTCTGCAAATGGTGACCCTAAAAACGCATCCAATCTTAGCCACATGGCTCAGTGGGAGAGCACTCGGCTCGAGGCCGAAGAAAGACTAGTCCGAGAGTCACAGTTATGCTACCAATTATACGATCTGCCGCCAGGCTCTTCTTCAGGAAGATCATCTGCTGCAGCCTCGGGCATGCTAATCAATCAAACAATTACCAGTAAACTCGCACCTCCACGTTGCCTTGACGTTTTGAAAGTATGGCAAAGCGTGATGTTAGAGTCAATGCTAGCTGCAGGAAATGATCGTCATGGTGGCGGCGATTCTGCAGGTTCCTTTTTCGGTCTTGGCATGGGTGGCAATTCATGTGATATTGCCTCTGATCAGGCATCTGCATTAGGTTTCTTAGAGATCAACGCAAGGGATCAAAAGTACTTAAATGAATTCAATGAAATATCAACCATGCAGCTCCAAAAGATGAATCTGGCTACTGGGCACAACGTTGGAGATCATCATCAGCATCATCATGCTGATGGTGTTTTTAATAATATGGGCAATCATATCTTATCTGCAAACAGCTTGATTACTGGCAGTAATGCTGGAAGTGGATCATCAAGTAATGCTGTCGAGGAACGTGCAAGAAATGAGGATAATTATTATTGGCATGATATCATTAATATGGGGGATTATTAACTTTCAAAGAAATGACCAGTCGTTTGAAGTAATGTAGCTATCTAGCAAGCTGGGTACGTATTTTCCTGACAACCAACGTACGCCTCCAGTGACTTCCCTCTCGATCTTAATTAATGCTACTGACTTTTTTTTTGTTTTTTCCTTACATTGTAATCAATAATCAGAAATCGACATTCAGGATCAGTTATTTAAGTTGTACGCGTTCGAACTCTGCATGCGCTAGCTGCTGCGACTTTAGTAATGGTATTTATGATTCGGATACTTTAATTTGGTCCCGTAGATGATCATAATGTAAGAGTTTTATTTAAACTCTATGTCCCACACATCTATTTTAATAGAATTTGAAATAACTGAAGTCTATCAAATTAAATAAGAGTGATAACGGGATAAAAAAAATCTTAAGAGATAAGATTAAAATTCTATCTCTAATTATAATCAGATACAAATTCTTAAATTTCTTGATGGTCACAAATCTATAAATAGCACTAAGGGATTAAATGGTTCTTATCTACAACATTAGAATGCCTTTTGCCATCGTGAGACACTTGTGAGACGAAGTTACTAGGGTGATCCTTCTCTCATAGCCAGATCTAATTCTTCATCAAACTGATGGAGAAAGGTACGTATTTATTTATTACTGTATATCATTATAGATCATATGAAATCGAAAATCCGTTTATTAATGTTCATATTAAAATATTTAACATGTGGTATCAGAGTTTTAGGTTATACAATTTTTATAATCTCAATATAATATTACACATACCATATATCATTTTAATATTTCTTTCGGTCATTAAATATAAATATATATACTACTCTACCGATATTATGCATCAACGCCACACATGCATAAAATTATATTTTTTTTTTCTGTGTAATATGATCACACTGATATTCATAATCTGTATATGAAATATATAGATAGTTGTATATGTGAATTTCTGTATATGAAATTGTTCCAATTTTAGAAACTCTAAACTGTTCTATGATTAAAACCGAATGATATTGTTTTCGGGTTTATTAAAAAAAAGGGGGGGGAAGGATATTGGTGCGGCGAGGAGATTGAGAAACTCCTCGCCAGCATTCCTGTAACGGCGGCAGAGGGCTCAAAAAGCCCACTGCTGCAGAGGTTCCAGGTTAAAAAAAAAAAATCTAAATTTTATTCATATATACATGTTATTATTGTTATTTACATGTATGAAACTTTTATTATTGATAAATTTATATGCATGTTATTATTGTTAAATACATGTATTAAATTTTATTAAATGTCATGTGCATGTTATTATTACATACATAAAATACATGTATGAATTGGCTCTTATTATCATGCTATATATAATTATTTATCCAATATGGACAAGTGATTTTCATCAAAATTAAAGAAAAACTTGGTCCCAAAGGTATAAGATTTTCTTCAACTTTGGTGAACAATCATTAAATTCCATAATAAGGTGGATATGATAGAGTGAACAATTTTGTGTGTCAAGATCTACTCCCAAAGGAGAATCTTGATGATACTACTAGTTCATCTATCAAATTAAGGTTGGAGTGAACACTTTGTGTATCAAGATCTACTCCCAAATGAGGGTTTTGATGACATTACTAGTTCATACATCAAAAGAAAAGTTGGAGGGAACAATTTGTATGTCAGAGTTTACTCCCAAAGGAGAATTCTGATGATACACTTAGTTCATCCATAGAATTTAATATTAGTGAGAACATTTTGTGTATTAAGATCTACTCCCAAAGGAGGGTTTTGATGACACTACTAGTTCATCCATAATTATTTAAATTCTGATTATTGTTTATAAGTGTCTAACTCAAAGCATTATGTGACGAATATTTTCTTGCAGTAAATGTACCGACATCATTACATTCACAAACTTCATCAATTCCTGTTTTGAATGGCTCTAATTTTTCTGAGTGGGTTGATCGAGTCAGATTCACCTTAGGGGTCCTTGATCTGGACTCATCCCTTACAAGTCCAAAACCACCACCCCTCACTGAAGAGAGTAACAGGGATGAGAAATAGTCATTTAAACAATGGGAGAGATCAAACAGGCTGAGTCTAATGTTCATGAAAATGACCATATCTGAAAATATTAAAAATTCACTCCCTAGTGTTGAGGATGCACAAAGTTTTTTGAAAAATACTGAGGAGAGATTTAAGTCTGCAGATAAGTCTTTAGCAGGAACACTGATGGCTAGACTTACCACCATGAAATATGATGGAGACAAAGGAATGCAAGAGCATATCCTTGAAATGACAAATATTGCCACCAAATTACAAACCCTGGGAATGAAAGTAGAGGAGTCCTTTATTGTTCAGTTTGTTCTGAACTCATTGCCACCTCAGTATGGTCCATTCCAGATGCATTATAATTCTATTAAGGATAAATAGAATGTGAATGAGCTGGCAAGTATGGTAGTTCAGGAGGAAGTAAGACTGAAACAACAAGGGCATTACTCTGTTAATTTTGTGACCAAAGAAGCTGGAAGAAAAAGCACCATTCTAGTAAAAAGAAATGAATTGGACCACCAAGAGGAAAGGAGCCTGGAAATGTACGTTAATCAGGTTCAACATAGTAGTACCAAATGCTACTGGTGTCACTACAAGAAATTAGCCCTTTTGCAGCGCTTAAAATCGTTGCAAATACATCCAAAAAACGCTGTAATTGATCAATTGCAGCGTTATTACCCTCCTTGCATGTTCGACAGCATAAAAGTGATATTTTTGATCAATAGCAACGTTATTGAAAAAACGCTGCAAAAGACTTCATTTGCAGCGTTTTTGAACCGCTGCAAACTCACTAATTTCATGCTGCAAAAGGCCACCCCTTGTGACTGCCATGGCGCTGCATTTGATCAATTGCAGCGAAATTTATCCTTGCTATATCATTAAATTTCGCTGCAATAGCCTCCCAACAACAGCAGCGCTACATTTGGTTCGTTGATTTTGCCATTTTTTGCAACACTTAAAATCACTGCAATTGATTTATAAGCGCTGCAATTTGTGTACGTCAAAAGCAACATACCATTCTAGCGCTGCTTTTGATACTTTTTGCAAGGACTAAAATCGCTGCAAGAAATCAAAAAGCGCTGCAAAAATCCAAAAGCAACGCTTGCTTCCTTTGTTACATTTTGCATTTTTTTCAAGGACTAAAATCGCTGAAACTGTTGATTTGCAATGAATTTTGGCCTATTTGCATCGACAAAAAATCGCTGCAAATACTTAAGTACAAAATAAAAAAAAAATTATCATTAATAAACATACAGTTTCAGTAATTTTTTTCACTGTATTAGAAGTAAAGTTAGTAGATCAGTTAGGATTTAATTCCCTTTACTTAATAATACAATGACTACATAGAAAATAACAGCAAAGTACTCAAGGATCCTTACCCAAATCAAATTATAAATTCATTTACATTATAATTTATATAGACGGAGGGGTAGCTTGATACATTTTAAAGTACTGCTAAAATTTCTCTAATCATCCAACCCTTATTGCACCTATTCTTTGCAAAAATTAATAAGATGTTCCAGCAAAGCCACCTCCAACTATAACATGCTTGCTGTCCAATAAAGGCCATTCGGTTTTCTACATGAAAGATATATAAAGATCATGGGTTAAGAATGTAGAAATGATAGGAATTTACTTAGAAATGGAAGAGAACAAGAAAGTAGAAAAACACTGGAAATTTCACCCACCACAAGCATCTCAAAAACAATAAACTACAAAGAAGTTTATTAATCAGTCAATCTATTCATCTTCTTCCAGTAAGCAAGATAATTTTCCGGCCTTGAGTCTCCTGATTTCTAGCAATTAAGGAAATCTGGTACTATTTTAACTGCTGTAATTCTTTTGTTCTCTACCTTTGGATAATCTCTCATTGCAGGCCAGCTCAATCTATTTGAATCAGCAGGTATGAATTCCAATAAACTGTTAACGCCATCCATTTATTGTGTACTATTATGCATGCTTAACAGAAACTCAGTCCAAGCCTGCCCAAATGCATGCCAAGCATGGGCAGCTGAGTAGGCTGCCGGTCTACTCTCAGGTTTAATGATAACAACCAAAAAAGATAGAAGAGAATGCACCCAAATCAACACATGTACAGAGTAGAGTGGGATTAATAGAAATATTGAACCTCTTGGACAGCAACTCTAATTGCACTCTGCCAATTCTTTGGTTCTGCAGTTACTGTAAGAGTAGTGACAGTGCATCCTTCCCTTCCAGAATCACTGTGATCCAATTCAACTGATGTGAATGGCGGATTTGAACTCTGAAATTTTAGATGTGTTAGCTATACTTTTAGAGGGATACACAGTCTTATCAAAGCACAAAACAAGGTATTTGATAAGCACACGGACAAATAATGACTTAAGCAAATGTATGGTTCTTATTATCAGCTTGATTAAAAGTTTCCATTTTATGATTGCAACTTTATTAACTGGTTATATATCGTATTTTACTCTAATAAGCAAATACAGCTCACACATCCAGTAGGGGACCCCATAACTATCAAAAAGTAGATCTCCCTAGTTAGCCATATCTTTATTATTCGTTGTGAAGCTTTCCTTACAGTAAATTAATTTTTTTTTCGTCTGTATACCTACATCAAATACTCATAGCTTAAGGAACAATCTTGTTTGTTATACAGATTAATCTAGAATTTTATAAGTTGGTTGGTCAAGTACCTGCAGTACAACAGGTATGATCTATATCCCTGGTTGTTTTTGGGTCAGGAGATGAAAGACATTATCATGAAATAGAGAATTCAGGATGGTGCCAAAAATGGATGTTTACTCACCTGCTCTGTTGACAACACGAAAATGAACTCAAAAATTATTAGTGGCATCCAAGTGCGACTATGTAGGAAAGTGAACCCGAAGCCAACTAATTAATTAAAATTATAAAGCCTTTACAGCAAGCTAAATCTTCCATGTTCTTGGCACCTTAAACTACTTCGAAGTAGTTTAGTGGTAGCCTAACCAATAAATTAGAGTAAATCATTTGGTATGATACACACAGGTAGGTGAGCACTTATGACATGAATTTAGGGATTTTGATGGTTAATTTCTTTAAACGCCATTTTATGGAACAAGGCCATAACTTTTTTCACAGTGCAGAGATAGACATGCAGTCTGTTGTGGGGGTAAAGGGGGTTTTTCTATATACAATATCAGTTGCATTCTCGATGGATAAAGAGACAAAGAAGGGATTTCAACGAAAAATCAGTCAATCGGAGGACACACAAATTAAAACTATCACCCAAAAATTATGAACATCCGTATACCCACATCAACACTCAACCAAAATGCAGATATATATATATATACATAAATCGTGCAAGAAAGGAGATGCTTTCATATTCAAACATCTATCAATAATCTACAAACAAAAAGCTACCATATTTGCAAAGCAACGAGCGCGGATGAAGAGGGAGAGAGAGAGAGAGAGAGAGACAAATTTCGTTGCAGAGATACCTGTGGTGACGGAATGGGGTAACCCAACAGTCGGGCTCAACAACATCAACTTCAGCTTCAAGGTAGAAATCGGTGTGAAACTCACTCCGATAGTAATCACCGACAAACAGAGCTCGTATGGGGAGGAAACTACGAACGTAAATTCCGTGGAAGGAAAATGAACATTTCAAAATTCGGATCTAGGGTTGGGGACGTAGTCGACGAGGGAGGTAACCGAAGTCGTGATTCTCAAAGGGGGTGACTGGGCATTGAAGGTAGGGGAAATGGTAAGAACGTTGAAGTGGAGGAGAAGGGGCACTCGGGAACAGAGGGTATATATTTTCGGGGGGAAAAATTAAAGTGCTCGAGTGAATTGCCGCCCACACCCAATAGAAACGAGATTATCCGCTGTAACAAATTTTTTTCCATTGCAAAGCATATTTTCGCTGCTTTTAAGTAAAAAATCGTTGCAAAA
Organism: Carya illinoinensis; assembly: GCF_018687715.1. Lineage (NCBI taxonomy): Eukaryota > Viridiplantae > Streptophyta > Magnoliopsida > Fagales > Juglandaceae > Carya > Carya illinoinensis. Next base: position 10,490,203 of record NC_056763.1, on the reverse strand, counting down.
AAACAAAATTAATATACCCCCATTTTAAATTGTATATTAATGTGAAAACGTTGCAACGAGTTTAATTTCGCTATAAAAAGCTACCTATTGCAGCGATTTTAATTGCAACAAAATAAAAAACGCTGCAAAAAGTCATATTTCTTGTAGTGTGTGGAAAAAATGGACACATGAAATCTGAGTGTCAGAAACGTAAGGCTTGGTTTGAAAAGATGGATAAGCCTCTTGCCCTTGTATGTTTTGAATCAAACCTTGTAAATGTTCCTACTAATTCTTGGTGGTTAGATTCAGGTGCTAATGTTCATATTTCTATAACCATGTAGGGATACCTTACAAGCCAAACACCAAGCCCCAGTGAGCGATTCATTTTTATGGGAAATGAGAATAAGGCTGAAGTTTTGGCCATAGGGACTTTTCGTTTAGTTTTGAGTACTGGTCATTGTTTAGACCTTCATAACACAGTTTTTGTGCCTTCTGTGAGGCGTAATTTAATTTTCCTTTTTAGACTGGACTCTGATGGTTATTCATTTTCATTTCACAATGATAGTTTCAATTTGTTCAGAGACTCTTTATCTATTGGTTCTGGGCTTCTTTCTGATGGTCTTTATCGACTTTGTCTCGACAATACATTTATTCATAATACCTATACCCATAACCATGAAATGTGTATTGGAACTAAAAGAAACATGAGGAATGAACATTCTTATGACTTGTGGCATAAGAGATTGGGGCACATCTCCAAAGAAAGGTTAGAGAGATTAGTAAAAGAATGGATACTTCTGCATTTAAATTTTACTAATCTTGAAGTATGTGTGGATTGCATTAAAGGAAAGCAAACCAAACATACTAAGAAAGGTGCCACAAGAAGTAAAGAACTTCTTGAAATAATTCAGACAGATATATGTGGACCATTCTCCACTAAATATTTTAGTGGAGAGAAGTATTTTATCACCTTTATAGATGATTTTTCACGGTTTGGATATATCTATCTGCTACATGAGAAATCTCAAGCTATTTCAGTACTTGAGGTATTTCTCATGGAGGTGGAAAGACAGTTAGATAGAAAGGTGAAAATCATCAGATCGGATCGAGGTGGAGAATACTATGGAAAGTATGACGAATCGGGTCGTAACCCTGGCCCATTTGCCAAACTTCTTGAACAACGTGGCATTGTTGCACAGTACATGATGCCAAGGACGCCACAGCAGAATGGTGTTGCTGAAAGACGTAATCGGACTTTATTGGATATGGTTAGAAGTATGGTAAGCAATTCTACCTTACCCAAATCATTGTGGGGTGAAGTCATTAAGACGACAACTTATATCTTAAACCGGGTTCCTAGTAAGTCAGTTCCAAAAACTCATTTCGAGCTATGGACTGGTGGGACACCAAGTTTAAGACACATGCATGTTTGGGGTTGCCCAGCAGAAGTGAGACTTTACAACCCACATGAAAAGAAATTGGATCCCAGAACAGTAAGTGGGTACTTTATTGGCTACGCAGAGAGATCCAAAGGGTATAGGTTTTACTGTCCTAATCACAGTCCGAGAATAGTGGAAACAAGCAATGCCAAATTCATTGAACTTGGCGAAATCAGTGAAAAAATAGAACCTAGAGATGTGATCATTGAGGAAGTACGAGTAGATGTACCCATACCTATATCCTCAGAAAAGATAATGGTTCCTCTAATTGATCATCACAATGATATATTGGAACAAGAAAATGATCACCCATCTCAGAATGATAATATCACTGATGAACCATATTCGGAGTTACCAGAACAGATAGTCTCACGCAGATCTCAGAGAGATTGGAGACTTGCTATTTTAGCAGACTATGTGGTATATCTCCAAGAATCTGAATTTGACATTGGGACAAGTGAAGATCCACTAACGTTTTCACAAGCTATAGAGAGATGTGATTCTAGTAAATGGATCGATGCCATGAAAGAAGAGTTGAAATCCATGAATCAAAATAAAATTTGGGATCTCGTTGAGTTGCCTAAAGGATATAAAAGAGTCGGGTGTAAATGGGTCTTTAAGACCAAATGCGACTCTAAAGGCAACGTCGAACGACATAAGGCCAGACTTGTTGCTAAGGATTTCACCCAGAAAGAAAGCATTGATTACAAAGAGACATTTTCTCCAGTATCTAAAAAGGACTCATTCAGAATCATTATGGCATTGGTGGCTCATTTTAATTTAGAGTTACACCAGATGGATGAGAAAACAACTTTTCTAAATGGAAGTTTGGATGAAGTGGTCTACATGGAGCAGCCAGAGGGTTACTCAGAAAATGGCAAAGATCACCTAGTATGTAGGCTTAAGAAATCAATATACGGGTTTAAGCAAGCTTCCCGACAATGGTACTTAAAGTTCAATGATACCATTACTGCCTTTGGATTTAAAGAAAGCATCGTCGATCGATGTATATACCTAAAGGTCAGTGGGAGCAAGTTTATATTTTTGATCCTGTATGTTGATGATATCTTGTTGGCTAGTAGTGATCTTGGCTTACTTTATGAAACCAAGGGTTTTCTATCTAAGAACTTTGAAATGAAAGATATGGGGGAGGCGTCCTTTGTGATCGGAATTGAAATCCTCCGGGATCAAAAACAAGGACTGTTGGGATTGTCTCAAAAAAATTACATAGAAAGAGCTCTTGAGAGATTTGGCATGAAAAGTTGCTCATCACTTGATAATCCGATATCAAAAGGTGATAAGTTTAGCCTATCACAATGTCCTAAAACTGAGTGGGAGCGTAAAGAGATGGCAAAAATCCCCTATGCTTCGGTTGTGGGGAGCTTGATATATGCACAAATTTGCACGAGACCAGACATTAGTTTTGTAGTTGGCATGCTTGGGCGTTACCAGAGTAATCCAAGGATGTCTTATTGGAAAGCAGCAAAGAGGGTATTGCGATATCTACAATGAACTAAGGATTACCAGCTTACCTTTAGGAGAACTGACAACTTAGAGGTAACTGGATACTCAGACTTTAATTTTGCCAGTTGTTCTGATAGTAGAAAATATATTTCTGGATATGTTTTCCTACTAGCCGGTGGAGTGATCTCATGGAAAAGTATGAAGCAAACTATCACTGCTTCATCAACAATGGAGGCTGAGTTTGTGGCATGCTTTGAGACCACAGTGCATGGTTTATGGCTGAGGAACTTTATCTCAGGGCTTGGAGTTGTTGACTCTATAGAAAGGCCGCTGAGAATTTATTGTGATAATTCCTCTGCAGTTTTTTTCTCCAAAAATGATAGGTATTCTAAAGGTGCTAAACACATGGAGCTCAAATACCTAAGTGTCAAGGAGGAAGTACAGAAACAGACAGTGTCCATAGAACATATTAGTACTACGCTTATGATTGCAGATCCATTAACAAAGGGTATAGTAGTGAAGCAGTTTAAAGAGCATGTTGATAGAATGAGTCTTATGATGTAAACATGTTATTGAGTTCGTAGATGTTTTATTTTATTTTGGACACTTAATGATATCTATTATGGTTGTTTTGTTTCTGTTTTCTTGTCTTTCCATTTCTTTGTACATTGAATGGTTTGGAAGAATGATGACAAGATAATCTCTACAACAAACATGAATTGGAACCCAAGACATTACGATATTAGCCTTAATTATCCCAATTAAAGATCATGTAAAATTGGTTGCTGGTGTTGTGGTACATGGAAGGAAATTTGTTGATTATATAACAAAGGACCGCCATGACTCGCATCAGTAGTTGATTTAACATTGATATTACAGAACTCATGTAACGTACTTTGACCTATAAAAGTTTCAGGAAATGAATTTGTGCAGTATGGTTAATTTCCTGTAATAAACCCATGAACGGAAAATATTATTTTATGGGCGTATGGGCCAAGTGGGAGAATGTAAGAGTTTTATTTAAACTTTATGTCCCACACACCCATCTTAATAGAATTTGAAATAGCTCAAGTCTATCAGATTAAAGATGAGTGATAACGGGATAAAAAAAAATTCTAAGAGATAAGATTAAAACTCTATCTCTAATTATAGTCAGATACAAACTTTTAGATTTCTTGATGGTCAAAAATCTATAAATAGCACTAAGGGATTAAAGGGTTCTTACCTACAACATTAGAGTGCATTTTGCCATCGTGAGACACTTGTGAGGCGAAGTTGCTAGGGTGATCTTTCTCTCATAGCCAGATCTAATTCTTCATCAAACTGATAGAGAAAGGTATGTATTTATTTATTACTGTTTATCATTGTAGATCATATGAAATCGAAGATCCGTTTACTAATGTTCATGTTAAAATATTTAACACATAAATGTACGACCCAAACAATTGTACCCCTGCAGCCAGAAAATTAAAACAACATATATGTTTAAGAATTAGGGGGGAAGAGGAAAGGCTGGAAAGCTAATAATTAAGAATGCCGGTAAAGAAAAAAAATATGATCACGACTGGAAATTAGAGCAAAATGATCTAGCTTATATAGATCATCATCTAACAATATTTATTAGAAGTTGCAAAATAAAAGTTCTCTAAAACTCTGAAGAAAATGAGATTTTTAATTGGGTCCATTTACCACCCGTGAAAGTTAAGCGGCAATGTATTTTTTAAACATTTTTCAACTTTTCTCATAGCTTTATTTCCAAACATGCTATAAGTTTAATTTAAAATTATTTTTTACTTTAACTTTCATCCAATCAATACTCAAATAAAAAATCAATAGTAGATACGCGGACTATTCCAAACTCCAAAGCAAAAATGCTCTTACAAAACCATATTCAAACTCATTAAAAAAAAAAATAGTCAAAACCTATTAGCTCCCTTAATCTTAGTTAGTGTAATTTGTTATTGTCGGAAAATATTTTCTACTGGGATTATTTTAGCATGAGAATCACATTTTGTATCATTGGAAGATCTCTAGTATTTTATTTTGGATTAATTCTCAAGAAGCCAATAGGGGGATGACACTTGGCATCCTAAATGGGCTATGCAAAAAAGGCTAAGTATGGATGGATTTTTTATTTTTTATTTATATATAGAAGAGTTAGGGTCACATGTCTAAGAGTGATCACTCTCCAATTTTATTAATAAACCCTCACTTATAGCGGAGGAATAACGTGATTACATTTCAAGCATCAGGGGATTTATATAATTCCAAAACCCAACATGCAAAAAAAGGACCAACCTGAACGAAAATAAAATGCAGACCGAAAATAAAAGAAGACCTCTAAACATGCCTAACAAAAAGGTCAGAATAAACCAAGCAAGACTAAT